>NW_026889777.1:11005000-11605000 GCF_033153115.1 Saccostrea echinata
AGAAGGTGTTTTCTAGCCTTTGCCATTCTTTGCTACACAGGGAAACAAATGCAATATGATACCCTCATAGAGCCGCAAGAATGTAATAAAACTGAACAACGAACGAAAGTTACATAATTAATGCAATATCAGATTACATTACTGATAGTGGGAAAGTGGTAAAATATTCAAATTTTTGTCAATGTATGCTGATATTTTACTTTACGATATACATTATATACCTTTTTGCGCGATAAATTTGAAGTTTGAAGTACAAAACATTAAATTGTTATCCCAGCCAGTTTATACATTAAATGTATTTCAGCTTAAAACGGTGTGTACACTATGAAGATAACAAACAGTAGTCAAGCCCAATTGTCCATAGGAACAACCGGTCACCCCCTGCCGTGTGCTCTTTGTCATGATGGGCAAACGGAAAAATCTTAGATAATTCAGTGTGAAAATAATGGTCTAATATTGTATGAAATACGTCAGTCAACATTCGACTTAACCATAAATTGTTTTTGCTAACAAGGTCATTGTATCGACCATAGAAATTGCGAAGTGTTGACTTTAAATGAGAATGTTGACATCCTCTAAATAGTTTGCCTCGTTTTGGAAATTGTTCGTATGTAGAGCTTTTACATATCGAATCAAGTGATAGACATTAATTCCATATGCAGGTAATACTGATATATTGCTACATAAGTAAGGGAAGTTAACGAGAGAAAAGTTGAAGTCATCACGTTCATCAGAAAGTTTTGTTGTTAGGTTGCCATTAATGCCTTTTTCTAGTAAAATATCACAAATATGAAACAGATCGATATGTCATGACTCTGATCTCTCTCTTTTTTTTTTTTAATTCAAATGGATATATCGAACCAAGGAAGGAATGCAAAGGATTTTTTTTTTGAATTAATAAAACGTCGAATATTTATCAAAAATGTTGACTTGAAGGCCACAACAAGACTTTATCTTGTCAGTAGACGTTTCTGAATGAATTCTCCTTCACAGTACTTCTGCTTGAATAAGTACTCATGGTAATTCCAACAGATTGTAGGAAGACTTCATTTCCAAAAACTACTAGTATTTAGATATTGTCAATAAGAAAATCCAGCATCCTTTTAACATTAATCTCGGAGTACATGTGTGCACAATCAATTTTTTTAAAACAAAATAATTTTGCAAATGACTAATGACAGGGTCTATAAATTTACGAGTTCCGTATTTATTGAAAAAGCAGCTTTTTATGATTTCAAAAAGCCTGGACTTAAATTTATCGTGGGGAATGTTTGGAAAAAGTGTTTACAGGTCATACGTTTTGATGTTACTGATTTTGGTATTTTTTGTGATTTCATATTTTCTAAGTGTCCACATCTGATTTACACCACTTCTCGAATGTGTTATAGTACAGTACCCCTTGACTTTACTCTTCACTAGTTTGGTGAGTAGTAAGGAAAGGGGCTTGGTAGAAGATTTAGTGGAACCCGCTATTTATCCCTGTTTGTAAGGATTTTTATATCTTTTAGGAATCCAATATACATATTGTAATTTAATTCAATTTCATTTTTGGGAATGTTAAAATTAACTGAAACTGACATATGATTTTGAATGATTTCCTTCTTCGAAAGGGAACTATGAATAAAAGATGGATTATCACTTGCAGAATTAAATCCAAATTACCTTAAAATACAATTAAAATAATGAGCCTTACAGACAAAGGCTATGTTGTCACCTGCTTCCTCAGGTGGGCCCGTTAGATATTGATCATGTCATCTATCATTTTTTTTAATTATGATCTACTGAAGACAGAAGGATAGATGGTTTTCATATTGCCCCTCAACTGTTTCATGAGATTTTTCAATATTCATCTGATATATTTAATCCGTTCTGGCAAAGTGTCAAGGTATTCTTTTTTCATGTTTGGTCCATCGCCTGGCGTAATCTTCCACAGAATTCATGATATTCATGGAATTTGGACGCCAGTTGAAAGATTTAGGTTCCCAAAAGTTTGACCATTTTAAAATAAGTGACTATTGGACTTCTGCGAGAAGCACTGACTTTCACAGTCGACGGCTTACTTCGACATTTAAATCTGTCTAATGTATGGAGGTACGGAATTGGAGCACTAACATGATTTACCGGAACACGTACTCAATCAACACAAGATATGATGGGATCGGGGCAGAATCACGTAACTTAAAATACCTTATTCGTGAGAAGTAGTATCTCCTTTCAGTCTCATTTTCTGAAGGAAAAAACATTCCGGAAGGAAAACAGCAAGAGTAAGTCGATGTGGGATAGTAGGGGGTTGAGAGGGCAGGATGGTTGGCGTTCCCTTCCTAGACTTAGCTAATATGTGCTTTGAAATGGCCCATTACTATCGTTTAATTAACTGTTAAGCTTAATTTTTATATCGCAAAAGAGCTCCCGTATATTGTCTTAGTGTAAAAGTAAGTAGTCCTTTGTAAAAATCAGCGCTTCTCGCAAAAGTCCTATAGTCTTCATTATTTTCTTCAACAGTAATGGTGTGTCCAGCACGACTATAGCTGTAGGGTGAACAAGAACTTAAACATGTAGGAGGATTATGTTTCAGAGGTTCGATTTCAAGGGTTTGTAAAGTTTTTTGGTAATTAAAACTTTTGGAAGCAATGCAATAATTGTAAGATATACAAGGTAGGACTTCAACTTGAAATATGATAGCTTTGGAGTGATAGCTGTGGAGTGAATAAGAACATGAACTTGTAAGAACATTATGTTTCAGAGTTTCGATCTCAAGGCTTTATGGAGTTTTTTTTTTTTTTTTTTTTTTTTTTTTTGGTAGTTTTAAAAATTTGGAAGCAATACATATTAGTAAGAAATGCAAGGTAGGACTTCAACTTGAAATATGATGGACTACAAGACTGGGACTTTTTGTGGTTAATAATATTACTAATATTTACTGCATTAATTCTCTTGTTGGCAAATTTATGTTTAAGACTCATACGAGGTACTTGAGCAGTATTCATTTCCGTAAAACGTGGAGGTTAAAGAGCCCTGTGATTTCCAGTATCCATAATGACATATCCAAGCCTAAATTCTGATGTTGAAGAATCCAAATATGGACTTTCCTTGGCCGTTTCAGATACACCATATCAAAGGGACAGAGGAAAGTTTAGTGCGAATGTGGAAAAAAAACCCTAATCTTTATTTCTAAAAGGCAGTAGGGAATCAAAAATTTATTGCAACCAAAAATTACATCTTCCATAACATTTGGGCGCTTTCCTTTCATAAGTTTGAAACTACCTGATTACATTTTGATGACAAAGTCCTTAGAAAGCCAACAATAACTAGATACGTGACAAATATCTTCGCATACACTGTGGTATATATATAATCATAATCATATCATGTACACGTGTTTCGTATTTGATATTTGTGTAATAAATCGTAAATCGAAAGATTTATAAGAGAAAAGTTTTGAAAAACTCGTCTGCACTGTAAAGCAAGTTTCAATTTTCCCTTCTTTCTGTTTTCTATTTTCAGGGGTGTAAAAAATTTAAGTTAAGAGCAAAGCTGTACCAAAAATTAAAAAAAAAATAATAAAAAAATAAATCATATAGTTTCATTTTCAATTCGTAAAAAGTGTATCTTTTGATTTTGGCTATTTTTAGGGAAGCAGTGTGGTTTTAAACCTGCATAAAGTTTCTTTAGATCTACACAGGGAAAAGTGGCTTACTTCATATTCATGTGATTATCTTTTTGTTTGAAGATTAAGTGAAAATCATGTAAAAGTTATATAAATACTTTTTTATGCAAATATCATGTGAATAAGTTTGTATGATATTCACATAATTTATTTTAGAACTTTCATGTGAAGCTTTTTTTGCACGATAATTATGCGATACGCTCTTCATGTAAAATTCATACGAAAGTTACGTCAAAATGTTTTGAAGTTTTCACATTAATTTCACATGTCTTGTTTTTCTTCTCTCTCTCATGCAAAGAATTCACATGAAATTCATGTGAGTTTCATATAAAATTTATGTAAGCCACTTTTGCCTGTGTAGTATTACATTCGACACATACCTCGACACATACTACCTCTTGAATCAATAATAGCACAGTACGTTTGATTCCTCTCTTCTATTATTGATGACCGTCACGGTAGCTCAGTCGGTAGAGCGCTCGCTCCGTGATCGGAAGGTCGTGTGTTCGAATCACGGCCGCGACTGACCTAAGTCGATAAAAAATAGGTAGCAACTGTTCCTTCGCCAAGCGCTCGGCATTTTGAAGTGAAAGGTCCTTCAGATGAGACCTTAAAAGCCGATGCCCCTTGTCACGGTAGGCGTTGGCACGATAAAAAAAAAACCTTCACCGTTCAATGGCCCTGAGTACCGAGTAAAGGTCTAAATTTGATGCCCTTCACCGGTATATGGTGACGTCTCTTTATGAGTGAAAAATTCTTGAACGGGACGTAAAACAACATACAATCAATCAGTCAATCTATTACTGATAATGGTTTCGAGAAGGGTAAAGTTAGAAACTTAGTAAAAATGTACCAAGTCCCGCTATATATATTTAAAAAGACGTTTAAAAATAGGTATGGTAATTCAAAATCAATTTTGTTGTTTGATATATTGAAAAGATTTAAAACATATATATGATTTTAGGAATCTATTCCTTAGGGGAAAAGAACGATGAGTATTATTCGGAATACCACTTATAGAATTGAATCGAAGTTCCTCCAAATGCATTTGTAAATGAGCTTTATCAAACTAAGATTATGTTGTAACATATTTATCAGCCGAAATAAGTACTAATCATGTAATTTATTTTTTACTCTTAGCATTGCCCAATTACTAGAGACAGAAGAATAAATGGTAAAATTTTTAAACTAATCGTTTGGTAAGGGATTTTGATAAAATATTTGTTTCGTCTGTTCTAACGATATTGCAAGGTCTTCTTCGTATTTGACCTATTGTCTGGCACGATCTACAACAGAATTATTAGAGTTATGAAATTCTGTCGCCACATGATTTGTCAATAATGTGTGAAGAAAATTTCAAGTAACAATGTAGCAAGTGAGAAGTGATCTGATGTAATGTTTACACTGGACATAGAGAAGTAATCGTATGCCTAGACATCGGCCATATAATAAATTAAAAATAAGATATCTCGTTTGATTCACGTCTGTGTTAAGGTATGTCACTCGTCAGCCTTTTAGAAAAGTTCAGTCAGAACCTCTTACTTAAAAACTATTTATTACAATTCAATCTTTATACAATATTTAAATTAAACAATGTAAAATGTTCAATTAAAAAAAACTGCTCAAAAATTCATAAAGAAGTAAGATTTATAAGGGACTATTTCTTGTGGTGGAAGGATATTTAGCAGAAAATTCTGCAAATCTGCACATTTATTGAATTTAATATCTTGGAACTTTAGCCTCACATACTTTTACTCAGAGAATATTTTCCGTTCTGATATGCCTGGAATACTAAATATAGGTCTAAATTTATATTTTTATAACAAACTTTATACCTTCGCTCAACAAACTTTGCCAAGAAATGAAGATATATTAAAGAAGTCAAGATAAAATTTACACAGTGTTTTGCCAGAAAATCGCATATTTTGACCAATATTTCAAAATTTACATCACTGACCCTAACTTTTTCTTTCATTATTTTAAATTACTCGATACTTTTGACCGATCAGCACTTAAGTCGTAAAAAGTTTGATACAAGAAAATATTCTATTGCCTATTTAGATTTTAAATACCCCAATTATGAGACTTTTTTTAGTGCGAAAAGGTCACACAATAATTTAGGCGCATTAATTTGCGTGATTTGTTCAATGATAAATATTATTCAAACTATTTTACGTAAAATAAGATTATGTTTATTGTCATGGTTACATCTGATAAAATATGATAACGGTTAAAGTGATTAACCTAAGAGTTACAATTTCAGTGCAATAAGGTCAACCTAATTGTACCGTAACTCAGTTAGATGCACACTGACCCCCCATTTTCTCTGCGATCTTGAGTCATACTATACGAGTTCTTATCCAAAATATACTTCTCAAAAAATCCTTGATATAGCAAATTTCACGAGTGACATATCTTAAGTCAATAACAGGTTATATCTACATCATATAGCACTAACTTTTGCTTTCTTCCCTTGACAGTTTTACAATGGTTTATTTCAAAAGACTTAAGAAATGCATATTTAGATTTTTCAGTGAATATTTGCTGAATATTTACTTACTTTTTTATTTATTCTATATACTCATTTATCATGTTTATCTACTTTGAAATTTTTTTACTGCCGGCGCCATGATCAAGTTTTTGCTTTTTTTTGCAAGTTTTTTGAGATCGCAAAAAATTAAGCTTGCTAAAAGTCGTCACTGATTGGGTACTGTTTAGATTATAGAAAAGTCAATTAAACAACAGGGACAATCGCAAAAATAGGACCATGCTAATTTAAAATTTCAGTGCTTTGGTAAACCTTCGCAAGAATTGCAATATACAGGGAACACAGTTATACGGTATCATCATCCTTAGATGTACTATTCAATTATAAAAGTTGCTTCTTTCGAATTATTTATCAATAGATACAGGGTAGTGATCAGAAATCTCCACACGACAGGAAATGATTTTTTGGATCCCGGTGCGTATTTCGTGAAGAGACATCACGAGCCTTAAGTTCATTGCTGAATGGCTATTATTTGATAATTCAAAGGTAAATCCCAAAAATAGATAAATATACCTCATTCTCATATCAAGCCAATATTTCGAACACTCCTCATTAGGATTTTTTCGGTATCAATGACATGCCTATGGAATTTAGTGTCCTTCATAGTTGGATTCAATTCCATCTCTCATTTATGTAAGATTGTTGAGATTTTTGAGTAACATGTAATTATATTTTACTTTAATCATAAATCAAGATGTTGGATAGGCACATAGTCAATGGAGTACCATTTTCTGATCTATGAATTTGTAGAAACATATGCCCCTTATTGTGGTACCCCGCAAAAAAAATGTCAAAATTGGTCAACAATTTAAATTATTTCATAAACACCGATTCTCACAAATCAAAACTCAAGTCTTTGCTGATTTTACTAAATAAAATACCTTAGATTATTATATATTCTACAAGTATTATAAAAGTATAGATATAAAATCATTATATATGAAGAAAACGCAAATAGTTTATATATTTCTTTATCATACATACTGTGTTTTTCTACTCATCCAAACATAAAATTGATATGAATGTCATTTTCGTGTATACTCGCGCATAAAAATATACAGGGAGAGATTCGCGCTAAAGTGACGTGACAACGAGGCTACAGAGACGTCAATAAAAATGTAACGTTAAAGGACAGTGAGAAATTCAAACAATAAGAATATCTTTGGTACGATAAACATGTAAAATAAAAATATAAGCAATGTTTTTTTTTTAGTTTAGTGTGAATTTTTGGTGTTTAAAACACAAAAACTTGCACGTAGGCATATTTTTCATGAAGCGCTAGTGCGCTTCATAAAATATCCTTAAGTAAAAACACCGATTCTGCACTTTCCGATACGGGTGACGTCACAATACCCTTATCAACGACCAGTCCGAAAACCCATATCACGTATCAGACAGGCGTGCGGAAAATCCATATCAAGCCGGAAGTAACTCTAGGTTCTACATTGTGTCAATCGGCAATCCTAGGCTGACTCCGGTACACTCCATACAAAATTCGGATGTGATTGGTGGAGGAATATGCATCAAATCGATACATTTCTACACCGGAGACTGCCTTGTAACTCATTTCATATTTCGCTGTGCAGAAAATTCTTCAAATGTTTTTTTTAACTTGTCTAATTCTTCCTTGTATATTGGTTTTTATTACAACCTTATGTTAGTATTCTTTGAAAACAAAAACATAGTGCTGGGCGTGCCAAAAGGTAACTCAGATTTCATAGGTTAAACATTTGGAGGAATTTCAAATAAGATCACATGACTGTATCAGCAAAATGGTAGAACAACATTTACGTCCGAGGTTAATGTGCGAGGTACGAGCCACCAGAGGTGCTCTGAGTGACATTGTGTATATATCGCTTCATCTAAATTTTAATTTACAATGCTGCCATACATTTTTAACACAAGTATCCCTTAAGTATTTTCTTGCAATCCTGTGAAATAACCTGTTTATGAAATCGCTAGCTTTTATTTTTTACAAGGTGATATTGTTTATAGAATGCAAGATTTGAATCCCCAAGAATATATGCTTAAAGTAGAATTCGAACTGTCAATCAACATATTCCAAAAATACTTTAAGATGCACTCAAAAGTATTTATAGATGGATTTTTAAACTCCAAATGTAGTGTGTATTTAGTTGAGCAGACAGGGCCGTAAGGATCATGCTTTTATCCGTGTATATTGTACAACTATATTTATAATGAGTGTCAATTCAACCATAAATGATAAAAGCTTCAAGAAATACTTTATCGAAATACAATATTTGATAAGAAAAAAAGCTAATTTTCGGTACCTTTTACGTCTGAAGAGTTATCTTTCAATGTGTAGGAGTTATCGCTCTTCAAAATAATTTTTAGTAAAAAAAATTATTTGATTATAAAAATTCTGTATCTGAAGTTTCTGTAACAATTAAAAGAATTATATAACAAGAGATAGAAATATCTCAATTTTTACAGTTTAAAGGAACTGAGTATAAATGTTATAGGTAAACTATTATAAGTAATTAATAAAAATATTGGCAATAGAAAATAGAAATCAATATTTGTAACATAGTTCAGACCTGATAGAGTTGACTATAAAATGGTTCTCATTATTAAACTGTGGTTTGTTTGAGATAATTTTCTTTGAAAGTTATCTCTCGTATCAGAGGGACATTACACCTTAAATGAGAAGTTTATTAATGTTACCAAATGAGAAAAGTGAAGATAACGAACAGTTATCGATCTCCAAAAAATCTATAAACAATACAAATCTGTGAACATGCATAAAACAATATACCTCTGGAAATTCCAGAGGTGGAATCAGGCGTGCCTAGGAGAAGTAAGCATTCGCTGTTGATCGGTCTCACCCACCGTCAACTCTATGTATTGATAGAGTAGACAGAACTTTCCGAAGTGCATTCTAGTATAAAAACAAAGGCCTAACAATTGGAATGTGACAATACAGATAACAAAAACATTAAGAAACTATATTAAGAATCTCTCCTATATCAGTGCTCTCCAAAGCTGATACAGTGCTTCTGTATTATTTGCTTATCGATGTCATTTTTCGTTGTGTCTTTAAGTACCATTAACATGATTAAGCCAGTACAATTAGATAGGATTTAGTCAATATTGTTTAAACTCTTCACCAGGATCCTTGCGACAGGACACAATGTCAAAGAACTCAATTAGCATGTATCTATTTAATTTGCTTGAGGAAATATTAATTCTTAAAAGAATATTGTAAACGTGTTAATGTGGCAGTCATAATGTATTTTTCTGATTGGACTTTTAGTATAATGTGATAATAATCTTACAGACTTGCGTAAAAGTTAAGATAGGATTATGCAATTAAAATTGTTATCGCAATATCTTAAGCCAATCAAATTAAAATCTCCTAATATGGAGCTTCTTCCAACTACGCTCAAATATACAAGAATTTAAAAGTACATTACTGTAGAATAGAATCAAAAATTTGCAAATCAGCACAAAGTTCATATGTTTATATCAAAAATATACATATACTCGTATATGTAATATGGTTAAGATAAATTGATTCAATTAAGCAAACTTGCACCTCTTGAACAAAACCGTGACTGGGCGAAATTAAAACGGAGCAAATTCGTTTGGAAGTGTGAAAGGGCGAAAATAAGACGGGGCAAAAAGAACGCTGTTTTCAGTAACTAAAAATTGAAACAGTTCAAAGTCATGTGCGTATATATACTATAAAACAATACAGATTTAGAGCAGAGCGAAGACATAAACCTACAAACACAGAGGTGTAATAATGTACAACTGAATTAGCAACACTAGGCGAGAAAACCAAATTATGAAATTTTGCTAGTAACCTAAAAGGTATTTTAAAAAAAGCATTAATTTGTTCCCTTAACGAGGCCGAGTCTAATTCGAGTGTGCATGACTTTGCGCAGTTTTTTAATTTCATGCTGTCATATTTGCGACATTACACCTTTCCCAAAAACTGTGATTTCAATACAAAATTAACATGATCTGTAACACTTATGAGTCTGAAATTGTGCTTTTACGACAATAATAAGGAAAAACCGCTGAAATTGCTCTAACGACGTCATTGTTTTCCGATTTTGGAAGCAATGCATGACGCTGAAGAATGACACATGACTCGCTTGTATATTCAATACGTCATTTGATATTTGACTAAAAACTGTTGACAGAACATCAAAAGAAACATACTAGCATTCTAAACTTGCTATTTTTTACCAAAATAATTCATCTGCGCCGATAATTCATCTGTACCGATATATGCATATACCGCAATATGGCAATTTTAGAGGTATTGGGCATTGAAAAAATAGCTTTGTAATAATTCCTACACCAACGTAGATGGTCAGCCAACTTTTTTGAAATATCACAATTTGGTGAGTTTTTACGATAACTTTCATGTACTTGGCTGAAAAAGAAATCTCTAGGGCAGAAATACAAAAAATATAGAAAAACTGATAATTTGGCACTTTTCGAACAAATTCACATAGGGTGTAAAAGTAAAATTTGACAACTTTTGAGATTGCCCCCAAAGAAATCGGGACGGCAAACATTCGATTTTTTAATTTTAAAACAATAAATACAATAGTAAAAATTAATTCAAGAAAATTTATCAAAATCTCTAAGGTAGAAATAATTAGACTCGGCCTCGTTAAATATGCGAATTTTTTCATGAAAGTTGTGTGATATGTGCGGAGATAACGAACAGTATTCAAGCTCAGAAGTCCATCAAACAATACAAATTTTGAAGCAGAGCAAACACGGACCTCTAAAACATCAGAAGTGGGATCAGGTTCCATGGAGGAGTGAGCATCCCCTGCCGACCGGTCACACCAGCAGTGTGCTCCTTGTCATAAATGGGTAATAACGGAAAAATCCGTCGACAATTCAGTTTGAAAAAATGGCTGACAATTAACATGAAGAACTCAGTCAGCATTTGACTATATATATATATGTATGTATGTATGTATTATTAAACCTTTTCCCTTTTTATGGTAAGTTTTCAGGATATTAATATTTTTTCCTTTTAAATACTTAAATACTATATAACCTAACCTTAATCCTTAAATAATTTTTATTGTTTTTCATTGCTTTAATAACAAAAAAGTCACCCTAGCCTAGTGGTGGAGCGTTCGCTTTGTGATCGAGAGGCCCACGATCCTTTCTTGTTCGTGGCGCCGCATCAAACCTAAGAGAGAGACTGTTCCTTCACTAAGCGCCCGGCACTAGAAGTGAAAGACATGGGTCTTTCGGATGAAACCTTAAAAACTGAGGTCCCGTGTCACGGTAGGTGATTGCACGATAAAGAACCCCTGATGCTCAATGACTCTGAATGCCCACTATAGGTATAATTTTTTACTGGCATTTAGTGACGTCTCATAATGAGTTGAAAATTCTCGCAATGAGACGTTAAACAACATATAATTAATCAACCTATCATAACAAAAAGACTGTAAAGACTGTAAAAATCAAACGTTGTTTTAAATACATGTTGAATTGTACATTATTTCAATATTTTTTTTATTAATGTTTAGGCAATACAGGGTAAATCTGACTGTGACTGAAAACTTACAGCTAGGCAAATCGTTGCAATACAAATTTGGAGTAGACCTCTGAAAACATCAGGTGGGATCAGGTGCCATGGAGAGGTAAGCATTCCCTGTCGACCGGTCACACCTGCCCTCTGCTTATTGTCAAGATCGGGTAAAGGGAAGAATTCTTTGACAATTCAGTGTGTAAATAATCACCTAACAATTGATAAAAAAAGTCAGTCAGCATTCAATTTAATGATATATTGTATTTGCTGACAATCATGTTTTTAATCGAAGGAAGTTTTTCATTAACTACTCTCTATCCGACATTCTTGATTTGAACTCGGCACATATACACTGACGGAATTTTACTTGACCTAAATTTAATCTAATTTAGCCTAAGTTTGGTTAAATTCAACGTGACCAATATAATATAAAAAGGGAGAATGTAAAGAAGTATTCTGTTATATAACTATCCCTGACAGCGATCATGGAAACATGTTTTTCTTGCCTTACACATAACATTTTCCTCTGTTCTTATTAACACAAGATTTAAGCAGTCACTTTATTAATATGCATGTCTGATGTATTAACTTTAAGTTTAAGTCGCTGTCAAAGAGTAGAGGGTGGTCATTTGTTATATTAGAAAAAGCCTTTGGTAGAATACAGAATTACATGGCTCATTATAAAAGTGAGCACAATTAGAATTATTAATTTTATATGCTGTATTTTCGGTAAAATCATAACAGCATTTGGTTTCTACAGTATCCTCAGATATTGATCGAACTTGCATTCTTTTATTTCCATACACTATTTTATTTTGTGGAAATCCAGTTCTAGCTGATAATAATTTTTTTTTTAAATTATGTTCAAACCATTGTGTAAATGGCTGTTTTCAATTAATTCAAATGATACTTTGTCCGAATATCTTTTATCAAAAACTTAGAAAATATTAATGTTAGCAAACTATCGCATGTCCTTCCTGTAAGTTTTTCTTTGTACGATTAGAACATCGCGTCTTCTACAGACTCAAACAATTTAACTGTAACCACAGATTTTTTTTTTTTATTTTTCATATTTTGTTTCAATTTAAGCATCAAATTGATGACAAAGGTAGATTTTCTGTTAGTTTCAGTCATTAATGCATGCAAACCAAAAGCTTTTAATATTAAATATTTGCCTTTGACTTTAAAAGCATTCTCCTTTTTATGTATTTAGATCGAATAGAAGGAGAGCAACATGATATCTTTATCACAGAGGATAACCAAAACAAAATTAAAGATAATGAATTATTCGTTCTTTATATATTTCATAAAAATGAATGTTTTTTTTTCTTGATGTGGATTATGTGCTATTGCACCATATGAAATTAAACTCCACACAGCTCGATACAATATTTGAACTAACTTGAAAAAAAAAATCAATGTTCTCAAATACATAAGTTGTTTTTCATATAATTAGTGAATTAAAATTTAATCTGCTGATACTCAAGGTTAACTTTTCATGTATGGTAATCACTAATCAGTTAAAGTAACTAATTGCGTTGCCTGTAATTTCCATAAAGTTGTATGGACTCATAAACTAACTGATCAAAAATAAAGCACAGAGATATTTTTTTTCAAATTCTCCTCATAAATTACTTAAAAACGTCACATTAAATGTTTCTGTTAAAACATACGAACTATGAACAATAATGTGATAATCGTTGTGGTTTGAAAACAAAGCACAATATTCTTTAAATAATTATTAGTCTGAAAGATTATAATCTGTACTCGTTCACCTAAAAATCTTATTTATTTTGAAAACCACCAACTTGTCTCATCAGGGGAGTACAATTAAATCTTCCTTACAAATGTACCTTATTTTGTCTCTCTCAATAAATAAATTAATAGAACAATTCGAAAACGCACTATCATGTTAAGTCTTAAGAAACTTCTATGAAGGTCATGGATATATATTATTATTTATTGTAATTGCAATAACCTTTATCGGAAAGTAATTGGGAGGTACCGGGTTCGATACAGAGAATGTGTGTCTTTGAACCCCCCCCCCCCCCCCCCGCTTAAGGGGAAAAATCTGGTTGAACTGAAAGAATATGCATATGGACAAAGAGAAAAAGGTTAACCTTGACTTTCAGCTTCTGGCCTTCAAGTAAATAAGGGTCTTTTTAAAATAAAGAAATTCATGACCTTAAGTTTTACTGCAAAACCCTTTTTTGGCATTGTTTCAATATTCGACATTAACCTTTGACCTTTTTTATTTTGCAAATTCTATGGTCGAAAGAATGGCATTGTCAGCAAATCCAATCTGTCATTAAGTCGTCGAATTTTCACTGACGTTTTTCATTCAAATCGTAAGGCCATTATTTTCACACTGAATTGTCTACGGATTTTTCTGTTTTCCCGATCATAACAAAGAACACACGGCGGGTGTCACCCGTCGAAAGGGGATACGTATTCCCCTATGGCATCTGATCCTACCTCTGATATTTTTAGAGGAACGCGTTTGCTCTGCTCCCAATTTGTATTACATTGTATTTCAATGCACTTTAAGTTTGACTTCTGTTTGTTATCTTCATACATCACCTAGAAATTTTAAATTGGTCTTGTTTATGTCAGAAGGAGTTGCGATATATTATACCTTCAAAGACAGGAATGATCCAGATTAGCATCCCCTGATTTTAGTTAAGTGGAGGGTAAAATCTGACACAGTAGGCGTTGGCAAGTTAAAGGAAGCTTTCACTGCTCAATATTGGACCTGAGTGCCGAGTAAAGGTCTAATTTTGAAGTCCTTCACTGCTATATAGTGATGTACGTCTCATATGAGTAAAAAAAATTTAAAATTCAAGCAATGGACGTAAAACAACAAACATATCAGAAAGTACAATATGTTCAAATCCCATGTATTCTTATGGAACGTTGTCACAGTTGATTGGTTTACGCCAACTAAACTGTACGACAAACGAGAGAATTCAGCTTTTCCATCGTCAACTTTCCTTACTAGTATTTATGAAGAAATATTCTGCTATCATCTGCATATGGAGATTATATCACTCAATTCATTCGACACTCAAAAGCATGCTCTGAGTACGATCAATTTTTTAAACCTCGGCAAGCTACTGACAGATAGGTTGAGTTACAGAGATTTCAACAAACTCTTTTAAGATCAGCATTTAATCCGTAAATTCTATGGTCCTTTAATGATCTTGTTATCAGTATAACCTATCACTGGGTCGTATTTTGACGTAAATATTTTATTATTATACCCCCGTTATCGAAGATTCGGGGGCATATAGTTTTTGCCCTGTCTGTCCATTCGTCTGTCTGTTTGTCCGCGAAAAAATTACATTGCCCATAACTTTTGATTGGTTGGAGCTATGACTTTCATATTTCACATGTGTATTTCTTGTGACAAGACCTTTTTTGGGGTACCAACATATTTGACCTCTTGACTTTGATCTTGGAGTTTGACCCACTTTTGCAAAAATTTACCGAAGTGTCTTTTGACATGCTATAGAAAAGTTGAAAAGGCTAAAAGTGATATACTAAGTACGTTGTTATAGTTCATTGTGATGTGACTACATTTTAACATTGCTTCAAAAGATCCTCGAAGGTTCACGTGCATTTTTTGTGAAGCTGCATAAATCTTTTGTAGAACACATTTGCAAAAAAGCTTATAATAAAAAACTAAAATGTGTGATAAAATGCATGATTTTAAGACTTATCTACATCAGGACATTTTGCTTTTTATCCATTTATTATCGTCCCTACAACACTTAATAGTAATTCTCTATAGTTACATCTCTTTAGTTTTTAATAAAACACAAAATATATAATCAACCTGCAGTTGTACATGTAGCCTTGAGTGAAAAATAAAATCTTTAAAGAACAGAATAACACATTTAAATCTAGTACCGACCTAAACAACAATTTGCGCAGGCTTTATACATGAATGTGACTAAAAACAACGTTTTCACTGAACTGAAGGGACCTTCAAATCATAAAGTTGCTTTTAAATTCTGTTAAAAGTCTATTTTACTTTCGGCGTACACCCTAGTTTGCTAACTGTTACTGTTAAATGTGAAAGCAAGATGTGCTTGTGAAACACTTGATGCCCCGTATGGCAGCTAATGGCGAAGGTTAAAGTTTCTCAAATGCAAGTCAAACTCCAAGGTCAAGGGATCAAAAATGATGTTACCCAAAGAAAGGACTTGTGTCAATGGACATACCTGATAAATATGAAAGCCCAAGCACCAACCAAATGTTATGGTCAAGTTAATGTTTCTAAAAGTGGGTCAAACTCCAAGGTCAAAGGGTCAAATTAATGGTACGCTGTGGGAGACCTTGTCATAAGAAATACACATGCAAAATATAAAATCCCTTATAACAACTGTTCAAAAGTGATGATGAAGTGATGATGAAGATTAAAGTTTTTGAAAGTTAGGTAAAACTCCAAGGTCAATGTCAAAAGGTCAAAATTGTATGTATCCAAAAGAAGGTCCTGTGACAAGAAATATACTTGTGAAATTTGAAAGCCCTAGTACTAACTGTTCAAACGTTATGGCCAAATTAAAGCTTTTAAAAAGTGGATCAATCTCCAAGGTCAAGGTGAAAAGGTCAAAAATATTTACACCCACTCTTGTCAATATAAATACACATGTGAAACATGAAAGCCCTAAGACCAACGGTTAAAAAATTATGGCCAAGTTTAAAGTTGGTAAATTTTTGCAAAAGTTGGTCAAACTCCAATGTCAAGGTCAAGAGGTCAAGCATGTTGGTACCCAAAGGAATGTCTTGTCACAATACGCATGTGAAATATGAAAGCCATAGCTCCAACCAATCAAAAGTAATGGGCAATGTTAAGGTTTCTGCGGACAAACAGACCTACTGACGGACAGGGCAAAAAACTATATGCCCCCGAATCTTCGATTTCGGGGGCATAAAAAGTAAGTCCACAAGGATGTTAGCTATGTCTCAGAATACAACCAGTAAATCCTTTTTGTTTTACAATGAAAACAAGTAGCCTCTTTTTGCAACATAAAAGAACTGATTATAAATCTGCAGGTGGTCCTCTATATATAAGATTTTTATGTATATAGATCGATTTTATGTGTTGGATTACCAAGCTAGGAGTATTTTGAAATCTTTCTTATAGATGAACCTCATTAATAGGTTTGATTATCTCTTCGAATACAAAAAAGATGCATTCCACGTACACCTTCGTATTCTGACTATATAATGGATCAATCTGGCTCATCTTAATGGTTTCATTTTGTAAATTGGAATGACATGAAAATCTCCTTTGGAATAACAAAGTTCAATGATTGTTTCTTATACATTTGTTTTTGGAATGTCTTTCAATTTTTTATCGACGTGTTGATATGCTAAGATAAACATCAAAGATTTTATCACTATATCAGTAAAACATTTTATCTAATTTCGCATATTTCTAAATTTCTGTTGTGTTGATTTTTTTTAGTATGACAAGGAGCAAAGTACAATCGGCTCATATCTTCTCGTGAAAAGTTATATCTATTATGCATATAGTGTTTTCGAAATCATCTAAACACCAGAACAAATAAACAAAAGCAACAACAGAAAAAAAAAACAAACAAACAAAACAAAAACAAAAAGACCCCCCCCCCAAAAAAAAAAAAGAAATAGAAAACAAATAAAACCACTTTAAACCATTTTATTCAAACAATGATTCAGCAGTCGTTGTAATACAGTTCACTGCCAAGTTTTCCTTTGCATTTTTTTCCAAAGATTAAAAGACAAATTGCTAAGAATACGGAAATGATATTCAAGAAATATGTAATTCCAGTTTTGTAATTGTAAACTGATTTCATCAAGTGTCCCTTTAAATTTCTACATATATGCAACAAATAGCATTGGAGGGATAAATATTTTTATGTTAAACAAACCTTCAAAAGGAACAAGAAAATATTCATATAATCAAATATGTAACGACATAACAGAATAATCATGTTTCGTACTCTGTTATGATACAAAACACTATGCTTTAAAAAAAAAAACAGCCACGAGAAGAGACTAATTTACTAGGGAGAACAGAAAACTAAACTTATTGATAATCAGAGTCATTAATTTGGGGATTTATTTGGAATCATCCCAAGGCTGGATTTTTGGTAAAGATTTATAGGAAATGGATATGCTCTGAATAGATACTACAAAATAAGGTACACATTATTCCATGAACATTGATCTATTTCGATTAGCACACAGTGTAGGTTTTAAAGGAAAAAAAATAGGCACTTCATGCATTTATATATTGTACATGAGCTGAACCCTCTGTTTGTTTAACTCTCTCTCTCTCTCTCTCTCTCTCTCTCTCTCTCTCTCTCTGGAACGTAAATAAAACAAAATGGTATTTGATTGGGTGAAATGCTTTATCTCGTCTATCTACATGATGACATATTTTTAATTTTAATATCATTGATATTTTTTGACATTTTAATGACCAAATGCATTATTTTCATGGTTCTTCATATGCCTAAAGATAAATAGTATAATTGACATTTTAGTTTTCTGATTCTTCATAACAATAAAACGATAAAATAATTTTCGAAATATTAAAGAAATTGCCTTTTCAACAAGACATTAAAGTACCTGTAAAAAGAAGTATGTAAACACAATCTGTGAGTGACCTTAGGACGAAGATAATATAAATAAAATGATAACATAAACAAGAAATCATTATTTATATCAAAATTTAGAACCAGCTTAGGGGCATGTTTTCAATCAGTGTTTTAAGTGGTTATACGAATATAAAACACGCAACACAAATTGCAGGGTTGAACTTTGATTGTTTTTTTTAATAATTCCCGAATAATGGAATGTTTCCCATTTATTATTAAATAATTGAAGGCTCCTAAGTGAACATAACGTTGTCGTTTGCTCAGTAGACATGTAAAAATATACACGAATGCAATTTTCCTTTCTGTCTAATAACTTACAGCTTGTCTTCAATTATCTCCAAGGTCAGTGCTTAATTTCACACAGACACGAAATGTATGGGAAAAAAATTATACTCTAAAGTGAAACTGATTTCATGTAAAATGAAAATTGTATTATCTTTTACAAAAATGTCTACCTGTATTCTCCATTAAATTCTAATTACATGTATTATTTTGGAAAGCTTTTGGTTACTTAAGATTTAATAATTGAAATGCATTTGGTATCCTGACATCAGACGAGGGAATCGTTCGAATTCTTGCTTTATAGGCCTCATTAGATATCGTTAACAAAGGTCACTGTGGAGTTTTAATTTCAACTTCAAAGTTTATGAAATAAAACCCTATGTAATTGAAAACACAAAAATATTAAAATCATAGAAACAGAAATTCACAATCGAGAGGGAATGATTAATTTACCATTGATTTCACTCGACATATAATCGATTGGAAAATATGTTGATAATAGACAGTTTTCGCTGCATTTCGTAAACATCTCACTTCAGATGAATTATTATGGTTCCCCTATCATCAATGTAACTTACGATTTAAGGTAATTTGTTCCCTTTGAATGTCTCGATATTTAAAAGCTCGATCTTTAACTTTTCACACATGTCATAAAAGGATAATTTGTTTCAATGATGGATTTCCTGAGTTCATTTGACATTTTATGGTTTTAATTTCACGCAGAAGTCATTTGTTTCCCTGAAATGATGCTGACAATAAATCATTAAAAGTCGACTAAAAATATCAAGAAACATATTGGGACGAGTTAAATTGATCTGTATGATTCTCCTTTGAATTCATTTGCTTTTTGTAACAAATTGAGATCGGTAATACTTGACATTGAATAGAGTATTATAAATTTAGACACTATAACTATGAAAGCATTGAGTTCCAAAAATCCTAGAGAGTATGGTAAAGAGATAACCGGGACGACATCGAGGAAAATATTTTGTTGTTGTTGTTATTGTAGTTGTAAACTTAGCAATCGTTTTCTAATGTACATGAAGTGTTTAAGGCATTCAAATACTTTACATATCGATAGTAGCATTAGCCAAATATGACGTCGATTCTGAAAAATAGTATTTGTACTGAATTTGTAAAATGAACATATAATAAAGAAGAAGATTTGATTAAAATAGTCGTTTTTCAAAAGTATTAAGATACAAAAGAATTCATATGAACGATCTCTTTTAAATCCATATGCAGTTTTTTTTTTCTTCTGTTTTCTAATGTAGTGTTTAATGCATTCAAATACTGTTCATAAATGTAGAAACAATGTTGACATATATACTTTTTATAACCCCCGCAAACGAAGTTTGGGGCTTTATAAGATTCGCCTTGTCCGCCTGTCTAGCTGTCTGTCTGTCCTCTTGTCTGTGCAATTTTGTCCGGGTTATCATAACTTTGTAATGGAAAATTATTGGGAGCTCATAGTCGCTACAAAGATTGTGTTTGACCAGAGGGTGTGCTATGATAAAGTCATTCCAGCAAGTTCAATGTCTCTGGAAGAAAAAGTATAAAATCCTTGTTCGGGCAATATCTCTATAATAGAGAATCATTGGAAGCTTATGACCCTCACCCTTGGCCATTTCGGTAAGTTCAAGGTCACTGACAGAAAAACGTATACAATTCTTATCTGGGCTATAAGTTGTACTGGAGAAACAATGGAAGCTCATATTTGGCACAATTTGCTTATGACTTGTGGGTGTGACAAGACATGATCGAAGGTCATTCTGGCAAGTTCAAGGCTATAATTACTGATCGAAAAAGTATTGAATTCTGGTAAAGGCTATAATATTATAATGAAATATTAATAAAAGCTTTTACTTGTCTTAAAAATTGTCTATGACCGAAATTTAAATGGACACTTTGAAAAGAAATGCTACAGGGGATCATTATGTGAGCTCGTTCACAATGCCTCTAGTTGAGATCTAATTTCTTTAATGTATATTGGGATTTCAATGCATGACCCTACAAGAAAAAAAATCTCTTTGCCTCTTCGCTTTTGCTTGTATATAAAATGGAATAGCATTTTTCGATCAATCATGAATGCAGAATTAAAGTTATTTGATATTAATATTACGATAGCAATGTTCAGTCAACTTATTAAATAATATATTTGTTAGATTTAAAGTAGCATAGAAAAAAGTCAAATTAGAAAAAAAAGATAATTAAATATTCAATCGTAAACGTCTTTCACGTGACTCCAAATTTCAATACTGACCTAAATTGATTTTCATATTCTAAGTATTAAGGTCTGACGACACAATCCTCAAATATCTGTTTTGTTTCTCCTTGTAAAATATAAGAAATATTCATAATATTAACATTATCTTTTGAATTCTAAACTGTTTTCAAAAATGTCTTAGAAAATAAATACAACAAAAATTGTGATATTGACAATTCAAGTGATTTCAAATAGGATTATATAGAAAACACCACCCTATGGTAATTTGCGCAAAAGCCTGGTAAGATACCTCAATTTTTGTGAGGAAACTTGTTAAAGAAGCAGTACTTCAGTGACAAATTTTTTGGAAAAATTATTTATTATTGAGGAACGTGTCCTCTGATCTTAAATGATTATGTAGTGAATAAGTTTTAATGTACATGTAATTGCTCTCTTTATGAGGCGTGCGACGTTTACTTCTGTTTCCCATCAGTAGAGTGTCCCCTCATTTTTACAGTAGGCCCTTTGTTTTGTCTGCTAATATCTTACATTCAGTCTGAAAATGTTACCTACAGCTGGAGAGCACATATCTTAAATAAATCATATTGGTTGACATTTATACAATTGCATATTCCAAATCTTTACCACTTTTTAATGAACTTCATTCAAAGGGGCATATCCTATACTTTGGAAAATTGCTTCCTGTCAATATCGCATTCGCTTTTAATCTTCGGTAATTATTTAGAAAATTGTCTAGCTTCAGAAGCTTTTACAGAAATCACTACTCTAATTAAACTCAAATCAGATGAAGTCTGAAATTCAGTTCTTTCCATGAAGAGAATTGTTATGGCTTCTTAAGACTAGTTAAGAGTCATGCAACGTTTTATAATTTTTCCCCACTGTATGGCAATTTAGAACACTAGTGAAATTCCACAAATGCAATAAATGTATTCCCTGAAGTAAGAAAAAGATAAATACTGCTAAAATCCCTATTTACATTTTTGTGTGGTTCGTGAATTTCAAAATTTATTTTTAAAAAATGTTTAGAGCTTTGACCATAGAAAAGCAAATTAGTGAGATACTAAGTACATTTTCAACAAAAATCTTCTCTTTATGGCAGTGTAGTTTTTGCTTTTCCCTTGGTTATTTGAAGAATTGAAGCAAACAATTTCCTTTAATGTTAAAGTATGTTATTTTTGCAGGATGATGATCGCAAAATAGTTATCTTAAATTTTCAAAAGATTCTATTACTAAAAAATTCAAATATTTTCACATGGGTCTTTACAATACCTATATTGAATGAGCAGTATTGTCCTAACTTTTCTATAAAAAAAGAGGATTTTTTTAATACTAAGATTAAACAACTGTATTAACATTTTCACGGAAAAATGACTTTTTAAGTCATATTTTCTTCAAAACTCTTTGTGAATTTCACAGATCATATTGCATCAATATATGTGGAATAAACAAAGGCAATTCAAATTGATATCATGTATTTTTTTAAATCCAGTTCATCTCATAAAAATTATCCCAAATTGTTTAAGAAATGTTTTACAACTTTAGAGACATGTGAAAGACTTTCCATGTCTTTAATGAAAAGCAATGAGGTTTCATTTATAAACAGAAATGAAAGTTTATTACATGTACATGTATCTTGTTTACAATTTTATATAATGACTTCTCCAATGCTTCACTTGAACATGTGTAGAAGTTTAAGCAGCGTAAATATTTTCTTTTCTTTTGAAAAGTAGAGTTAATGACAAAGCTCATTTCAATGAACTTTTTTTTCTTTAATCATTCTCTGTGTTTTTATTCCATGATTCTTTGAATTTTTTGTCTCTATTCTATTTAAAACAAAAACTTTTTTATTAAACCATATATATAGTGTACCTTCTTTTAAAATTTACATTTACAAAAGAACTCACAAATACTGTGCTTTCTATGTTCATTATTGGACTTTTCAAATTGTTTTATTTTTTTAAACGCTCTATCCCGTGAACATGATTCACGTAATAACCATTCATAATAAATAGTAAATAAAAAATTACATTGAAAAAAATAATACACCGAATAATCATTCATACTTTGGCTACAGAATTTCCGACTACCTGATCAATACATATATAGGGCTCACGGCGGATGTAACCGGATAAAGAGGGATGCTTATGACTCCTAGGCTCCTGATCCCACCTGTGGAGTTTCCGGGGATCCGAGTTTTATGCCCTGTTCACAGATTTGAAGTGACTGTAGATTTCTTGAGATCAATCACTGTTCATTATCTTCGTCTTTTTCATATTTATTCCACATTTACTTCACATCTTTAAATGATAATTAACCTTATCTTGCAGTTTTAACCAAAAAATCGCATACTTAAGATTTTTTCAGAAGTATATGCATACATACGTATTTTTTCACAATGATATCTTATTTTGTGTTGGTCGCCAATGTTTTCATGGGGAAAATTGAAATATATTAGAAACTGGGAAATCTTTTAAAGGAACATAAGCACAAAAAAATAATGATCGCTTATCTTTAGTTTCCTGGATAGAAGCAGTAGAAAATATGATGTTGATGAGAAAAATTAGTTTAAATATATTGAATAAGGATGGAGAGCAAATAAAGAGGAGATTTTTATCAAAAATTAGTCTTTCAAAATATTAAGATTAAAAAAAATCCATTCGAACGATTCCTTTTAAACTTTTAAACAGCTATGATTTAAAACAAAAAAAAAAACTTTCTGGACTTAGGTAATACTGCGAAATGTAATCATCTTTTCAACAATAAAAATGTTATTTCATTTTGTTTCCAAAAATAGGAAGAATAATCTTCAAAATTACAATCCATCTCTCCCAAAAACTGTTTACAATATTTTCTTCAACATACTTTAGCAGTCGATAAAAAACGGTTTCTAATAAGAATTATATGGCTTGATTAAAGCCCATTGATATATTGTAGATGCATTGTTAATATGATGTTTCAGAATTCATGATGAATACATGATTCAGAGTGGATCATTTTTTTTTTAATTTCTTGACTTAAAGAAAGTTTGATATGGCACACTGACATATTTATTTTCTGGAGCTTGGAATATTGCGTTTTATTTCAAAAGGATGAAATCTATTGATTCTTTTGTCAAACAAACAAAAAATTAAAAATTTAAACTTAAATTCCTCTAATTGCTTGAGATCTTTTAAAACCGCAGACGAGTTGTATTTCTGGTTCTTGATTTTTCTTTCTTTATTTGTTTTTAATGAATTATTGTAGTACTTTGAGTGAAGTATTAATTTAAGTGGATAACTTTCAAAATTAAACTTAAGTATTCCTTTTTTGTATACTTTTGATCGTCGATCTATGTCATTATCAGATAAAATCGCCACAGGCTTCATCAATTCGTCTCTTTATGTCAAAAGAGTCTGTAAATGAGTAGTGTACATTATTATACTCTAGCTTAAAATTTAATTTTCACTTTCAATGTTTCATGCAAGCACGCGAATGAGTGTAGTTTCTCTTTGATGTAAAAGGTGAAGATAACATTGAACAATCTCATAGATCCAGGTAAGAATAGGAATTGTGAACAGGACAAAAAACCAGATTCCTTGGAATCATCGGAGTTGGGGACAGGTTCATAGTAGGAGGTGTAAGGATCCTCTGTTGAACTCCCCCCGACATGAGCACTGTATTGATCATGTAAACGGAATTATTTGTGGTCAAATTGGTAAAAAAAAGAAAAGAAAGAAAGAAACTAATAACCTAAAGGTGTCAAATGATGTTTAACATGCTATGTCATTATACAACCAGCGATAGGTTGAATATGCAAACAAGGTCATTATAAAAACCGTGGAATTTGTAAAATGTTGATATTAAGATATTCTAAATCCGTGTACCATCCTTTTATTTTTTAGCCTGCCTTAATTTCAAAATTGATTATACCGAGAACATGCTCTTGCTTACCGAATTCATTGAGTAAGAAATGTATTAACGTATGAGATAATTGAGATTGACATTATTTTCCAGGGGCCGTCATTTTGAATGGAAAAACAATCTCTGAATAATTTATATAGGGACTATGATATCGAAGAATTTACCGTTTCCAATAGTGTGTCAAGGAAAATGTGAAAATAACGAGCAATGATAGATCTTAAAGCAATCTACAAACAATACAAATATATGTACATGGCATTAAATATGGACCCACAAAAGTTCATGGCAAGTTTTGTAGTTACATATTTACAATGTATTATACTCTTTAACATAATGTCTATGTATTTTGGTTGAATTTATACTGATGTAAGCTGTAACCATCGTGAAATCTATTTATTTAAAGATACCTTAATTAGTTGAATTTACATTTATGTTATAATTAAAAAAGTTTAAAAAAACTATAGCGTATTTATTAAGTTTGGTCGTAGATTTAAAAAGAAACATTGTGTTGAATTAATGCTATTCACAGCAGAAAAAGCTTACATCTCCAGAAAAGATAAAGATTTAAATTATTTGCTTTAACTTGAGAACATGGGGTACTTTAATGACTTAAAGACGCAAATGTAAGTGAGTAAAGGTGCGGTCACACGATGAGATTTTTCATTCTATTTTCCATCTGATTTGCTTTCGACTAAAAGTGTAAGTGTAATACACCAATGTTTTGAAACTATCCTTAAACAGAGGTTTATTAAAAAAAAAAAAACAAAGTGTACATTTTCAATTTATATTCATTAAAATTTAAATTTTTTGGTAAAATCTGATACTTTTACAGATTTGTTTCTTTTGTATATACATGTATGTAGAGATGGACAGGAAGCTATACTTTACCTACACCTCATCACATGTACATATTTATCTCCCTTTACTTACCGTTCCAAGTCCCTTCGTTCAATAAAGTACAAAATAATTAAATAGCTTACTTCTTAGGTGTAACATAGAGATAGATTTGATGTCATTCTTTTCTAAAAAAAAAAAAATTATAAAAAGATGTTAAAATTTCAATCATAAGATTTTACGAATTTTCGTACTTCAACAGAGAGGTATAGTAATCAAATATACCCTTTCACATTTCCATTGTTCGTTGACATAAAAATGAGGTTATTTTTAGACGTAGTGCCGACAATATATATATATATATATATATATATATATATATATATATATATATATATATATATATATATATATATATATATATATATATATATATATATATATATATATATATATATATATATCATATGATATAGAGTAACTTGATAAGAAACGTCATATTTTGTCGAGGTATCGGATCAAATGAGACGCGGAGAGGATCAAATTACTGTTACAGCTGCCTAACGATAACATTTATTCCAAACCCCTCCATTATAAGCTAACCAATGTTTGGGCTCACTTATATAACTTTTAAATAAGAAACAAAGCAAATTTTACATTTTAAATTTTGAGAAGGCGTTCTTTACTTTAGGTTAAATCATCAGTTTTAGAAGTGGTGATATGGATTCAGAAAACCTACAGCGTGATGATCCGGAAAGTGTTATCTCATCGTCACGTGTGAAACAATGGTAAATCTGAATATACACAGATGGAACATAAATTTATTATTGTTAAATGGCATTGGTAAATAATATATTTTTAAAATCCAATAATATTTTACAGTCGATTATGTCTTAACATTATAATCTCATTTTTCTGTCAACGACCACTTTGCCTCAGGACACATTTTTATACGTGCAAGCCTTTTGATTATGAATTTTAATATTTTTTAATTGGTCCATATTGTTAAAAAGGTCGTCTGAAGGAAAGACATTTTTAGGATGATGTGTTTTTAAAGATGTTTAACTGAAATTTTCAACAAGAGCAATTTCATCGATCTTCTTTGATAATTCATAGATTCTATAGTGTCATAAATAATTAGAAAATAAAATTTCCACCTTGTTTAAAACATGCATAAGGAAGAATAAGGTTTTGTGAACTTTCCATTCGTTAGAAAGTTAAAAAATTAATTTAAGTCTAAAAATTCATATGAAATTGGATGTAAAATCTGTTTTTAAATGCCTTACATATATGTACAATGCCTGACAAAACGTGACAATTTTATCATCTTACAAAATAACCAAGTATCCAGTTTTCAGAAGTAATCACTGTTGAAGGTTGAACTTTTTTTTATTTTTCTTGAAAATCACATGATTTGATATTACGACAAAGTTACTCGTGGATATTGTCGTTTTAATAATGTAGGAAAAATTTAAATTCAACATTTTTTTTTTCCAAATGAGTTAACTAATGGACTTCTGGAAGTTTTGTTCAGTGTATATTAATAGGAAGAAGTTCAAAAGCTATAATCCACTTAGGATGCAATGTTGCATTAAGGGAAAACTTTACACCATTAATGATATAGAGAGGTCATTAGTATACTGCCTTTTAACCATAGATATTAACACTTAAACTATAATGATAAAACTTTTATTATTAATGGACAATGATGTTTTCCAATTACACAGTTTCGTCCACTAACGATACAGTACGATATAAATGTATCATAAATAGATGTCAACCCCAATCAACCATCACTACATTTTATCTTCAATGGATTTTATGTCAATAGTACTAGACAATAGTACCTGGTATTTTTTTTTAGAATAGAGATGTACTCTCTCTTTCTCTCTCTCTCTCTCTCTCTCTCTCTCTCTCTCTCTCTCTCTCTCTCTCTCTCTCTCTCTCTCTCTCTCTCTATATATATATATATATATATATATATATATATATATATATATATATATATATATATATATATTGAGAGAGAGAGAGAGAGTTTCAGGTCACTCTTATTTTGAAATCACTTATCATGTGAAGAACATAAATATTTTATCTGATTAATGAAATGAACTTTCGGGTGAACGTGATAGGAAAAAATAAATAAAAGGATAAAAGGGAAACAATGCTATATTTAATTAGGTGTCGATTCTTTTGATCTCCCAAAGGAATTGGCTTTACTTTTTTGGCTTTACGTCTTGCTCTACTTTTTGGGCGAAAATTTAAATGGCACTTTTACAACATTCTCTGTGCCACTACTTTTTGTTAACCTTTTATTATACTAGTTATTTTGTCATGCCTAAAACTATTTTTTTTAGATTTAAAATACAATATTTTATAAATGTATACGTGAAATGTGAATATTACGAATATTGATAAATCTCTATATCCAGTGAAGAATACGAAAGGTGAACAGGACAAAATACACACACCCCTTGAAACATCAGAGGTGGAATCGGATGCCTATGAGGAATAAATATCCCCTGTCGACCGGTCATACCCACTGGGAACCCTCTGTATTGATGAGGTAAATCGAGGAATTCGTAATTCAAATGGCATGAAAACAATGACCTAATTAACAGTGGATGGGAAACATCCATTGTGAACAAGGTCATTATAATGATAATAGGATTTGCGTAAAGCTTACTTTTAAACGGCGGTTGTTTAAAAACTGTAACGTTAAATTATTTGTCAGTAACTTATCTCTATTTAAACTGTGAAGACACTCGAAAAACGCTCTTGAATGCTAATATAGAAACAGTTGGAAGACAAAAACACCATATGTAGGTGATATGGAATATTTTTACATAAATAGGGAGAATTGACTGTAGAAAAGTTTTTCATGTTTATAAGTTAACTTTAGAGCAAATGATGAAACACTTGAAAAAAAATCACATTGGCCCAAACTAGGACAGAACTCTGTCTATGTAATAAATATCTTTGAAGCATGATTTTTGTGACCTGTATGTAAAATAATTTAACAAAAGAAAATCATCGTATCTGAAATAGTGCTGATATCTGCCACAGTTTAAAGGACGTTTTATTCTGAAGTGTAGAGTTTCATACATAGAAATTAAACCTTATGCTTTCAATCCCTTTTTTAAAAAAATTTCTTATGACAGGAATACTTTTTTTGTTGCGAGACTGCTGAAATTAAAAACAATCACGGTAATATTATGGGATAATTTACTTACATTACGAATGTACTCTATTTTTAGTGTGCTCTTACATAATCTGTCGAGTAACAATAAAACTGAATGAAGTAATCTACATACGGAGCTCCTATATGAGGTGACTGATGCGTGATACAGAGATATTGGCCAGATTGAGTTGAACGAATCGTCTCCGAGAAATAGATACATCAATCTTTAGGAGACCCCTGAGTCATTTAAGTCCTCGTAGCAGCAGCAGCAGCAGCGTTTTCAGTTTTTTCTCATAATGCTCATGGATCATTAGTGATGGCGGAGTGTGATTTTCCCCTATATCCTACAGATGGTGAGTTAGAAATTTTTTTTTCTAAATGTTTTTCGACAATAATTTACACATAATTGGGTCAATGTTAAGTGCTGTACAATGGGGCATTACAGAAAACGATGCAATAAAAGACAACTAGCTTAAAAAAGTACCATTGTAAGGTTAACAAATTAAAAACAAATATGAAAATCTAAGGAAAATTATAGCATTGAACATACAAAGAAA
The DNA here is from genome assembly GCF_033153115.1 of Saccostrea echinata. Lineage (NCBI taxonomy): Eukaryota > Metazoa > Mollusca > Bivalvia > Ostreida > Ostreidae > Saccostrea > Saccostrea echinata. The sequence goes on from NW_026889777.1 coordinate 11,034,380, forward strand.
TTCCAATCTAAGCTAAACAACAGCTGATTTGCTATTGTCAATCTCTTATAATTAGTAGTGGTTATGGTTTGTTACTCTGTGTTAAAAGTTTTTTTTTAAAATCTTTAAATTTATTGTCTGCATAAAAGTTTTTAATCATTCAAGTAACCAAACAAACAAATAAATCGAAATAATTTATTTAAAATCATATTTTTAAAGTAAAAGCGGAATATTTATTTGTGTATAAAATCATTTGGCGCAATTCAAGTTTGATTATTACGTCTTTATTAACTTAACGTGTGCATTTAAATTCAGTCTATGTTGCAATTGCTTGTGTCATCCAATTTTACTTTGAAATCAAATACTTCAAGGTGAAATTAAACCTGTTAAAGTGTAAGCAAATGCAAGTTACAAAAGAATAATAAATAAACCATTGGTTTAAATATTTATTCATTTATATTGGTAAAAGTTCCACTGAAGTTTGACTCTCTCTCTCTCTCTCTCTCTCTCTCTCTCTCTCTCTCTTAACAAATATACTATGATTTGCTATAGTAAACCATAAAATATTTAATACTTTCATATTTTACTTTGTGACTTTGGTTTATTAGGAATCTGAAATCTTCATTTTGCTTCATTAACCTTTACTCTATAGCTTAATTGAGATATAAAGCCATGATATTTCTTAAAGCTCATATCAATAATGTAAATTTTGGGCACTACATTTAGAAATACAAGTAACGTTTCCTTTAAATACAAAATCAATCAATTATCATAAAGGGACTGAAAATGAAGGATAGGTAGGTCAATCCATAGTAAAAACACTATAGTAAAACCTCGGATACTTTGATTAGAACTATATAATGGTAAAAACTATAAAAATGTGGAACACAGCAGTACTCTCTCTCTCTCTCTCTCTCTCTCTCTCTCTCTCTCTCTCTCTCAATCTTTGTAATCTGAAATAATAATCTGAAAGACGCCAGATAAGCGTCTAAATTTTATCAGGAACTCGGTCATGCTTTTATATTAAATACTCACTTTTTAACTTTTGTCCCACTTTACTGTTATATCTGTTAATCAATTAAATAGTAAATTTACGTTAGCTAACGTCATCTATACCTAAGTGATTATAGCATAATCTGCCCTGTAATTATTTCCCTGAAATTTCTTTAATAAGGATAAGCATTCAAAACAGTTATAAAGTTTTGAGAGAAACTCTCTGATATTGTATTTAATTAACATTATGACACAGGATTACAAATTACATTCAATGATAAATTGAGTCCTTTATCACTCTTGTTGCTTTCATTCTAAGCCAATTAAATTGTTTCAGAGAGACAAAACATAAAGATTTTATATAATAGTATATGGATCATATTATGATCTAAAATAGTATAGTGAAATTAAATATGATCAAATAAAGAAAACAATCTGTAACATAAAAAATATAAAAATTTTTATTAGTGTCAGCTTTCAGGGAAAACTCCCATGAAAGTAAAAGTAAAAAGCATTGAGGTGATTAATTCCTCAATTTTCCTGCTTCTCTTACTTAAGATTTAAATGCTTTCAAATAAGATTACAAAGTAAAAATATATGTATATATGTATATATATTTACCTTTCTTCGACTAAGAAATTTACAATGAATTTCTTTTTCCCTTAAAAAAGAATTATGCTTTGTGAATACATGGATTTTTCAAATTAAAATTATAGCTACCAATAAGAGACATCACAGGTATAAATGCTTGTACCTCTTATTACATGTGGCAATCTAAGCACAAAATTGATAACATTTTATATAATTGTGGCGTAATTTGGGGAATTTGTTTTAATACAGACATTAAAAAGATTGAATTCAAACTTTACAAAAGTTTTCTTTCTTTATTAAATTCCTCTCCGGAAAAGAAGACTTCATGACACATAACATCATGATTGCCAAACAATTGTCTGTTTTATTTTTGCAGTATTTAATATTATTCACTTCTAATCATTATTGCATACGCTTGAGTATCGAATAAATTGAGAAATGTAAACACCATATGCCGTTGGCGGAATTTTATACACAAATAAGGACGTTGACGATGGAAAAGCTGAGTTATGTGTTAGTTGTGTAGCCCTAATTGTCCATAGTCAGTAAAACATCAAGAAATGAAACAGATGTGATAGACTCTGTAGTGTCCTTTATTTAAAGTTCACTGGGCTATATCCAGTCGACATATGAATGGAAGTAACTATTTTTAATTGATAATACGTTGTCGTCGTCGATGTATCTAAACGATCGAGTTGAAGGCAACAACAAGTGTATTCGTCTTCTCGAGTCAATTCTGCTTCATTGATTCATATATAAACAGGTCTGCTGATAAGGGAGCAAAGAAAGCTGAGCCTCATCGAATACTTATTATTACTTTTCAAGTTCAATAAGAGATGGGTAAAGGGAATGTGAGAGAGGGGAAGGGGGGGAGGAAGAAGGGGGTGTGAAGAAGAAGAGGGGGTGTGGAACAAGAGGGGGGTGTGGAACAAGAGGGGTGTAAGGAACAAGAGGGGGTGTGAGGAACAAGAGGGGGAATATGAGGAACAAGAGGAAAATAAATGGGAGATAGAAAACAGGAGAAAGGGAATAGGAAGGAGTGTGAATATCTATTGTCCACGCCCAAATTAATTTGCACCGAGTCAACAAAGAATTGGTTACACTTTTCTAAATGGTCTCATCTAAGATGTTTTTTCCCTTTGTCTTGATTGAAAAGTTTAATTCACTTACTCTATGCATAAGCATGGAAATTAATAACATAAGCGTGTTTATTGGTTATTTGGCAAAAAATAGCGTTTCCTTTCTAGATCCTACTTTGATCGTGCTTGAAGGAAATTGATTTTCTTTCTATGCACTCAATTTCAAACTGGTTTTTAAAAGATTGATTGGTTTACTCTTCTTAAAATTCTCTCTCTCTCTCTCTCTCTCTCTCTCTCTCTCTCTCTCTCTCTCTCTAACCCCTCCTACACACACTCATTAAAATCCCAATAAATATTCCTTCTTCAGAAAAAGTAATCTTTAGATACATGTATGTTAATAATGTTTATGTAGATTACAAATCTAAACACAACGTTGGCGATTTTTTTTCTAACCTTTCAATTAAGAAATAAGGCTTTCATTGTTTGTACAGCATCTATATCAAATTTGAAAATTTACTTTACTTTCGATCGTTCAGTATATTAAGATCTAATACACGTTTGAGCTTTACTAAAATGTAATAATGTATTCAAAATATTGATTTTGATCGAATTTTGCCAATCATAGTTGATTCCACCTGCAGCTGAGGAATCAGGATACGACGGACTTCTTTGTCGACTGTGAAATAACAACTTTATATATGTTCATTTGTCATAGCATATTAGTTGCCCGCGTGGCGCAGTGGTTAGAGCGTTTACTCTAGAGTCGCGGAGAAAGGAGTTGATCGTGGGGTCCCAAGTCGCAGTAGGTGCTTGCACCAAAAAGATCCCTCGATGCTCAATGGAGTGCCGAGATAGGTCTAAATTTGCAGTGATGGCGTCTCCATATGAGTGAAACATTCTCGAGAGGGACGTCAAATAACAAACAAACATAACATATTATATGTATTTAATAGTTTTTTTTTTGTCATCCGCTTTCGCTATAGCGAGGGGACATTAAAACACATTCGTCTGTCAGTCTGTCACAAAAACATTAACCTTAGTCATAACTTTTGAATGAGAAAAGATAGGGCTTTCATATTTCAAATGTACATTACCTATGACAAAATCTTTCGAAATATACTATGATTTTTTAGCTCCTAAACTTGACCTTGAAGTGTGACCCACTTTTCAAAATTTTAATATTACTTTTACCTTGGTCATAACTTATGATTGGAAAGAGATAGGGATTTTATTTTTCAGGTGTATGTTACTGTGACAAGACCTTTCTAAATGTACTATGATTTTTTACCCCATGAGCTTGATTTTTAAGTTTGACCTACTTTTCAAAAGTTTAAACATTGTTTATAACATTTAAGTGAGGGAAGATAGAGCATTAATATTTGAAATGTGCGTTACCTGCGAGAAGACGTTTTCGAGTATACTATGACGTTTGACCCCATGACCTTGTCCTTGAAGTTTGATTTAATTTTCCAAAAAAAAAAATCACATTGGTAATAACTTTTGAATGAAACAAGATATGCCGTTCATATTTGACAAGTGCATTACTGTGTCAGGAAGTTTATGAATGTGCTATGATATGTGATCCTGTGAGACCTTGACCTTCACATTTGACCTAATTTTCTAAACTTTTAACATTGCTGACAACTTTTGAATGAGAGAAGACAGGGATTTCATATGTCATATGCATTAGCTGTTTCAAAACCTTTTTGAATGTACTCTGGTTCTTGACCTCGTGACCTTTATCTTTAAGTTGAACCTACAGTCTTTTTTCAATTTTTGTTTAACATTGGTAAGAACTTTTCATATTTTACATGTACATTACCTATTACAAAACCTTTCGGAAAGGTATATCATTTTTTTCACTTGATGACCTCGATCTATAAGTTTGAAGGACACAAAAACAAGACAGTTGAAATATGCCATAAAATCATTGCATCCAAGCCACTAAGACACCGAAAGCAGGGAACCACAATTCCTTGATTTTGCTTGTTAATGCATTAACTTTATTTTGAAAGCGGACATGGTGTGTGAACTTGCGTTTTTCTCTGATGCGCAAGAATTCCATTTACCTACAAACTGGGAGTTCGCCTTTTACTTTTAGAGAAAGACACTGGTGTTTCGATTAAAAATTGCAATTAACTAGTAATTTTAGACAGAAGTTAATTACTTTATTGGCTTTTTGACTGATCTCTATATCAAACGCTATTACATACGGCATCTGTTTGACATCTGAATATTACAATTCTTTTTATGCCCCCGGATCGAAGGGTTTATTGTTTTTGTCCTGTTTGTCTGTCTGTTGTCAACTTTAACCTAGCCCATAACTATTGCGCTGTCAAGGGTTCGGCTTTAATATTTGACATGAGTGTTCATTATGACAAGACCTTTCCTTGGGTACCACCATATATGATCTTTTGACCTTGACTTTGGAGTTTGACCCAGTTTTGCAAAATTTTACCAAACTTTAACCTTGGCCATAACTTTTGAACAGTTGGTGCTATGGCTTTCATACTTCACATGTGCAATCCTTGTGACACGACCTTCCTTTGGATATTAACAACTTTGACCCTTTGACCTTGACCTTGGAGTTTGACATACTTTTGGAAAACTTTAACCTTGGCCGTAACTTTTGAACGGTTGGTGCTAGGGCTTTCATAATTCACAAATGTTATCCTTGTGACAAAACCTTTCTTTGGATACCAACAGTTTTGACCCTTTGACCTTGACCTTGGAGTTTGACCTACTTTTGGAAAACTTTAACCTTGGCCATAACTTTTGAACGATTGGTGCTTCGGCTTTCATTTTTCACCTGTGTATTTCTTGGGAGAAAGCCTTTCCTTTGGCACCATTAATTTTGACCATTTGACTTTGACCTTGATGTTTGAAATACTTTTGAAAAAACTTTAATCTTTTACATATCTATTCAATGGCCTTTCATATTTCACAGGTTTATTCCTCGAGACAAGACCTTACTTTGGGTGTCAACATATTTGATTTGCATTTGAGAAAGTGTTTCACAAACACATCTTGTTTATCATTTTATTTAAAAGAGATGTTTCTTTTTCAAAATTTCATAAGAATTTACAATGATTTATTTGTATCTCTTTATTTAAGGCCGTTTATACTGTAATGCCACATATGATGGCGTTCAATGTTGGAACTATACGTTAGCAGGGACCACAGCCTTTGGCGCATGCCCAGAGAATCATCCAGCCTCTATTATCTTTGACAATCCCTCTGGTGAGATTATAACACTTGATAAATCTGTTTATTTTACAGCAGAATAAAACTCATGGGCAATACTTTGTATATTACAGCACAATAACCATGACAAAAGGGTGCGTATATCACAACATAATAATACTATCATATAAAACGTAACAAAAGGGTGCTATATCGCAACATAATAATACTATCATATAAAACGTAACAAAAGGGTGCGTATATCACAACATAATAATACTATCATATAAAACGTAACAAAAGGGTGCGTATATCACAACATAATAATACTAGATCATATAAAACGTAACAAAACGGTTACAGCATAATGCATGCATGTAATACTGTATTATAAACCGTGACAAAAACGGTGTATTTTATAGCAGTAGAACCGTAAAAATGGGAGTTTTTTTTCCAGCAGAATGAACTCTCATTTAATCCGTAAGAAATTGATGTATCATGCGGCAGAATAAAACTATCAAATAGCCTAGGTAAAAAGCTTTTATTCCCTGTAGTCAATTTAATTTAATGGGATTACAAAAAGAGCTATAAGAACAATTCCAGTAATGACAAATAAATGGCATCAGTTTCAATGATATTTTTTCACACATCCATATTTAAAAATAACATGAATAATCTATTTTGGTTGGCATTTCAAATCCATTCCATTACCTAAAATGGAATCAAGATATCAAAGGAGCTGAGCGTACTGTTTTATGTTGCCAGTTTTTCTACCCAAAGGTCATCTTCCTGACCAACGCGAATGAAGGAAGGAATTATGTTCCACATCTCTTTGAAATGTTCAGTTAGTTACACAATCGATTTTATATTAGGACACTGATAAAACAAAAGTCGTTTATGGATTCTTTTTAGTTATAATTGATAGTCTAGATAGTTTATCTTGTTTCTCTCTTCACTTTTGTAAAGGGTAGTGATAATATGAAATCTAATATGTATGTAAGCATAAGTTATCAATCCACTTTGGAACCCGTCATTTGATTGTTGATATCACCATTCAATTTAAAATTTTAGAAATTTTCGACTCTCCAATTTACTTTTCATAATAAATATTACTGAAATTAATAATTTTATATACCATGGTGCAACAGTGTGAGAGTACAAGAAATTGGTTAGAATTGCCTCTCTTTTTGTTATTTTTTATTTGTTAATTTTTATTATTTTATTATTATTGTTATGGCGCGATAATTAGAGCGTTTGTTTTAGAGCCGCGATGTAAGGATTTGCTGGTTCAAATCCCACTGCGAGACGTGGAGACCGGTCCTTCGGGTAAGAGAATATAGACCGAGATCCCGTTTCGCAGTAAGTGCTTGCATCAAAAAGATCCCTCACTGCTCAATGGCTTCGAGTGCCGAGTATAGGTCTAAATTTGCAGTCCTCCAACAGCAGGCGGTGGCGTCTCCATATGAATTTAAAAATTCTCGAGATGGACATTAAACAACAAAACAAACAAATACTACTAGACAAAACAAAAATGTGTATGTCGATACGTATTTCCATGAGTGCCTCTCATCACATTGTGATAATTTTCATGTGTTCTAACGAGTTAAATCAGCATTTTTCGCCAAAAGCGAAATATGAAAAAAATTTGCTTCAAAACTGTTTTAACTCAATAAAAAAAATCTATAACGCGGGGGTTACCTATTCATAGCGAGCAGGTCGATTGAAAAAGAGAGAGTTATAGTGGGGAGAGTGTCCAGAATTATCAGGAATATCAAATAACCCTTGCTTCATATTTTATAAAGGTTACTCATATAGAAAGTGTGAAATAAGCGGAATTTGGTGGAACAACAGCAACACTGGGATACACGAGTTTGCTAAGTCCAATTATCAGCCCTGTGTTTCACAAGCAATACTGGAGATGCATGATGTAAGTGAACTAAATAAACACAAGTGGTTCGTTAAAATGAATATATATATATATATATATATATATATATATATATATATATATATATATATATATATATATATATATATATATATATATATATATATTAAATTTTGTATAAAACATAGAATTTTTACACATAAATTAACCTTTTTTAAAATCGCCTTTTCTTGTAGATTAAAGCAGACATCCATGATCTCAACGTCGAAGTAGGTCATTTTTTTCATGTTATAATAAAATATAACATTAATTATATGTCTACACCATAGGTTGCTCTTATTATCGATATATGACGCATTTTCTCTATAAAAAAACATAATGAAAAACAAATACTGTTAATATTCACACTTATTATTCATTTTACATATAAATTACAAATATTCACACAAAGACAGTGATAATTGAATATGGTAGAGTGTAATGTAGTTTTTTTTTCCCTAAAACGTTAATAATTTTGTATCACAGTAATGTCGCTTTTTACATTTGTTTTATTTACCATACAGAGAATCAAGCTAATTATGTATATTTACATAAGTGGTTATGCTGTGTCCATTTTACTGCTGACCATTGCCCTGGCCATTTTCGGCTTGTTCAAGTAAGACTATATATATATATATATATATATATATATATATATATATATATATATATATATATATATATATATATATATATATATATATATATATATATATATATATATATGTTGCACTTCTTCAAAGTAGTCTGTTTATATTTACAATGGAAATTCATTATCTCAAACATCGATATAGAGATATGTCTAAATGAGTTGGCAGTCCCAACCATTATTTCTTTATGTTTTTTTTACCCTCGATATATTTGCATATTTAGTCGAATTCGAGATAACGAGGTTTGACTGTATTATACTTTAGTATCAAGAATATGAAATTGTTAAAGTACTCATATATCAATCTTAAAATCCCAGAGATGACACTACAGTCTTAAAGTATTTGTGCAATCGATATATTTTTAACGCACTCGTCAAATGTCAGAAACCATTAATTTCTTTTCCATTTCAAAGCTGGAAAAATTAAAATATTAAAAGTAAGTGTAGAAAACTGTTTGGGTTTTTTTTTTTCAAATTAAAACGCATTTCAAGCTAATAATTTCGTTTAAGTTCTTAAATAAATATTCATTTGAAAATATAAGGTTTATAATACATTCCATTTTTCCTAGGCAGCTCCATTGCAGTCGTGTTTCAATTCATTCCAATTTGTTCATTTCATACATTCTGAGTGGTTCAATGTGGATTGTATTTTACAAGGAGATGTCGTTAAGCAACTTTTCCGTGGAGTCCAGACCGGTAATTTCAAATCAAACTAAAGATAATCAGTTTTAATGTTTTATATATCTCATTACAATTTAATGAAATAAAAATGAATGGACTCTCTAAAGATTGCAATTTAAAGAAAAAAGCAATTCATTAAAGATTCATTATCCCGCAGTTTATTCATATAAAATGTTGTTTCACGCTATGTTACAACGCACTTAGAAAAATTACGCACTTTGAAATTTTTTTCAAAGTGCTTTAAATTTTGGACCAAATTAACGCACATTGAAATAAAAATATTTCTTTTCAAAGTGCGTTAATATCGACCATATTAACGCACTTTGAAAAAAAATGTGCACAGTTTGGTCAATATTCTTGCAAATTTTAAGGTATGATAAAAAAAAATATTTAAACCTGTTTGGATAACTTTTTGGTCACTTCAGGATCTGAGATATAGACGTTTTAAAAATTTTTAGGGGTTGTCTAGTTCCCAAAGATTCCCGTAAATGTAATAAAACGGAAATGGGTCTTTTAGTACACGTAATAATGGAGGAATAATAATTTAGTAGCACGATTTTTTTTTTCTTATTTCTAGTCTAAAATGAGTTCTGTAGATGTAGGGGTCGCATTTTTCTTAGGGAAAAAGGGGGAATCATAATTTTTCTATTGAAAATAATTTTCCTGCAGAATATGATGGTCTTTTTGTAGTTATTTGACAAGTATTTAGAAGATGAAAAAATTGTTTATTCCAGCACAGTACGAGGGGTTTTTTAAGTTCTTTGATTAGTATTAAGAGGTATGAAAAACAATATGCATTTTATACAAGTTGATTTTGTAAAGCTACTTTGGCCAAAGTATAGTCAGTTGGCTAATTTTGCTTGATACTTAGCGATATAGTCCTTGATCTTCTCTTCTTTAATATAATAGGGTGCCTTATTATTTCTTTTTCAGGAAAGCTTATCTCATTTTTTTTTTCATATATTTTACGATAACTCAAATTTATTGAGAGAAAGTATACCAATATCATAATACGTTATGTAAATACATATATTTGGGTAGGAAAGATAAAGAGTTGGGCTGAGGGACCTTCTTCCTATCTTCTCGTTCTCGATGAGGGTAGATCAACTCATCAGTTTTTCGAAAGAAATACTAGTATAACAAAATAATGCTGTCTATTACTTAAATCTCAGTCCAGATTTGTTTTATGCACATTTTTTTCGAAGTGCGTTAAGTGTCTCCATGGTAAAAAATGTTGATGTACACTCTTAACGCACTTTGAAAAAAATTTCAAAGTGCGTTGATTTTGTTCCAATTTTAACGCGCTTTAAAAATTTTTTTTTTCAATAAGTTTTTCAAAGTGCGTTGCCACAACGCTATCGATTTTTTCAAATAAATCTAAGTTGTTAATAAAATATACACATTTACAGTATACTTTGCCGTCAAAATTTGTTGTTTTTATTTCATTTATTCTGATTGTCATTTATAATAGTGAGAGTTTTCACTCTTTACAGAGGGTTAATGAACCTTAATGGCATTAAACTATGTTAATTAATTTTGTTAAGATTTCTTTCTACCTATTTATTTGTAATATTTGAATAATCTAAGCAAATAGTTGCAAAGCGACAAAGTTTTTAACTATGAATGCTTAAAAAAAAATCACTATTGTGAATCTTCCAAATTTTTCCCTTCCTTTTCTTGATTTTGACTGTCCGTATGTTTCAGACCTGGTGTTACGTGTTGCATGCCTTTACACAATACACAACACTTTGTAACTTCGCCTGGATGCTGTCAGAGGGAATATTCTTACACTTCTGTTTGGTTCATGTGTTCTCTGATAAACGGAAGCTGCTCATTACATGTTGCGTCGTTGGATGGGGTATGTCTCCATATATACTGTTTACATGGATATGGACACGTGTTAGTTTTGCCCTTTCTCACCTCTAAAAATTTTCCACAGTTTAAAATTTGTGTAGACAGCGAATATTCAATGTTTGGTGGTTGGATATGACGCACATGGAATTTACTTCAGGATTTTTTGAAATAGTTTCACTAGTGCAGAGCATGAATGAAAATATCCCCCAAAAAATGTCTCACGAGTGAAATAAATTCCGAAATCAATCACGAAATATTGAATTTTCTATTTTCTTTATTTTCTTGGATTTTCATTTTCCAATCGGTTTTCTTAAGAAATAAGATATCATTTTTAAGTTCTTATCGGGATGTAAATACGGGTCGATCATGTGATCTAACCCCATAAATCCCGAGGGACTTTAATGTAGGTTTAATCTCGCATCAACCCGTAATTACATAAATGTTTAACAAGGTTTGTTCCTGAGGTTTGAGCAGATTTTTGTCTTCACCTCTATTTAAGAAATTCTGCATAATGTTTTAGTTTTTACAATAAATTTGGATTCTACAATGCTAATTAAATTATATTCATCAAAACCCCATGAATAAATTCCATACCGAAAGCATCAAGTTAGGAAGTATATTTTGTAACGGAAGGTCTTTTTTAAAGAAGAAAATGATCAATTTTTCTCTTTCTAAATATGTACAGTAATGTTAAGTTTAGATTCCTATTTTTACATGCAGCCTGCACACAGAGTTATTTTGTGCAGTGAGATGTTTTATGCTGGTCCTAAATAATATATTGTATTAACCGTCATGAATTCTATCATCATATTGGACAAATATAGCAAATATATTGTGAAAGTCCTGAGAAAAAATAGCTCACTTTGGGCTAAAAATTAACACTAGTTATATCTACAAATTAACATCACAGACCCCCTCTTTTAATTTTCTTTTCTGAATATACAAGATAATTTAACCATTCTGCTTCAATTCTGATAAATGTCATTCCTTTTAAATGATTTTATTGCTTGTTAAATTTTTAATGCCAGAAAAATGACATTTTATGAGTGCAAAAAGGTCAAATAATTGACTTTGCGAAGTAATTTGAAACTTTTTTGTCGTAACAAAGTTTAAAGAGACTATTCAAGATGGAAAAAGACTGTTTGTTTCCATAATTTATTTGAATAAAAAATATTAGAGGAAAAACTTTGAAAAATTGATTTATGTGAAAGACGAAATAACAGTGCAAAAAGGTTATATTAAATGCTCTGTAGCGCCAAACGAAGCACACTGACCCTCATTTTTGGTTTTGATTTTTAAGGTCAGACTATACGTTCCTCAAATATCTGTTTTGTATATCTTCGTATTGTGTGAAAAAAATCTTCAAAATTTCAATTACCTTCTGATTTCTAAACTGGTTTCTAATTGTCTGTAAAAAATTGGAACACTACAAATGTGTTATTGGCTAATTAAGTTTTTTTTCCAATAGGATTTTATAGGAAACAGCGTCCTCTGGTATCTTGCACAAATGCCTGATAAGGTACCTCTATATTTTGCGAGTAAACATGTTAAAGTAGAAATACATCAGTGACAAAATCTTAGAAAAAAATATATATTATTGAGGAATGTATTGTCTGTCCTTAATTAAGCTATGTGTATAGATTTCAAAAATATACTTGATAAAAAATTCTCAATACTTTTGATAACAGAATCCAACCTCCCTAAGAATGATACCTTATTACTTATGTTTGCGTTTGTGACTGATTGATAACAAATATTTTGGTAGTATAGTTTAAAACCCATAAAACGATTCCATTTTTTTCAAACTTCTACGGTATAAATTGAATGTGTTGAATACGTCGACCACTTATGACGTCACTATAAAATTACGTCGATCGTTCATGAATAGACAATGAGTTTATGATCAGGTGAAGAACGTGTTAATGCACAAGTTTAAATACGCCTTGTTCAAATACTATAGTAGTTTTCTATAGGTGAAAATATATGCAAATGTAAATATTTCGTTATACATGGCCATATGATATGACGTCATAGTTGAGCGTCTTAGCGATTGTGAGATTGAAAAACAGTAAAAAATGGATTTCTACAACATTCATGTATCTGGAGAATTTTTTAAAGAGCAAACAAAAAAATAATAAAAGGAAAAAGAAAAGAACACATGTGAAAATTTCTTTATATACACTATCAATTGGTTTTATTTCAGTCTTGTAATGTTTTTTTAATATTTCAAACAATGCCATAAGATATTTTGCAACCTGACTTAACTTAAGGCATGAGTTTTGGCTATTACTGAGAAAATATGCGGGAAATAATTTTTTTGAAACCTACTGAATTTATTAATGAATTCAAAAACACAGTAAAGATGACAATAAGCAAACAGAGACACACAGAATAAGATCATGAACAATTTGAATTTAAAAATAAATTCCTACTGATGAAGTATAAGATATATTTTTCTTAAATTCTGAAGTATTTCATTTTATCTTCAGTTCTACCCATTTTCATCACTGGTATTTACTGCATAGTCCGTGTCATCGATGGGGAGGAAGAAAATCACGGGTATTCCTTATCTATATTACGAATATGCAAAACTTTTCTTCATTATTAATTTTTATGAGATTCATAATTTTAAGGAATGTGTACATTTATTTTAGAAACAAATATTGTTATATATGTTACTTTAATCTGCACCTATTTCAAGTCCTATGACTTGAAATAGAACTTGCACAATTGAAAAATTATGTAACGGATGGAAATTAATGTTGTTTATTGATTATCTATTTAAACTCGTAAACTTTAATTGAATACCTTGTATATACGTCAGTCTTTCGTAAATTCATTGGTCGTTATTATGACCTTGTTTGTAAATACGACCACTCATTGGATCGTTTTTTGACTGACATATTTTAAACCAATTGTAAAACGATTGTTTTTAAATTGAATATGACTACGGATTATCCTGTGTTAGCTAGATGCATGGGTTTGGTCGATCGGTGAGGGATGCTTGCTCCTCCTGGGCACCTGATTCCATCTCTGGAGTTTCCGGGGGTCCGTGTTTATCAATCCTATTCACAGATTTATATTATTTGTAGGTTTTATGAGATCGATCACTGTTCGTTAACTTCACCTTTGGCATAAAATAAAAAGTTTCAAAAGAACAAGTTTTACTCAGAATATAAATTCAATCTAGATTGATGATGAAACATTATGGAACAAATGATAACAACATATCTGCTCGACTCATAAGCAGGGTCTACATGTTATATTTCCCAGGAAGGTGGGAAGTACCGCTCTTGTAGAGACGGCTCTCCCCTCTAGAATCTTTCCCCCTGAAAGCTGGGTCTAGAGTAGGAGTCCCCCCCCCCGGAAAATAGGCTCTAGAGTAGGATTTCTCCCCCCAAAAAATGACTCTAGGGTAGGATTTCCCCTACGGAAATCCCACACCAAATTCAATTTTCCCGTGGGGGGGGGGGGGGATCCTGCTCTGTGTAATAGTTTTAGAGTGCGATTTCCCTCAGAGCTAATTTTCCCCAAAAAAAAATTCATGGCTGTATTATGTATGAGGGAGGAGGAGGTGACACATTGTTACAGGTGTCCCTTCTTCAAAATGACAACCAGTTCCATTGAAACATATGAAGTACACTATATTAAAATTGGAAATTTTAAATATCATTTTTCTCAATAACTGTCCAACCATGTCTCTTGAAACATTAAAAACTTATTCTTTTCATCTGGTCAACCTAGTTTCTGAAAAAAATGACACAATGTTATCATTTGGACCAATTTATAAATGTATCCATGGAAACAAAAAGGAATTTTATTCTGAATGGATTTTTTTTCTCGAATTGTATTTCGAACTATATGTACATAATATTGATGTGTAAGTGTGTCTCCAAGAATCTGGTTTTTAAATATCCAAAACAGCTTCTGTTGCCATTGACCTAAAAATTGCAATTTATTTCTAAAAATTTGAAATTCTGCAAAACGTAAGTGAGAATTTGCCCTCTGCTTTCAAATCCAATATTACATCAATAGGGTCGTGAGGATATACTCATGTTTCGGTTTGCAATTGCAGTGTTTCTTGTCTTGTTTTGCTTTAGTTTCTGGCTTTTTCTTTTTCCTCTATTCGATTTAAATACTCACAAAATGGTACCTATCAATAACACATATTTTAGAATTTTCTCATATACTCTTTGTAAAAAGTATCGACTCAAAGATAAAACGATGGGCCTTTAGAGGGCAAACAAATTATTTAATCACTAAAGGTGGCCTGATATATATTTCAAAATCTTATCAAACATGTACCGTTGCGGCGACAGAGGACGTTGAGACATGCAATCGTACAACTTTTTGAGTAACTAATTTTAAAATTTCATTTAAGTAAAAATATTGGGTTGAGACTCGATGATTTGAATTATATATTTTAAGCTTTCATTCTAGATTTGACAACTCTTGAGTCGAAAACACTCATATTTTCACTTTTAGCCAAAATATTGTCGATAGGATTTGAGCATCGATATAAGAGGGGAAATCCTACTATGAGAAAGAGGGGAAAATTTGGCTCTATTGTAAGATTTCCCCTCGGGGGGTCCTACAGATTCCGGGGGGAAAGCTGGCTATGGGGAAAATCCTACTCTACAACACCGGTTATTCCCTGGAATTACTGGTAACTCCCGGGTAATAATGGGTGATGGGGTAGAACTACATGTTTCATAGTTTTAATCAAGTCTGTTGGGGTATACACATTTAGTACACCTAACTAGTAGCTAAGATATATATTCATCGTCTATGATTTAAAACAAAATCTGACTAGTTATATAAAATGATATAGTAATGCATCTTCTTACAAATAATCACAGCACGGTTTACTCAAAGAACAGTGCCATTTATTTTAATACTTGCATATCTATAAAACCGAAACTTAAAATCCCATTTGCTACTTTTAATGTAACTAGATAAGTATCTAAACAATTGTAAAATGTAAAGAGTATTCTCTAAATGTCAAATCTTAGGAGTCTATCAGCTCTACCCGATGTCTCTCAAAACAAGAGCATACATATGTCAAGAGTTATTTTGTTAGAATAACATGTCTGTTTTTGAAACATGTACTTGGAGTGTTTATATAGAAGGAAAAAAACAATTTTTTTGTTCCATACAAAGGTGACAAGGACTAGTACTTCTAATTAGAAAATGTCTTGTTTGTTTTATATCCAGGGAAAGTTATTTTCTGTTACAGAATGCTTAAGGGTAAAGTGGACATGGAGTATTAATACAATTAAATTTAGAGACATAATCATCTTGATTTTTTATGTTTATTATCTATATTTTATTTCTGAATCATGTACTACAAAAAAATCTTCAACTTAGTATTTCCCAGTAAATACTTCCCAGAAATTCCCAATTTATTTGAAATCTGTATTACCTACCTGAATAGGAAATACCGGTATTTACCACTGGTAAATAACACCCCCGGTTTTCCCTGACCAACCCTGCTCATATATCGGATATACTGAATCACTGCAAACTTTTTATTTTGCAGATGTTGGTTGGAAATTCAGTGGTCGTTTTGGATTCTGTTAATACCTATTATTATATCTTTATTGGTACGTTATTGTTTTTAATATAAGAGCTTATTCCTTTAAATGCTGCAAACGTACATGCTATTATTTTTAATAGAGAGAATATTTTAGAATTGAAAAAAAAATCATTATATATTAGTTACATGTATATCTACACAGAACCTTTTTCTTTATACTGAAATAACATAATATCATAATTTTGTAAATACATGTATTATACTTATGGCTGATTTGACATTATTTATAAATTTGGTTAGATTATCAATTTTTTTTAAAAATCTTATTTAAATTTAATTTTACAGCTCAATCTCATCTTCCTAATCAATATTTTGAGAATTATTTTATCCAAAATCCGGTCTTTTAACCAGAGGGATTCCGACCAGTTCAGGTAGGTTTCACTTAACATCCTATGGGCTTCTTGTTTAACTGCTTAAATGCAAAAATCTAAGGATAACTTTGTTCATAAGAGTTTTCCATTTCCCGCACTCTCTCGTTATTTGGATTTTTTCAGTGTATAATCATAAGCTTGTATTAATATAAAGTCATGGACTTCAGTGTAGGTCGATATGAGATTTTACGTTTTGATATACTTCTCAATAAATTATAAAGAGAGAACCCGAGCTTTATCAGTCTGCGCGTATATGTAATTGCTTGAGGATTACTTTTTGCCCCTGTGACTTCATATATTTCCTGTATCTTCATTTTTTGTGTACATTGAACGTCCAAAATATCCATAGAACTGACAATTACTGATAGTAAAGGATGTTTCTGACCTAAAATACAGTAAAAATTCATTTACATGTGTAGTAGGGAAAATGCATTTACATTTAAGATATGTAACCAAAAAGATAATTGACTGAATATCAAGGAATATCCTTCGGTCTTTGCGCGGATGCAGTCCTCGCAAGCTTGGTTCGCTTTACCTTGCAACGACCTCGAGTGGACATCTTTCCCAGTATCGGGTTATGATTTATATATAAGGACATATGTCAAGTGATTTTTAGGACAGCAAAATGATAGCGATTGAACCATGCATCACAATATTAAAAACAGTTACATTCAAACCTCGTTATCTCAAACCCGATGGGATCCGGAAAATACTTCGATATATCCGAAGGTTCGAGATATCCAGGGTAAAATATTCAAAGAATAAGCGATTGGGACTTCCAAATCACTTGGTCATATCCATGGTATACGAGATATCAGTGTTCGAGATACCGAAGATCAATTGTATATCCTTATATATTTACATGTGACGACTGAATTTGGACTTAGTTCTCTAAAATTTCTCTATAGGAGATCTCCCAAGAGGAATACAGACTAGGATAATTTCCATTTTGAAAGAAGTAGGAATGTTGCATGCATTCATTAGATTAATTGTTATCATGAAATTGTATATTATGCTTTCATAGATTGTTTCAAAGATACTACAAGCCAATTTTGCCTATAGTGAATCCTGTACCTAATGTTACTAGTTTTGTATTGTAGGAAAACAGTCCGCGCCATATTGATCCTTGTTCCTTTGCTTGGATTACAGTATATACTAATGCCTCTGAACAACGACTCATTTCTCTATAAGATAATTGTCGCCATAGTGACATCGTATCAGGTATTTATAATTCTTTAATTCAAAGACTGTTTTTTCTGTAAGAATTTCAGGCAAATGTGTTCCTTAGAAAGAAAATGGACAAATTTGAAATACATGTCCGCATGTTAAAATCTATTATCAGTAAGACTAGTACTAATGAATTTCAGGCATAATCAATATTAAGGAGGTTCGAACCTGAGCCTTTGAGCAGATTTTTGTCTGGACCTCTATTTCTAAAATAAAAATTAAATAAAATAAACAAGAAATATGGATTCTACAAAACCAATTCAACTACATAAGATCAAAAATCCCACGATTAAATTCCATATAAAAAGCATTGAGTGAGAGACTATATTTTGTAGTGAAAGGTTTTTGTTTTTAGAAGAAATGGTCAATTTGTCTCTCTAACTAAATGTAATGTATGTACAATACTGTTATGCTTGGATTTCTATTTTCCGTGCAGACTGCACGAGTTATTTTGTACAGTGAGATAGTTATTGTTAGTTCAAAATTGTATTTTTAATCAACTTTAATGAATTCTATCATCATGTTGTGACAAATATGGCAAACGTGAAAGGCCATATAAAAATAGCCCTATTTTATATTAAAATTAACACTTTTTAGTACTGTTAGAAAAATTCGCGGACACGGCGATTTACATGAAAAATTATTGTGTACTTTAAAGAATGACACATGTTTGATTAAATTAGTATCTTTTACTGACAATCATACAAAAATCATATTCATTTACAAACTTTTATAAATTATGCAATATATTTTATTTTGCGGTTATAGGATATAAGTTTTTTGACGTTCGGTGACATGACCATCTGATTTCGTACGTATTAATCTTTTCTGAATCTTTAAATATCTTTCAGTTCTACAGAATTGTCTTTTTCCCTTTTAAAAAGTGTATCGTTATAGCAAGACATGTTACTTTTTTTTTCAAATATGTCCTCTGTAACTTTTCCGATATCAGTGAAATCATGAAACCATTGTCTAACCAGCTTAACGTTCAGACACGGAAACAATGCAAAATCAATAGAAGCAATGTCCAGGCGATAAGGGGTGTATCAGGATTGATTGATTGATTGTATGTTGTTTGACGTCCCATTCGAGAATTTTTCACTCATATAGAGACGTCACCATATACCGGTGAAGGGCTTCAAATTTAGACCAATATTCGGCACTCAGGGCCATTGAGCACTGAGGGTTCTTTATCGTGCCAACGACTTCCGTGACACGGGGCCTCGGTTTTTAAAGGTCATAGGGGACAATTACCTGAACATATTGAGTTGCATACGGGAATAAGTTCATCTGAGCTGGTAAAATAAGACTGAAATTGTTTTTTGGATTTTTTACGCAAGATAGCTACAGCACAGTCGATCAAAATTACTCAGTCGTGAAAATTCACTTTGACTAACGTTGCTTATCTCCCTTAGCATATGACGTCAGAAAGGCCCAGTCGCTGTTCAAAGCAATGCAATGTTTACAAACTATCATGTCATTTTGCAGCTTAATTTTAAAGAATATCATAATCATGGCTAAAACCTTGTGTAAATATACGATCTTCAAACAGGCTAGTATTCCTTTTTAAAAATTCCATTGCATATTTGCAAGATGTTTGCATGTTTTATCAGTCAAAATGTGATCATTCTCATCGTTTTACACTTCGATCTATTGAGAGAAAAATAAAGCGACCGGAAGAGAGAAAGAAAGGAGAATGAGAATGAATTCCTTTTTCATAACCAGTGCAGTTGTTTTAATGAAATCATTTATTTACAACCTAGTTTTACTTTCACACAGAATCCAACACGTACTGTTAGTATGACACTTTTCTTGACAAACGATACGTACCTGCTGTGTAATATCACATGGCTTTAAAAAAAAAAAACAAGAAAAAAATTTCTTGTGTTACTGTTTTATACAATTTTATCAATTCTTATCATTTGACACTGTCTTTATATTCACTTACTCATGTACAACATCACCACCAATACCCGATCTCTGGCGCCCCCCCCCCCCTTCCCCCTTATTATTTCTTTCTTTTAGTAATTGAAAGTTCTTAATCGTGTCATTTTTAAACACACTGCAGATGGGTTAAAAACAACTCTGGCAAGAACTATACGTAAACTTGTATTTATATGCGAGTTAGTACAAACGCCGTTTAAACATGTAGACCTATGTATTAAAAAAAGGCAGCTCTAACATGTGGAAATATTTCTATGAAGACTCTACCAAATGTAGATACTGAATGAATTAGAAATCGATATTTTTTTTGTAGTAAAATTTAATACATAAAATACCAAAAAAAAAGGTAGGTATTTTTCCCGTCAATTTGTTAAAATATTTATCAAAGATCAGTATTTATATTCTACGGAAGCCCGTTGAGGCCAATTCAGAGAAAGAAATATTTTTTATTGCGTTAAAACGCTATAATTATTGCGTTTAATCGCAAAAGATTGCGTTTAAACGCAATATTTTTTGCGTTTAATCGCAATAATTTTTGCGTTTAAACGCAATACTTTTGCGATTAAATGCAATAATTTTTGCGTTTAAACGCAATAATTTTTGCGTTTAAACGCAATAATCTTTGCGTTCAAAGGCAATAATCTTTGTGTTTAAAGGCAGTCATTTGTATCAAACCTTGCAGAGTACAATGGACCCACGCATACTTACATCTTTTATTTCTTTCTCTTTTTACTGTGTTGTCTTTATAGAATCAGTTTTTTCCGAGCAAACACTCTCTGAAAGGTAAATCACTAATAAGAATTTATAGAGGAGAAAAAAAATGTCGGGTTGTAAAAACAAAGGAATCTTAAGAAGAACGAGATATGTCTTAAGCTTATTCTCTACATTTTTAATGAAGTTTCGGTCAGTTGTTCTGCTAAAAAAAAAACTGTCCCATACGTTGCAGTCACAAGTTTAAATCATGTATAAAGGGATTTTTGGAAAGGACTGAGGAAATGTTAGAATTACGTACAACATGATGAAGTATTTAGACTTCAATGTACATTCATAACCCTTCCTATGGTTGCATACAGTAAACACAAGAACATATGTGATGGATTTATATGAGATCAAAATCAAATGAAAACAGATTGATCGATGTGTACTACATGTATCAAATTGACAAGTGCTATTAATACCACTGAAATTTTCTCTATAAGTTGTAATACACGTAAGCAATTGATCAGAGACTTCATTAAGAGTTTTGGGTTCTAATACATTTAAGACATTCAGGTTGTTAGGATGCCATTGTTTTATTACAATTTTCAAAAACTGGAAAATTTTGCAAAAAGACACAGAACAAATCGGATCTTCTTAAAGTTGAAGTGTCGGGTCCTAGTACATGTAATTATAAGCTTTGACTAATTCATGTTTGATTTTGAAACTACAGTATCGTTGTGTTTAAATGCAAAACAAATCCTTATAAGGAAGGATTATTGCGTTTGAACGCAAAGATTAGTGCGTTTAATCGCAAAATTATTGCGTTTAATCGCAAAAATTATTGCGTTTAAACGCAAAAATTATTGCGTTTAAACGCAAAAAATATTGCGTTTAAACGCAAAAATATTATTGCGTTTAAACGCAAAAAATATTGCGTTTAATCGCAAAAGTATTGCGTTTAAACGCAAAAGATTGCGTTTAATCGCAATCTTTTGCGTTTAAACGCAATACTTTTGCGATTAAACGCAATATTTTTTGCGTTTAAACGCAATAATATTTTTGCGTTTAAACGCAATATTTTTTGCGTTTAAACGCAATAATTTTTGCGTTTAAACGCAATAATTATTGCGTTTAAACGCAATAAAAAATATTTCTTTCTCTGAACTGGCCTCAACGGGCTTCCGTAATATTCGTATACAAACCTATTTATTTTTCCAGTGTGTATTATACTTACGGTTTTTTTTTGTAAAGGATATAATTTCAAAAGTTTTATTACCTGTTAAAAAGAACATTAATATTAAAATTGTAGTCTCGCAAATGATGGATGGATTTGCAAACTGATCACGGACTGTACTGTTTACTATACCGAGTAATTTCAAAAATCGATATTGTCGAGTCAAACCGTGACTGCACAAAGTATCGTCATCGTAATAATCTCATTTGCTCTGGGCTCAATATTTCTTCTTTATATATATATATATATATATATATATATATATATATATATATATATATATATATATATATATATATATATATATATATATATATATATATATATATATATATATATTACAAGAATACGATCATGTCATAAACTCAGGGATTCTATTGCTATATCGTTTTTACAGTAATACGGGGAAAACGAAACTTCAAAGACGCTGACAATTTTAGTGGTTCGCGCTTATCATGGATTTCAATACCACTGGCCCCCATGTTTATTTTGGGGATTCACGTTAGGGATATTCCCCGCATACGTGTCATATATCTTTCTTTAACATAATATTATAGGCTTACCCAAAATGTTTATTCTAAGCAGAAAAGGTCACTTTTAATAAATTGCTATATTCTATGTTGCAGTATGCGATTTTTCATGGAATAAAAAAACGACTTTTTTTTTAATGACGATGAAATCCTCTTGGTATGTCGTATATGAATATTAAACAGGGAAATATCTTTTTGTTTCTAAAGGTTTGAAGTAGAGTAAGTTAATCGAAGTTGTAGCTTAATTTAAGCGTAATTTTATAAAGGATATTCATCAGGATCATCCTCCGATAAAAAGCTCCAGTTTTGAGTTGCCGTGCCTTATTAACGACTCGCTCAAACTGAATTGACTGAACTACGAAATCCGATAACTCACCTGAAAACATAGACACATTTATATTTACAAAAATACTTTAAATTAATTAGATAAAATATGGTAGAAATACATTAGTCTAATGCTCCGTTTACATCAGTGGGCTCTTGTGACGTCATAAAACCACAAAATCAAGAACGAAAAGCGAGTAAGAAAAGTAACAAGTGGAAAAGTTTTCACCTTCATTTTTCAGTAGAACAAAGGCCAAAAAATATTACTACTCGTAATTTAACATTCTTTCATATATAGCTTGAGGTTTAAAAAGTGAAATCCTAGTGTTAAGAATCGTTTCCTATGACCTTTAAGGTCTCATCCGAAAGACACGTGACTTTCACTTCTAATGCCGGGCGCTTGGCGAAGGAACAGTCACTACCTATGTTTACGTCTTAGGTTTGCCCGAGGAGGTGCCTCCCGATCACGAAGCGAGCGCCCTACCACTAGGCTACCGTGACCGGTATATCAGGAGCTGATCCTCAAAAATGGCAATCCTTCAATCCTTAAAAAGCTGCTAGCATTTGAACACTTTGGTCCCAGATACGTGTATTTGTAGGGGAACACCAGCAGCGTATAATGCCATTTTAATCTCTTTTGGGCATCTCCACGTTATTTAAAAAAAAGAACGATGCTCAAAGATTTTCAAAATTTTACCAAATGAAGTTTTAAAAAAACATTGTAGCGACGGATGAAATATAGTTTAATCCTTATGCGCTAAAACAATAATTTTTTTTAATTTTACAAAATTGTCCATAAAATGAAAAAGTGCAAAAACTTGACTTGTTCGTGAAGCACAAATTATGATAATGATATAGCTGTATTAAAAACAACAAATTAAAATTTACATTCTGAACATTATATGGCTGATACAATGACATTACAAATACTACCTGTCGTTAAGTTAAATGTTGACTGATTTTTTGAAAACAAATAGTAAGGCTATTATTCTTATACAGGCACTGGATTGTCTGGAGTTTACTATGCTTACCTTTTATGTTGTAGGGTGCAGTTATTGCTGTGCTGTTTTGTTTCCTAAATAGCAAGGTAAAATGTCATTCTTTAAGATTAAAATAAAAAGGGAAGAGGAGGTATCCCGTAAAATAGGCCTTATTACATCTAGTGAAAACATTTTGATAATGTATATATCAATCTTAGACAAAGACAGTTTTCAATATCTTAATGGATTGAATATGCTTTTTTGAATTATAACAGTGAGAATCCTCAAGATAATAGAATGCCTCTGTTTTTTGAAAAATTTTGCAGGTTTTAAATCTTATAAAAAGAAAAATAAGAACGAAACAGTGGTGTGTTGGAATACAGCGCCTTCCGCAAAGAAGTTCTATTAGATCGAGCTCGAGAAAAAGTAGTTCCTCCAAAAAGGAAGAATATGATCTGACAGAGAACAGAGGGTCACGTGCTGTGTTTCTACCAAAGTAGACATTTGGAATCGAACCTTGAATCATGTATTTTCCCGATTATATGAAAACTGTAAAAATAAGCAGATTTCCTTGTCAAATATATGCAAATAAGTTTACAAACTGTTGAAGGTAAAAATAATTTGTTTGAAAAAAAGATAATAATTGTAAGGTAAAATGTTCAATTTTGAAAACTCTGAAATCATTTTAGTATTTGAAAAATATATGATTTCCTCTGCAACAATTTTTTTTTCATTATAAAATGTTTGTACACATCAAGCATCGGTTTGGTTGTAGATATTTGCGTATTTTTTCTTTTCTTTTCTTTTCTTTTCTAATAGAAAAAATAAAGATGATAATGATTTTTTTTCCCTTTATTTGAATTTAAAATAAAACATTTATAATGAGTACATAAAATTTACTGTATGAAGGATTTAGTTGTATTTTTTTTTTTTTTTTTTGTATTTTCTGATTTTATTTGTACCAGCCGCTTTCTGTAAAGTGAGGAAGAGATGGTGGAACTTGTTTAAATATTTCTTTCTGTAACATCTCTTACAATTAACCTCCTGGACACGTCAGTACTGACGACGCAAATATAGTTAATAATGAGGATAATAATAATCACATATTGTTTTAATGGTCTTTGAGCTTGAATACTGTTCGTTATCTCCGTATTTCATTTTTAAAAAGGCAAAAATTTAGGGCGCCCGGATCTCTCAACTGATGTCATAATTTCATAAAAAATCTGTGAAAGATTATGCCAGACGATGAGCCAACATGAAAGGACTTTTACACGTTTTCAGAATGAATTAAAAGTATCAGATGGATGTTGAAATCTCGTATTAAGCGATTGAGGGGCAATATGAATACCATCTATCCTTCTCTTTTCAATAATTCAGAAGTGAAAAAAGAATTAGATAGATTACACGATCAGTATGAACTGGTCCTAGCTGACAAAGCAGGTAACAACATTGTCTTTGTTTGTAAGGCTCATTATTTAATTGTTTAATTTAATTTTTAATTTAATTTAATTCAATTTATTTAATTTAACTATGGTTTAATTCTGCAAATGGTAATCCACTTTATACAGGTCTGGGTGGTTTCTAAATATGGAAGTCAAGAACGATAACTGAAAGTTATTGTAAATATACATGTACTTCATATAAACGTAAAATAATATTTGCCCAATCATAAAGCATCATTTTTACACACCCAAAACAGATTTCAAAGGAACTAGAGAGAACACGTGTTTTTTTGTTTGTTTTTTTTTTTTCCTTAACAAAATATCTTTAGAAGTAAGATGAAAAGTCCGGAAGAATAAGGTATTCTCTACATATTTACTGTGAACAAACTTGACATTTTAATCACAGGGGGAAAATAATGCATGTAACTGTGTAACGCAATGCGATCTTTTACGGAGGAATAGATCATACGTCAAATTATTATCAATTACAATATAAAGTTTACCAGAAAATGATCTATGTTGGTAAATATAATTTTGCTTAGCCGTCCGATTTTCATCGATAATGGAAACTTTCCATCCGTTTTGAGATATACAGCACACAAGAACGTGTTCATCGTATATACTAGTTTTAAAATATCACGGGTTTCATTAGTGTGGGCTGAATATCGTGTTAGATTATACACTTTTTATACAGTTGCACAAGGAAAGGTGTAAAATATGGGTGAAAGGGAATGAAGATGAATGTTTTTTCATTATAAATTCCAACACATACCAGAAACTGAATGATTTTGTTATACAAAGGAAACAGTGAAGACTGTTACACCCCCAGTACCAAAATACATGTATCTCCATGCCGGGCTCTAAAAACTGAAAATCGGAGGTAGTTGTATCAAATTTCTTAACGCAAGGTAACCATTTGGGATTGCTTACTCATAGTGACAGATATTAATTCCACTTAAAACTTATTCTAAGCTTTTCACGTCGTGTTTGTTCACGGTAGAATTGTTATATAAACTGTATTATTTCTACATATGTATTTAATAGAGTTTACAAAAAGTTTGATCTAAAAAAATCTTTTAAGCAAAAAAGCTTAAGACCACGTGTTTTATTTATTTTCTCATGAATTTGTCTAAATGCCATTATCTGATTGGTCAGATGCATTAGCAGTCTGTTTATTCTGAGTATTTATAGCGAGTGACGGTTATCGTTGTGACTTTCATATTTGGATATCGCCCAAACCTGTTCTACCCAAAGCTCCCTTTCTAAGGAGGAAATTCTTCAAAATCATACGTCAGTTTTAAATATTTTCAATATTCCCAACAATCAAAATGAATTTGAATTACTATATCTATATGGATTCCCAAACTTTATAAAAATCCTTACAAAGACACATAGCGAGTTCCAGTTAATATTCCACCTTCTTTACTCATCACTAAGATATTAACAGCAAACTTAGGGAGTATCGTACAACAATATATTTGAGAAGTAGTGTAAATCAGATCAAGACGTACAGTGTAGATTCTTAAGAGGCTATGACATCAATCATTGAGCTTAGGATTATTTTTATTTCACAAAATTGATATTTAAAGATAAGTTGATGTTAAAAAAAAATCACGAAAATAATAAAAACTTTTAATTTTTTTTTCCAATGCCGTGGTTTTCAGAGCAACAAAATACATTTCATTATAAAACAGGCTTAAAATTCAGCAAAATTAACAAAGTTTTGTGAATTTCCTGGATATCAATAATTTAAATCTCTGCAGAACATGGACTCCTGATAAAATATTTAATTGAGGACATTTTTTTCACACATAATTTACAAAAACATACACATTGAAATAAATAATTGCCGTTGCTATGGCAACTTGAAATTGACAACTGTTCAAATATGAAAAATGAAGGAAAAAACAGCATTTTTATTGCCAATTCTAAAAAAAAATCGCAAAAGCAGATTTACATGTTTTTATCATTTTCCTGTTGTGTATAGTAAGTAAAGATCTTTATTTTTAGAAAAAAAAATTGGTAGCAAATTATATATATTTTTCCTGGCATACCTGATTATATCACATTTTACACAATTCATGTCAATTTTGCTCAAATTAAAAACAAAGATATATTTTCCATTACTTGGACATTAATAGCAACAGAATTAACACAAATTTACACTCATTCAGATTTAAATAGATATATTTTTGAAAATATAGTTGCAACCTATTATTCTCCATAGCAACCAATTTTTGTTGAATTTTTAACAAAATATCTTAGTTTGCATAATTTAATATTCCAATTTTGTTTTATTTAAGGAATAACTGTCTAATTTTTTGGATTCATGATGCGATCAATCGAGTGGCTTGCGTGATAATTTGCATAAACGCCGAAGGCGTTTATGCATAAAATTATCACGCAAGCCAATCGATTGATCATCGTCATGAATCCAAAAAATCTGACAGTTATTCCTTATATTTACATGCTCCTGATTCTGCAAATTCCCGTGCTAATAGACCGGCTTCTGTCTCTAATTGTCCCGCCCCGCACGTGATTTTTTTTAACCGCGTCTATCGATGAACCAGTAGATATATGTAGAAATAAAGTATTTTTACAATTTGTAATTTTATCTCGGACAAAGACATTGGAAATGTAAATATTTATCATTGAGTCAATTTCAGTATCATAAATGGAAATCAATAATGTCTATGTAATATACATATTCTTATTTTAAATTGAACTTATTTTCAATTGGTCATGTATATAATGACAGATAGATAAACTTGATATAATATGATTGCAAAATTGCAGCACCTGGCAGGGCAAGTCTTTAAAAAAAGACTATGTTTTTGTTTAGCTCTTATTGCACAGAAAACAAAATTTATTATGTATTAAATGTTGAGAAACAAAATAGAAAGATGGAGTGTCCCATTATTGCACCCAACATAACGCTCACACTGCAAATTACACATGGAATGTGAAAAAGTCTATGTGGGGCATCCCATTACTGCACCCAACCTGACACTTACACAAAAGATTACTTGTAAAAATTAAAAACAAGATGCCCAAGGACCTTAACTGTTACCTGAGTATAATACAACATTGGGGCCTGAAAGGGAGGGGGGGGGGGCTAAAACTATCAAAATAAATGCAATCTTTAAAAATCTTCTTCTTTACTCCTGGACATCAAGCAGCCAAACTGCAGGCATCATTGTAATCAGCATTGAGTCCTCTATCAAAATCTTGAAATTCATGGCCCCAGGGTCAGGGTTTCTGGTGTTAGGGCGGGGCTTTAACGATTATATAGTGAAAATACATGAATTGTTTTAAAATCCTCCCCTCTGCTCCTGGGTATTAAATCATAACACTATGTACATAGTTATGATGAGGAAGGATGCCTCTTCCAAAATTGTGAATTTCATGGCCCCTGGGTCAGGTGTAAGGGTGGAGCTCTAATGATTATATAGCGAAAATGCATGAATTGTTTGAATATATTTTCCTCTGCTCCTAGTTCATTGGTACTAAACCAATGAACTAGGTACATAGTTATGATGAGGAAGGATGCCTCTTCCGAAATTGTGAATTTCATGGCCCCTGGGTCAGGGGCTCTTGAGTTAGGGCGGGGCTCTAATGATTATATAGTGAAAATGCATGAATTGTTTGAAAATCTTCTGCTCTGCTACTGGGTATTAAACAAATGAACTTTGTACATAGTTATGATGAAGAAGAAGGGTGCTTTTTCCAAAATTGTGAATTTCATGGCCCCTGGGTCATGGGTTGTGGTGTTAGGTTGGGGCTCAAATGATTATATAGTGAAACTGTATGAATTGTTTGAAAATCTTCTCCTCTGCTCCTTGGTATTGTGCTGGTAATCTAAGTATATAGGTGTGATGAACAAGGATCCTTCTTCCAGAATTGTGAATTTCAAGACCCCTGGGTCAGGGGTAGCGGAGAGGGGGGCTCTAATGATTATATGCTGGAAATGAATTAATGCTTTGAAATCTGCTCCTTGGTATTAATCAAACATTTATGATGAGCAGGGGTGCCTTTTCCAAAATTGTGAAATGTGTGGCACCTGGGTCAGGGATTCCTATGGGGTGGGGACACTACTGATTATTGCTGATTAATATTGATTAATGGATATGTATTTTTTCTTTGTTCCCCTAATCTGCCTCTGGGTATTAAGTAATCAAACTTGAAGCATGCTACATGTATAGTTATGATGAGCAATGGTGCCTCTTTCAAAATTGTGAATTTCATGGCATCTGGTTTAAAACAAGAACCAAATTCAATTGTTGGAAAGTTGTTACATGATATTCAGGTGACCTATAAGGCCCATGGGCCTCTTGTTTGAATAACATTTAATGAACAAAGATAGGCATTCTGTCTCTTTATTTATCTAATATTTCCAACTCTCTCCAATCATTAAAATCTATGAAAGTACTTTCTGTATTATAACTGATCAAAATTCTTGTATAATTCTCTTGTGCAATTGAACTTTCAATTACATTATTTACTGTGATGAATTATCCCAGGTGAATAGCAAAGGGGAACAACTTCTCTCAGAGAAATAAACAGAGCCTCACTCTAGCACCAAAGGCCCTAGACCTACGGGCAGAGAAATTCACAATTTTGGAAGAGGCACCCTTCTTCATTATAACCATACACTAAGTATGTTTGCTAAATACCCAGGGGCAGAAAAGAAGATTTTCAAAGAATAAAACAATTTCACTATATAATCAACACAGCCCCCCCCCCCCCCAACACACACACACATACCGGAACCCCTGATCCTGTGGCAACAAATTTCACAAGTTTGGAAGAGGCATCCTTACTCATCATAAACATGCATTTAGTTTACCTGCTAAATATACAGGGGGAGAGAAGAACATTTTTTAAAGAATTCGTGCATTTTCTCTACATGATCATTAGTAGGGATGTCAACGAATAGTCGACTATTCGACTGTCAGTCGAATGGACCGACGATCGAATAATGAAACGACATTCGAATATTATAATTTTATAAAGAGTGATAACGATATGGAATTCTCATTACAAAATTGAGAAACCGTCTTTCCTCGGAGACAGTTGATAAAATAATTTTCCTCTACAAAAAAGACTTGATTTTCCGTGTGTGTATAGAAAGTACAGTAATTATAAATGCTTCACTACCGCGAGAATTATCTATCAGTTACTGCTTGTTTTGTTTTTGTAATAAATCAACCATCAATATATTTACTGGGCTTTGTTTGTAAAATAATTAATTGGACTTGTACCAATTATCTTTTATTTTAAGATTGCTCAAATGCAAGGAACAATGAATAAGCAGTTACTAACTGTTTAATAATTTAAACAACAACCTGGCGTTTGAATAGTGTGAAATCCCCCCCCCCCCCCTCCAATTTATTTCACACTAAAGCTTTAAAAAATATCGGCTAGCAATTTTTGAATGCTCACTCTGCATGTACAGACCAATTTATGAATTCGATTGATGGGGAAATAATAAATTTTGGAGAATTAGATTTCTAAATTTATTTCATATCATCATGCTATCAAACGTTACGTTGCATTAATTCTTATGTTACTTTTTATACATATTTAAGTAAAAGGGTTTTTGAGTTATAAATACGTCATGTACCAGTGAAGTTTGAAATAAAATTTTATTTTCAGAAAATGTTCCGAATAATCGACTATCGTTCGAATAATGGAATCGAATAATCGACTAAGGAAAATAAATATTTTGACATCCCTAATCATTAGTGCCTCACCCTAACTCCAGAACCCCTCACCTTGAGGCCATGAATTTCACAATTTTTTGAAGGGCTCAATGTTTATTACAATCATGCCAACAGTTTGAATGCTCGATATCCAGGAGTTAAGAAGAATATTTTTAAAGACAGCATTAATTATGATGGTTTTAGCCCAACCCCGCAGGTCCTGGGGCCAATTAACCCCCCCCCCCCCCCGATATAACACTCACACTGAAGATAATGCATGAAAATTGAAGAAAAAAAGTCTCACACAAATTATATACATGCGAAGAACGTAAAACTTGCACAGAAAATTATATACAGGAACATTCAAAAATAGAATCTTTATGAATAGTCTACATGTGGAGCCATTACCGCACCTGACATAACACTCAGACAAAGAGATTAAACATAAAACTTTATAATGAAAGACCTACACGTGGAGCAGCCCGTTACTTCACCCGACATAACACTTGCTCATGAGATTATAAAAGTGAAAAAAGAATAGTCTACACATGAAACGGCCCATTAAGGCACCAAACATAAACTCACACAGATTATGTATATGAACATTAAAAAACAAAATCTTTATGTGGAGTGGCCAATTACCGCATCCAACATAACACTCACACAATGAAAAGTCTACAGAGCGACCAATTGCCGCACGCGACATAACATTCACACAGAAGATTATACATGAAAACTAAAAAAAAAGTCTTACACCTAAGATTACATACATGACCATTTAAAAATAAAGTCTATAAAGGCACATGAGATTGAACTTGAAAATTGAAAAGAAATTGTCTGCATGTGGAGCGGCCAATCATTGCCCCCGATATAATACTCACACAGATTATACATGAAAACTGAGAAAAGTCTCACCGAAGATTATATACATGAGCATTTAAAAAAGTCTTAAGCTTTAAAGGCACATGAGATTAAACTTGAAAAATTGAAAAAGAAATTATCTACATGTGGAGCGGCCAATTACGATATAACACTGACACTGAAGATAATGTATGAAAATTGAAAGTTCTTGACAGAGAAAATGACAAACTGATTAATATAAGGTACGTATACAATCATAAATAATTGTACTCATTTCTCAATTCAAGATGTTATTTCTTTGCCACCACTTGCAATTCCTTAAATTCTCTGCATTAGTTGCTGCTTCCATGTTTTCATTCTCATGCATCCCCGGCAAATTTCCTCTTCTCTATCAAAAGTCTGCTAAAATAAGAAGCAATCTGGAACTGTCCCCAAAGCTATGACATGGATGTAATTCACCTACAAAAACAGAATCAAGCTATTCAACAAGTATAAAAACATTTTCACAAGTGTAAAGTATGTTATACAGTGATTTATTGGTGATGTGCTCTGAGTGTATTTGCTAATATTCTCTTGCAAACTGTATTGAAAAATTATGAACACTTCTTAAATTGTTCATTTTTTTAACTTTCTTTTTTAAAGTTTCTACGTTTTTCAAATTGTTTCCTATACTATGTGTAAACCTCTTAGTTTGAAAAATATTCCATTTGGATTCATTAAGAAATACTAACATTAAAACACATGAATGCATGTATTTTTCATTTAACAATTTTCTTTTTAGATACAGGCCATAAAATCTTACAGCAAACATTGTACATCTCTTATCATTTTAACATTCATCAAAGGAATAAAGAAGGCATTTCAACATAACAAAATTAGCCTTTTCATGATGTGAGATTGGTACTTACCTGTACTGTCATTTTTTTTTTAGGCCAAATAATTTTGTTTGGCAAAGTTTTCGTTGGCAGATATCTGATAATGCGTCAAATTTCACTGTCTGAACTTAATCACCCTGCAAAAGAGCAGTATCACAGTTTTCATGAAACAAACTATAATATTTTCATTTCTTAAATTTTTTGGTACCATAGATTTGAAACCTTTCAAAATTTTAAATTCTGTATTTTCAAATTATGAAATTTAACTCCAAAAGAATCAAAATGTTATCAGCTGCATTTTTGGGATTCACAGTAAATGTTATTGGATGGTTTCTTGGCAGTTGGAGCTAATTTCAAGGGAAAATAATAATCAAGTATTATAGTTAAAGATTCCATCAGCAATATCATTCTTTCGTGGAATCTGGCTGAGGTATATGTGACCAAAGCTGTGGAAAAAAATCACTTCAACCTCATCGAAAAGCATTGGCTCTCTCTCTCTCTCTCTCTCTCTCTCTCTTTGGGGGAGAGGACTTTTTAAATTAATCATAGGGGCTTGTCATCCGGTTTGTTAAGTGGAAAAAAAATAATAAAATAGACGAGCCTTCAAATGGAAGAAATTGTGTATCTGTTTTCTGTTGACTGAATGCAAGTTGACAACTGACAGACACATCAAGATTTAGGAAAATCATCACTGTAGGAGATAGAACCATGACAACGAAATAAATTAAGGCTTTAGAGTCCTGAAAAAGGTGCTGAAGTGGGTTGGGGTATTTTTCCGAGATGACAGCTTTTGTTCCTTGTAGAGTTTATGTATATAGGTAAGGTATATTTCTTAAAACATGGTATTTTTTGTCTGAAAGTGGCAGAATCTTTGTTGTAACAACTTTTTATTAAGTTAGTGTATTTAAAGTAGATTC
This sequence comes from Saccostrea echinata, assembly GCF_033153115.1. Lineage (NCBI taxonomy): Eukaryota > Metazoa > Mollusca > Bivalvia > Ostreida > Ostreidae > Saccostrea > Saccostrea echinata. The sequence continues at coordinate 11,068,018 of NW_026889777.1, forward strand.
TAAATTTTTTTTCTTATTAATTTATTTTACAATTAACAAGCCCTTATGAAATTTATGTGAAGAATATAACGGAATGAAATTTGTTATGAAAAACTTGAAAATGGTGTGTTGAGTAAATCATTGATTGATTTACATGACTTCTTTTATGCCTCAACTCAAGACTTTTATAACAACTTTTAATGGAAATTTTTTTCCAATTTTCCATTATTTAAATATAAAGCTCCATGATTCGTGTCTCGGACTCTTAAAAACTCCAAGGAACTTTCAGAAAATTTGAAATAATAAAACTTAACCAAAATCAAAAACATAAAACGTACGGTTTTTCAACACCTTATACAACTATTTCTCCCGATAAATTAAAGTCCAGGTTTTTTTTTTTTTTTACATCATAGACACCTGCGTTTTCAATACAAATGGAACTCACAAATTTACTTACCATGTCACTGGTCATTTGCAATTTTTTTTAAATTGAAATACATTCTGACTGTACACACAAGTGCTCTTTATTTGATATTAAAAAGATGCGCAGGAAAGGTAAGGTTTGCAATGGAAATATCAGCAGTTTTTGTGACAAAATATATTCTTAATGAGGATAGCGATTCGTTTTAGTAATAAATAGGAGGTTCAGGTAACGCGACTGAGCTATGTTATCGGTGGCGTTTACATGCAATTCATTGGTGTTTATAAACGTAATTATGCCCCCGTAATCGAAGATTCGGGGGCATATAGTTTTTGTACTGTCTGTCCGTCTGTCTGTCTGTCTGTTTGTCCGCAAAACTTTAACCTTGCCCATAACTTTTGATTGGTTGGAGCTATGGCTTTCATATTTTACATGTGTATTCCTTGTGACAAGACCTTTCTTTGGGTACCATCATATTTGACCTTTTGACCTTAACCTTGGAGTTTGACCCACTTTTGCAAAATTTAATATATATAGACATTAACCTTGGCCATAACTTTTGGACAGTTGATGCTCGGGCTTTTAAACTTTACATGTGTAATTCTTGTGACAAGATCTTTCTTCGGATACCAAAATCTTTGACCCATTGACCTTGACCTTGGAGCTTGATCTACTTTTGATAAAAATTTAACCTTGGCCATAACTTCTGACCAGTTGATGCTATGGCTTTTATACTTCACATGTGTATTTCTTGTGACAAGACCTTTCTTTGGATACCAACAACTTTGACTCTTTAACCTTGACCTTGGACTTTGACCTAGTTTTAAAAAAAACTTTAACCTTGGCCATAACTTTTGAACAGTTAGAGCTAGGGATTTCATACTTCACATGTGTATGCTTTTTGAAAAGACCTTCCCTTGGAATCCAACAATTTTGACCTTTTGACCTTGATCTTAGAGTTTGACCTACTTTAATTTTGAAAAAACTTTAACCTTGCCATTACTTTTTAACAGTTAGTGCTAGGTTTTTAGACTTTACATGTGTATTCCTTGTGACAAATCCTTCCTTGGATACCAACATCTTTGACCCTTTGAGTTTGACCTACTTTTGAAAAACTTTAACCTTGGCCATAACATTTGAACGTTTGGTTCTAGGGCTTTCACATTTCATGAACATGTGTATCACTTGTGACAAGACCTTCCCTTGGGCACCATTTGACCTTGACTTTGACGTTTTACTTACTTTTAAAAAACTTTAACCTTCGCCATAACTTTTCAACATTTGGTGCTAGGGCTTTCTTATTTCACAAATATATTCTTTGAGACAAGACCTTTCTTTGGGTACCAACATTTTTGATCTCTTGACCTGGAGTTTGACTTGCATTTGAGAAACTTTAACCTTCGCCATAAGCTGCCATACGGGGGCATCAGTGTTTCACAAACACATCTTGTTTTTGGATTATTATTCAGAGTTATCTATAAATTAAAAGTAATGAACCTTTTTACATTGTTTGGACTTTCGTATGATGTGAGTATTATGTCATTCTACTAAGCTTACATTAAAAATTAGCCAGGTGGAAGTTGTGCTAAAATTGAAAGCGGGATTTCCCTTTCGCTGCATGACGCTGTAATTGTGTCTCTGTGACGTTGATAGGGTCATTTTGATTGGCTTTCCAGAAGGCGATTTTTAAGAAATGAACAAAACTGATATATCACAGGAAAGCTTACATTTTGAAGATTAACGTGTAGAAGTTTGTGTTTTTTTGTTTCAAAGTAGAGAGATCAAGTTTACTACGGTACTGAGTGAGTACACGAAATGTTTTTATGCAACATGCACTATTAGAAAGCTGAGAAATTTTCTTATCGGAGTACTTTGTTTCTGTAATCATTTCGGTAAACAATTCACCCGGATTCCATTTTTAAAATCGTCACCGCGACGCGACTTTTGAACACTGTTTCTAAATACCTTTAAATTCATGCATAATTTTGTATAGAGAAAATTTGAATATTATTTGAATATATCTCATCGAAAATTTATACTTGAACCCCCTATAATAAATATACAGCAGTATCGGTTATTTAGGTAATGTGCGAAAAATATGTATGAACTAGATATCATTGAGATGGTGGCCATCTCAAAGGGCCCCGCTTTCAGCAAGGAACATGAAAAAGTAAAGGAGCTGAAAAGGGTTTATTTTGAAGAGGAACACTTGTGTACTATTAAGGGATGTGTTGTTTGAGTCTAAAGGGCTTCTATGTCAACCTTGTTATAATAAAAAATGGCATGAAAATCACGAGTGCTCCATACCCTCTATCAAAAAGCAGCACAAAAATCACAAATGTTGCATATCCTCTATGAAAACTGTTGCATATGTATCAAAATATGGAAGGAAATTCACAAATGTTCTGTACCCTACGTCAATTGGTAAAATTTGAGGCTGACTAGACTAATAAGAGAAAGAAACCATGCGCCGAACAAAGATTTTAAACAGAGAGGCTATTTTTGACCTTGACCCTTGACCTAGAAACTTCGTTCAAGGTCACTGCACATCCATTGACCAGTGGCACTCTGTGAGTGAAGTATGAGCCACACTGGACCAAGAGGAGAGAAGATATGCTCCGGACAAGGATTTTTCATATAATTCTGTTATGACCTTGACCTTAGACCTAGAAACATGGTTCAAGGTCACTGCACACCCTTTACCCAAAGACACTCTGTGGGTGAAGTATGAGCCAGATTGGGCCAAGGAGAGAGAAAAAATATGCTCCGGACAAGAATTTAAACAGAGAGGCTATTTTTGACCTTGACCCTTGACCTAGAAACTTCGTTCAAGGTCCATGCACATCCATTGACCAGTGGCACTCTGTGAGTGAAGTATGAGTCACATTGGACCAAGAGGAGAGAAGATATGCTCCGGACAAGGATTTTTCATATAATTCTGTTATGACCTTGACCTTAGACCTAGAAACATGGTTCAAGGTCACTGCACACTCTTTACCCAAAGACACTCTGTGGGTGAAGTATGAGCCAGATTGGGCCGAGGAGAGAGAAGATATGCTCCGGACAAGAGATCTCGGACGGACAGACGGACGGACGGACAGACTGATCACTATAGGGCGCCCGCAGAGCGGGGCCCTAATAAAATCGTTAAAAATACGTCGCATCCGAGTTGATGGCCTTTTAAATATATGCAATAATATTTCATTTAATTATGAAATACATTTTTCGTTGTGGAAATATTACTTGATCCGCCTCTCATTGCATACAAATTGCGTCAAGTTTTACAGAATAACCTCACATAGTCCGGTGAATTGTCTATAACTTGTTATGTGAGATTTATCTACTTGAAGAGACGAAAAAAAGTGTTATAGTGCATACATATGTTTTGATGTAGTTTAATGTTCTTCTATAGTTTAAAATTGCATATCATTTCATTTTGTAGTATTCTAAAGAACTTTTAGTTTTGTATAATATCATAGTTAATATTTCACGTAAAAATTTGTAGGGATGGGTATCGGCAGAAATTTCGTATCGTGATATATCACGATTCCCCCCCCCCCAAAAAAATAAAAATATCACGATAAATCGTGATATTTTTACATACAATTTTTACTACAATTTCATATGAATTTCCATAATATTTCCTAAAAATATGCTATAAAACATAACTGTTTAAATATTTATTTATTTAATATAAAGAATGTTTGGATGCAGTTGTTTAACTGTTTTCAACATTTTTTACACTTCCTGTAATTGCCATTCAATAGATTGAACAAACAAATGAATATTTATAGTTATGTACCAAATATCGGTATTTTAGTCTTCGTATCACGATACGTATCACGCAATAAAAAATCGTGATATACCGGTATACCGATAAAATCGCGCATACCTAAAAATTTGGCTCCGCCTACTTTTTGTAGCCTTAATTGTGCTGCATGCTTGAATTTCTGATCGACAATATCTATGTAGCTTTTGCAGATCAGCTCCTTCAAGAATCTGTGAAAATTCCCATGGATTCCAATTGCGCTCAGTTATTAACAGATTTAGTTTTGCATTCATGGGTCAATTTAAAAAAAAACAGCCAAAAGGTTCATATGAAAATCGGAGAAATAATTAAATATTTCTGTTTCTTTTTTTGAATGTAAAATGATAATACAACACAATATTTTGGGAAAACAACATTTAGCAAACAATAAGTGTTTTTATGTCATTGGTGTTACCTTATAAAGGATTGTTGTATATAGTCAAGTGAAAAACTTATGAATTTAAGCTATGATAAAAATTTACTAGGACTATTCCACTTTACTGATAAGTCCAAAAGTATCATTATCCAGTGGTGAAAATTAAGTTTTCTATCAGATTTGGACATTGACATGAGACATAATTTAAAAGACACATGCTAAACTATGCTGTAAATGTGGTGTCATGTGTGTAAAAATCAAAATAACATTTTTTTTTTCCCAAGAAGTAAAATTAGGTAATGTAAAGTTATGTCTTACATTTAAACCTATTAAAAGTTAAAAAAATAATAATAATAATAATAAAATAACCAGTTTTAGGTTGATTACTCCACTGACTCAGCCGTAACACCAATGACCGAAATTAGTTAACACTTAAGAGAGCATGTCACTAAGCATTGAGCTTCATGCTATATAAACATGGAAAGTGGAAAAATTATTTCTAGCTCAAATTTTGTGAACATGATGCATATGAATAGTCTTTCAAAAAAATATACCTACCCAGGCATGTGACCTCTTGTTTCCATGGCAACAAGGGCATTTGCTATATTTTATCATAGAAATACTTGGACTGCCTTATCCTGTTATAATTCATGTATTTTACATCCAAACTCCATGTATAATTTTATAATGTGGGTCATAAAGTGCTTTGAATTACATTTTTCTGTTTTATAAGGAAAATTTATTTTGTAATTGATTTTTATTAGATTTTACCTATAGAATTATGTTGCATGAAGAGCTATGTTGTTTGCAAAATCCAGACAACTTTAAAAAATTCTACATATATCTGTAGAAGGAGAATACTCTGTTCAATAAATTAAATAAATAAAATTGGGTAGACACTAAAGAGTTTAATAAAAATATTTAAATGAAATGTTGTAAAACACTGTTGAAAAACGATTGGATTACCTCCCTTGCAAGAGCTCTCTAGCAAAGGAGGTCGGAAAGAATGAAACAGACAACAATAGAGGAATTGCGGGAGAAAAAGGAAAACTTCCAATTTGGAGTAGTTGGACAAAAACGGATAGTGGTATGTTGAATATGTTTTTTTTTTCATGTATATTTTAGGATAAACTTTTGATAAGTTTATCTTTTTAAAGCAAAATTAAAGATTAGGAAGGTACTCATTTCTCTTTCCCATGATGTGACACAAACACTGACTGCTTGAGGGGTGAAAGGTACCTACTACCTACAGCTTGTGAGCAACCTGTTATATGACCACTAATGTTTAATTCTGCAGTTGTTAGCTAGATTATTCTTAATGCAATTAAGAATAGATAAATGCTATAATGATATTTAAAATAATTAGAGATATGTCTATGACATTTGTGAATATATACAGTGTATAAAGAGGTCATAGGGTCACACTGCAGGTAAGACTTAAGTCCCTAACCGCACAAAAAAGTCATTCTAACTCCTCTTTTATAAATCAAAGTTTATATTATTTCACATTAAAACTAAAACTTTGTTCAAATCTTATTTTTTTCTCCTGCATCTTCCAATATTACAATCAATGCAACATAAATATATCAAATGAGTTTTTTTTTCCCTACCAATTGCCAAATGGATTGGGAATGGTACTGATACCAATTCAATCTTGAAAAATAGCATCAAATTTATTTACCTTAAAGTTTTGGATGAAATAATAATATAACTTGACACAATAAAAAGTTATTCTACAGAAAACAATGGATTCTGTTGAATCTGTATGAAAGGAAGTACGATTAAAAATGTGTAGGTAGTTTATAAATTGACATGATGTCTGAGTGTTAATATAATTATGTAAAAGTGAGAATAAAATTTATGAATTGAAAAAAAAAATATGAATTATTGGGTACAATTCCCAACTCCCAAGTTTATAAAATGTATATAATAAAGTAATCAATAAAATTATCATACCACCCCTCCATCTTCAGGAAATCAGACCTCATTATTTGGTCAAAAGAGTCATACATATGAAGGAGGAATTCAATTCAATTCAATTCACTTTATTGACAATTACCATGTCGGCATACAGTCATGACATTAAACAAATTAACAAGAATAATACATACATATACAAAGTGACAAATGTGAGTTGAACAAAATAATGTAGAGTATATTCACATATTTCTAAGTTTTCATTGCTGACTTTCTTTTCTGGTGTCAAAGCACTTTTTCAAAAAACAACATATCCTTCTAGCAGTTGTAATATTTGTAGGATTGACAATTTTTCTAATGGGATTATCACTAGTATATGTGTTTACATTAAATATATCAGTATGATTGCATCTAAATTGGTCATACTTTGAACAGTATAGAACAAAATGTTTTTCATCTTCAATAAATAATTTACATGAATAGCATAAATGTTTTCTCTAGGAATAGGGGGTTTACAGTATCTGCCCATTTCAATATACAATGGATGGGCACTGATCCTTAATTTTGTTAATACAGATCTAAAACTTTTCTTTAAAGGCAGCTTTAAATAACTTTGCAATTTATATTCATTTTGAATTACAATTTTACTCTAAAAAGCTAACTTTCAGAGTTTGATTTGCTTATATTTTTCAGTTGTTCATGTATCTTGTTTTGGTAATGCTCTTGTAATTTGTTTTTCAAGGTTGTGTGAGAAATATCCAAAGAAGTGATATTTAATTTTTGTAGTAATGAAGACAGTTTTCTTTGCAAAGATATTCTAGATACAAGTTTTTTGTCTTCTTTAAATGCAGAAATCACTAAATAATTATTATAATCATGTTTGTTTTCCATTTCCTTAAGTCTCTTAAAATATTTAAACATATATTCATAACATAAATAGTACAAAGGAAAACGACCCAATTCACATAAAACAGCAAGATTTGATGCCTTTCTATGTACCCCTAGTATGTCTTTAAATATTAAGTGTTGTGTTTTTTCAAAAGGAAATTGGTCTGAATTAAGACATTAAATCACATTTGAAGTCAGTTATCCATACTTCAGATCCGTATGTGATGTTTGTCTATGAAAATTGACCCCACCCCACCCCCACTCCAGAGTCCAGAACTCCTATATATATATATATTGCAGCTTGTTCATATATCTGAATTGTTCCCTTGTCTACATATATGTAACTGGTTCATGCTACATATAATTATTAACATTGACTAGCATGGTGGAAATTACATGCATATATCATAAATGCAACCTTTACAGAAGATAGGATGTACATGTGTGTTAATCTACTGTACCACTTATTCAGTAGTATTAATACATAAACTTTTGTTATTTTTACAGCTATTATAGATAGTTGAAGATGACATCCTGTTCTTTTAAAGAAGCCACTGGAGGAAATGTATCTTGATTGGAACCATTATTAAAGTTTAATCTTGTTTTTCCATGTTCCAAATCAGTTATCAGATATTCTTTTCAAGAATAGCAAGACCAAACTAAATCCTATCAATTAATTTGCAAGATTCCCAAGTTATTTGGATTTTAGTTTTTTCCCTCAGATTGTCAACCTCTAGATATGGATGGGGCTGAAATTTTACATAGTGCAGGGGAGGAAAATTTTAGGGAACATCAAGGTCATTTTAATCAGTATTGATGTTAAAGCATCATTATTTAGTGTTGACTAAAGGTTGTTCATGATGCATTACTTTGCACATGTTTCAAATACATGTATTTCAAGAACAGGTCATAACAGATAAAATTTTTAACTTTGACCTTAATTAATTAACTGACCTTGCCATTGGGGTCAAAGTCAACAGTAGAGCATGAATTTATCTTCTTGAATTGTCTAACAGTATACTCTGTGCATCAATGTTTGAAATATTTTGAGCAAGGTTCAAAATATCAAGAACCATGTAGATTTAGATAGAAATTATTAGACATAGAATATATAATACAGAATAATATGACCTTGGGGTCAAAGGTCAAAGTGAGGAGAAGGTCATAGTAGTGCATGACTCATTTTCTATTATAACTGCACCCATGTGGAATAAGGATATCTTGTTTCTGAAAGGACAAATTACTTCTAGTAATCTGAATTGTTAACAGAAAATCATCTAAAAATGCCCAAATTTGCATATTTTTGAATCTCCATGGCAACAATTCTTTTGAAAGTCTACCCAATTTTATTTTTTAATTTTTTTGTATACTCAAACAGTTACAAAATTTCATTATAGAGTTTTTAAGCAGTTGTACGGATTTTTGTCAAATACCTTTTAAAAATATCTTAAATTCAGCTATTTTTTTTTCAATGCTAAACTTGTCGCTTTTTCCCATTGCCATAGCAACGTAACAGAAGAACTTAATCCAATTTAATCAGGCAAAGTAGAACTATTAATTTAGTCATCTTTATAAAATGGATAGTTTTAAACCATCTTTTGAGAGCATTTGCGTGAAAAATACATTTAATTATGTCAGTATTTGCCCGTTTTGAATGTGAAAAATTGTTCTGGTAACTAAGGAAATGTTTCTCCTTGGATACGACTCAGTGATTATGGTTGAAATCATTAATTTTGTATTTTTCTTGTTAAAAAAAAAAAAATCAGATTTTTGACTTTCCATAGAAAGCTCAATGCTTACTGACATGCTCTCTTAAACATGCAACCAAAAAAAAGTGTTTTATGTGTTTTAAGTTTTCTTCAGCTGCACTGTGAAACTTTCACTAGCCTACCATTTTCACTAGTCTACCATATTCACGGAATATTTCAATAGCTAGGAGCTAGTTTTTTTTCCCCGGAACGGCATAGAAAGAACTTTGCGGGTTTTTGACGAGGTTAAGATTAAAATACATATAATTTTCTATTATTGTATAATATTTATTGTTACTTGCCGAAAGAATGCATAATTATGAAATTTAAAATGGACAGGGTAATTAATCCTTCATAATCCCTCCATTTTTGAAATGCAGAAATATGTATGACATTCTAAAAATATCAACTGAAGTTGTTTTAAAAAGTAATTTTAACCTCGATTTTTTTGTATTTTGCTTTAATTTAATAGCTTACAACTTCGATTCATCAAAGATTTTCAAACATCGATCGACCAATTCATTAGACAATGAACAGGCCTGTTATAAGCGTGGGAAGGTGTCAGGAAAGGGGGGGGGGGCTCCAATTTTTGACCAAATTCTCCATTTTTTCTGAGAATAGTGTTTTTTTTTTTGTTTTGTTTGTTTTGTTTTGTTTGTTTTCTTGTTTTTTTTTTTGCTTAAGTTTCGATACGCAAAAATTCATTCATTTAGACGTTGCTTCCCCCTTTCAAACACACTTTTTGTTCCCGTTACGTCGAACTCGGACAAATTCCAGCAAATGACTAAAAAGAAAAAAAAGTGCAGAAACTTGGAGAATCCCCACCAAGCCCCCCCCCCCCCCCCAATAGAATTTCCATATACGTTGCTACATGTAGCTGTGGGTTTGATGAAGAATTTGTAGCAAACTTGCACGTAGAGCGATGGGTACAATGCTTATTCATGTTATCATTTACACACGCCGGGTAAAGGTATCTGTGTAAATAATAGTTTTCACACTTTGCCGCTCCATTGACCACAGATTGCCGTTATTCTCGCCGCTCCATTCATCACATATATCATATATTGCCATTACAAATTTTGTAATTTTGTATTTCTCATTTAAAATTCATTTTTCTTTCTTTCTTTTTTTTGACAAAATTATTAGGGAGGCGAACGCCGCCCCTTTGCCAACGCCCCTGTCCTGCGTAGACATATTCATTTTAACATATATTTAATGCATACATGATTTTTTAGACTAAAATTCAAACCAAATTTGGCATATTTATCATTATTTGAAGAGATAAATTCCATTGACAGTATGAAGTTGGCCGATTGGTATGATAAAAAACATCTATTGACATGAACGAAATGAATTATATGAAAATTTTTATTAGTCATAGAAAGTATAGATGTCATACATTGTAAAGTAACAAATGGAGAGAAAATAAAAAGTAGGATTTCACAAGGAAGTGACACGTTTAGCTGCTTTTTTTATAATGACACTCATATGAATCAGAATTTATTCAAAAACTTCTACATGAGAAGAAGAAAAGTTAAACACTTGGTGTGGCTTTCAACCTGACATTTAAATATATCGACGACGTATTATTATTTAACAATAGATACTTCCATTAATATGTCGATTCGATATATCCTATTGAACTTGAAATAAAAGGTACCATTGAGTCTGATATATCTTATTCATATTTGGATATTTTCTAGAAAAAGACGTTAATGGTAACCTACAAAATGCAAATTATTTGACCATTTTTACACACTGAATTGTCTACGGATTTTTTTCTGTTTGCCCGCTCATGACAAGGAGCACACGGCGGTTACTTACTCCTCCATGGCACCTGATCCCACTTCTGGTGTTTTAAGAGGTTTGTGTTTTCTCTGCTCCCGATTTGTATTGTTTCAATGGACTTTTGAGTTTGAATACTGCTCGTTATCTTTATATTTCATGATTTAAATTTCTTTGATTTAAACAGATGAGAATGGACGCAGATACACCATTCTTCTAACACAACCATCGCATAAAAATGCAAAAGGTGAACTCTTGAAACTCATCCTTAAAAAGATAAAATGAAAGTGTAGATCCCCTCCCAAAAAAGTAGTTTGAAAACTATTAGGAGTAAAACACACGTCATTTAGCAAACATGTGCTTTTAACTTCTTTTCATTTAAGTCATACCGTGTCAAAACGGGAAGTATATATTTTTAATTGACCAATCAAGGGGCTCTGAAAGTATTTTACTATATAAAAATGTAATTAATTAAAGCATTATCTCTACAGCTTATCTCAAAACAGGGCACGAGATTGTTTTTATGCCCCCGGATCGAAAGATTCCGGGGGTATATTGTTTTTGTCCTGTCTGTCTGTTTGTCTGTCTGTCTGTTGTCAACTTTAACCTTGCCCATAAGTTTTGATTGGTTGGAGCTATGACTTTCCTATTTCACATGTGTATTCCTTGTGACAAGACCTTTCTTTGGGTACCATCATATTTGACCTTTTGACCTTGACCTTGGAGTTTGACCCACTTTTGCAAAATTTTATGAGACTTTAACCTTGGCCATAATTTCTTAACAGTTGGTGCTTGGGGTTTCAAACTTCACAAGTGTATTTTTTGTGACAAGGCCTTCCTTTGGATATCAACAACTTTGACCTTTTGACCTTGACCTTGGAATTTGACCTACTTTTGAAAAACTCTAACCTTGGCCATAACTTTTGAACAGTTAGTGCTTGGGGTTTCAAACTTCACATGTGTATTCCTTGTGACAAGACCTTCCTCTGGATATCAATCTATTTGATCCTTTGACCTTGACCTAGGAGTTTGACCTGCCTTTGAAAAAATTTAACCTTGGCCATAACTTTTGAACGGTTGGAGCTAGGGCTTTCATACTTCACATAAATAATCCCTGTGACAAGACCTTCCTTTGGATACCAACCACTTTGACCATTTGACCTTGACATAGGAGTTTGACCTACTTTCGAAAAACTTTAACATTCGCCATAACTTTTGAATGGTTGAAGCTAGGGCGTTCATACTTCACATATGTAATCCTTGTGACAAGACCTTCCAACAACCTTGACCTTGACGTTTTACTTACTTTTTAAAAAATTTAACCTTCGCTATAACTTTTGAACAGTTGCAGCTAGGGCTTTCTTATTTCACAGGTATATTCCTCGAGACAAGACCTTTTTTTGGGTACCAACATTTTTTATCTTTTGGCCAGGATTTTGACTTGCATTTGAGAAACTAACCTTCGCCATAAGCTGCCATACGGGGGAATCAGTGTTTCAAAAAACACATCTTGTTTAAAATATGAAGTTATTCAATTAATCATGCTAAATTGTGACTTATATCAATGTATGCCAGCACATGCATGCACATTTTAATGAATTTACACATTTGTTCTCTCACTGTTTTCAAAAACAAACTTTGGAAGCCTTTAAGTTCTTGACTTTCATCATTTCAAATAACTTCAGTATAAAGCACGAACATTGAAAATTGTTTGTTTATTAGTTCCAATAATTTTCAGGCCCTTAGAACGCGGGGAGGAGGCAGTAGGGGGCGGCCCCCACTTCTTTCTGAGTATAGTATTTTGCTATGGTAAATTTTCCTTTGATGTTGTAAGGTCGGACACTAGCAAATTCCAGGATTTGAACAGTAAAAAAAGTTTGTTTTTTTTTTTTGCTTGTCAGATTTTTTGGGAAGTTGCTCCTCCCCCCCCCCCCCCCCCCACACACACACACACTTTTGAAACCGTTGGTACGGGCCTGATTTTGTTGTAGGTTTGAACTTTCTGACCCAGATATATTAATACTTTCCTTAATTTAATCAAACTCCTCTAAAAGTTGCATTATGAGTCAAAACCATGTGTTTCTTTTAAGAAAATTGTATCACAAAACAAAAGATTTCTGTGAAATATAAATATAGCGAAGTTTTGACAACTCAACTGCACTTTAAAGCAAGGAAAAAAACTGCAAAATATAACTGCCGGAAAAACAAATTTTGTTTCTATCGCTTTGCTTTTATCGTCAATGTGAACAATGTCAAGGTCATGCGTCCTTTATTTTTAGCGTAAAAAATGTAAACAACATTGAATTGGGGCAAGCAGAAGTAAGGAATAAGTTATGATCATCTTTTTTGAAGATTGTATCAAAATTCTCGGTCATCCGACATTTATATCTATGAAATTGAAACCATGGTTAAATTCTTCAACTTTTCAGCGCATGCGTACAATAAAGAGGAAGAAGTGAAGCAATATTTTTGTGATGGGTTATACAAAGATTTTTTTTACTTTTATTTTTCTCCATTAAATTAGATTTTTTAGGTTCTGAAACCTGTAGTTTTCTGAAACCTAATATCTTCAAGAACTGAACAAAATTTGCATGTATCATGCAAAAATTCTACTGTTGTCAATTTTCCCGTTTGTCCTTCACAGTGTCACTTTAAATTTACATGAAAACCTCTTTATCGTTCTTAATTTATTTTTAATGCATTTGACGCCAAAAGCCTGCTGTACTAAGCTTTGAAAATTTAAATCAATTGATCAATAAAATCAAAAAAGAAGCCTAACATACACGTTTTTTTTTTCCTTTCTCCATTCTGTCACGTTTTTGTGTGATACAGCTGTTATGTAAAATACAGAAATATGCCAAATATATCACACAGAGGAAATGTGCGCGACAATGTAATTGATTATTCTTACTTAACTCATTATCTTTATTTTCGACATTATCGTGATATGTCATTCTTATTTTCTGAGCAGCAAGGCTTTACAAAAACAGTAAACATTTGGTCTTTATTATCTAAATATGAATAACTAAAGAGCCATTCCATGTAATGATATGTGCTTTTAAATACCTTTGCATGTTGTGGCACGCATAGTCTCAAAATTTCTCCAAACACCCTATGGCTAAAGTCTTTGAAACCGTAAACTGAAATCATGCAAAAAATGGTTGCAATGTGTCATGGTTACCATGGCAATATGCTCTTAATTTTGAACATTTTTAAACATGTTCAGAGTCACATAGTTAACGTTTGCAGCAATGCAAACAAGAGGAAATTACTGTTTCCAAAAGTTTAAGATTTAGTGTCTTAAATGCATCATAAATATACGTGGAAAATTGATTATTACTTATGTTACTATAGAAAGAAAGTATTCAAAAGTAATAATTTCATACATACACTTTTATAAAGTCGTATACCCAAAACAAAAGCAACGATAGATTGAAATGCAACCAACTTATAGAAAAAGATCGCTGTTAAATATACTTATGACGAATTGTCATATTTCCTTTTGGTTGGAAATGTTAAAAAACAGTTAAGGAATTTCAAATTTACCATCTATATGTTTTAAGCTGGTCCTATCTTTAAAAAGAAAATACTTTTCTATAAAACTGGTGATCAATTTTTAACGGCATTGGTGTGGTCCTAGTTTTCACATTTCTAAAAATTCAAATGAAATCCTTTGAATATAGAAATTATGGGGAAAATATGTATAAAAGCTTAAAATATTTTGTTTCCTTGGATACATACCCTTGTATGTAGATTCCCAAATCTTTAATGATTGATAGTTTTTAACAACTAAGCTGATTTTCACTTTTATCTACCAAACAATCTATAACTGGCTGCAAGAAGCTACCATATAGAGTTTAATATTGCAATTGAGTTAAAAAAAATTGAACATTTTTCCCTCATTGGTAACCATAGAAACTGTCATTTTCTTCCTTAAATTATAATCAATATATAGTATTCAACTGACGTTTTATCAGATAAGTACAATTTAAGGTGGCTCAAATAAAATATTTCTTGATGAAAAGGTAACTAAATTCCTAAAGTAGCAAAAGAAAAAATCATTTGAACCGATTGTGCAATGTTTCCATGTTTACACTCAAAGTATAGCAATTAATCCTAATTTTTCATATTCTAATTGTGTTACAAGGTCCTAAAGATGTATACGTACCAGTCTTGAATTTCCATGTGTTTCCTACGGTAATATCATTAAACTAAACTTAGCAACAAATTTTATATGGCTAAATTGTGTTACCATGGTAATCATGAAAGTTATTTTTAGAGTAATATTGCTAATACCTTATTACAAAATATCAATTTTTTTTTGTTTTCTTTGTGCTGTTGAATGAGTTTGATCATGCAACACCTGTAACTAGTGAATATTGAATTCAGCATTTTCGGCATTTAACATTATTCAAAATGTACCCATGGTTACCACTTACTTAGAGATATATTGTAAAAAGTTTCATTATAGCATAAGTGTTTGCCATAATGGTTTGTCTGATTTTCCTGTCTTTATTAAGGCTAAATAAAGCGCAAAGTAGCTGAAAATCCCAATTTTGCTGGCTCTTGAGATGGCAAGCAAGACATACAGCAACCAAATTTTATTTTATATATTTTGTTTCTGGTGTCATGTTTTGATAACTGACAAAGATTCAAAGATGACTGTGTATGGTAAGAAGGTTTAAGTGGTTACAGACAATGACCTTGTAACTTATTAAAATTAAAAAGTCAAGGTTTATAGGTTCACATAGAAATACACAAACATGCAGACATTTTCTTCATTCATTAATTTCTATGAGACTGTGCATATTGATATGAGTTTCCGTTATTCCAAGTAGTTGAATGTCAGTGGACTTATTAAAATCAAATATACGTATATGAATACCGATTTGCATGAACAACGCGCTTGTGAAACAAATTTTTAACTCTTCTGTGATCGTACTGGGACTTTAAATCAGACATTGGTTTTGGCTTTCACTTTCTCAAAGGGAATCGTTCATTTTATTATCATTTTTTTTATATTAACCTATTTTTAAGAAATCCTAGATTGAAAATTAGACAGCAATCGCAAATGAAGGATATTACATAATTTTTAGTGATTTAAATGATTTACAATTTTGCGAGGTTAGATAGAATTTGGCTTATGTAAAAAGTTAAAATATCAAAAGTAATCAATCTGATAAATCCAGTCAACAAAACGAATCATCAGCAGAGAAAAAACACGGACCCTTTGAAACGCCATAAATAGGATCAGGTGCCCAGTAGGAGTAGGTATCCTCATCGGTCTGTCACACCGCCGTTGAGCCCTACGTATAAACAGGTAGACGGGGTACTCCGAAGTCAGATTTAGTATAAAAGCAGTGACATAAATACGACGTAACAAAGATATGTTTTTACAAACAGGGTTATCATAACGAACTTGGAGCTGACTTTAAACGATGTTGTTGAAATCCTTGTAACATTAACTTTTATATCAGGAGCATGCTCTTGGTATTGAATAAGTTTAAAGACATAGCTATAGATACCATATGCAAGTGATGTTGGAATATTGCTTCATAAATAGTTGACGATAGAAAACTCACTATCCCGTTTGTCATACATTTCAGTTATTAGTTGGCCATTATCGTCAGTAAAACATCCAAATATATAAAAATATGGAAAAATCCAATTTTTTTTTTAATTTCGAGTTCACTAAGATATATTGAGTCGACATATGAATAAAAGTAACTATTGTTAATTGTGAACTATCTAACTGTTGAGTTATTTGAGTCTAGTTTTTAAAGCAAATAAAGACAAATTGCACATGTTTTTAACAACCTTTTTCCGTATTGATATGACAGACGATTGTGTTTGTAACAATATATATCCTATATATGATGTACATTTTGCCATTTGTTAGGCTCAATGTGTCAGGCGATTTTTACATTCTATTTTCATTTCAACTCAATCAATTGTTTCGAAAAAAAATTATAAAAGATGTTCTACACATTCTTCATTTGTTGCACAGAATGTGGTCTTTATTACTGAAACATGTGAAAAGTCTTTAAGAAAAAAAGCTCACATTTATCACCAGATACTCGGTTTAATCAAGAAGATTTTTTTCACATGTGTTTCTTAACTTTGGAATTTAACGAATGAAAATTTACTTTACAGTTTAGAGAAGTGTGCATCAGGATGCGTATGATTGATTGGATGTGTTGTTAAACGCCCGATTCGGGAATTTTCCACACATATAGAGACGTCACTATATACCGGTGAAGGACTTCATATTTAGACCTACTGTGGAATCATTAAAATTCATGGGGGCTACTTTTCGTGGATTGCTAGAATTGATAGGTTCTTCGGGGCGAATTTCGTGTAATCACTTATATCTTCAAAAGGAAAAATGACTCTGAACTCCTGACTATTTATTCGTGGAGGATGTTAATTCTTGGCTGAGAGGTCCCACGAAATTAACGAATATTGAGCCACCACGAAATCTAATGATTTCACAGTATTTTCTACACTCAAGACCATGGAACAGTCACTACCTATGTTTAAGTCTTAGGTCTGACGCAGCATAGCGAACGAGAATCAAACCCGGTCCTCCCAATCAGAATGTCCTATGATATCACATTGATAACAATCGCTGTAAAGATACTTATAAATGTAAATGCTTTGTTTAAATTTGTATGAGAATAAAACATTTTTTTTTCATTCAAATTCTGTTTAACTAATCAAATCCAAGATTCAATGACAAATTCAATTGCAGATGGAATTAAAACCTGGTATGTTAGAAATCAATTTTATTCATTAGCAACATTATTCTTAAAACAAAATATATACATGTACACTTCTTTTGCTAGAAAGCAAATGTTTAAAAAAGGAGCCAAAAGCAAAAATGTTGACAATAAATACTTCTTCTACACTAAATCTCATTTTTAAAAAAAATGAGGAGCTCAACCATAAATGTTCGCAAATGACAATGAATACACATATTAAATGTCCCGTACTTATTCACATTATTATATCATTCCAATTATATAAGAAGCTTTGAAGTGACAAAAATATTTTCAATGCATAAAAAACAAAAATGGTAAAACGATTTGTTTATGTAGAAAATAAAGCATTTGACCACAACAAAGTCCGTAACTGTTCTAATTAGCATTTTTTTTTTAAAGTTAAAGATCACGTTCAGGTTCTACAGTCCTTTGTTTTAGTTGTATCTTCGTTCAGAACAAGAAAATCTGCTATTTAGTCGATTATTTTAAACTTCTTCCATGAATTTTGCGGAATCTAGAAAAGTTTTCTCTCTGCATACCTGCTATTCTGAATAAATTCGCCTGTGACTTCATTGTCAAAAGTAGATATCTGTGAGACAGATTGTCTGTAACATTTTTCAAAACCAATGATTCCCTTAAGAACCTTTGGATTTAAAACGTCGCTTGGCTCTTCTGAGTCGAGAAACAAGAGGGACATTCTTCGAGGTAGAACAATAGCCATGTCTGTAGCGGAGTGCTGTTACCGATATTGCTCATGCTTTTTATAGAATGTCGTAATTAACACCTTTGAGGATGTCTTATTTTTTCCATCACAGAACTCGGCATTATTTGCAATCTCTTCAACTTCCAAAGAATTAGGGGCACTGGAGTCTGAAATATTCCAGAGATGAGCCATACCTAGACAGCAAAGGTTTTATAATTGAATCACTGCATAAAATACTAAATCCTATACTCTTCTAATCATTTATGATTTTTAAGATATGTTATATGTCATTTACCTATTCAAAAATTATTTCAAAATTATATTTGTATCTTTTAATGTATTTAAACTTCATACTAGCAAGACCTCAATCCTCATAATATTATATACACTGCTCTCAGTTTGATTATGATGTTGACTTAAAATTACTTATAATATTAAAAGAAAAATATTTGTGTCATTGCAGTGAGATATTTTTTTTAAGTTCAATTTTCGTTTTTGGACTCCAAAACATAGAAAAAAGCAATTTTAAAATATATGAGGGAAACAAGCTCTTAGTTCTCTAAGTTGATCCAGAGACCAAGCAAGGCTATGATGTTTGACCTCAGAATGACGAGAGTCGAACCTTGCCATTGCTGAACCATCTGATGGTGATGATAATCTGGCTACATCATCATCAGTATCACAGCTTGCCATCGCCTTGGGCCTTGAATGGTTAAGGTTGCTTATAGGCTTTGGATTCTGGTTCTTTGTTCATGACACTTTCCATTGGCAGAGTGTTGATGTACAACTCTGTTCTCCTTGCAAAGGTTCTTTTGTAGTGAATTGCATATTGCATATGGTGAAGAGCAGCCTCCCAATATGACTGCATGCTTGAGCTAATCTGTATATGTAATTTACAGAAAATATGAACACATATATAACAAATTATTATCATTAACATTATTAAAATAATATAAAATGACAAAATTTAGATTTTATGTTATTTTGAAGATAAGAACTGTCTAATACTTACCCTATGGGGCATTGACAGTAAGCAAAGTCCACACTGTTCGATCCATCACCATTACTTATGCACAAGAAACCTGGTACCGCTGTTTTTTCATTGATACTATGCAAAATCCTCTAGTTTACACTGTAGATTCGTCAATCTGAAATTTTAGTAAAAATTTTATTTTAATTATATTGTCATTTTTAATGACATCAAGATTTCTGAATGTTTATTGTTCTTTATTTCCAATTCCTGCTTTATGTTCAAATTCATAATATTGATAGGAAATTGCACATGAAAAATGTCAGAACCGCAGGCCTAAAGAAGCTTCTGATATATTGATGGTTTATTTTTTTTACCATTATATATCTATAAACATTTATATGTAATTAAATGTCTGTATTTGAATTTCTTAATAATAAAGACTGGATTTGCATAATTTTATTAACTTACTTGTGCAATGTACATATTCTGGACATCTCTGGCATCAAAATGCTTCACGGATTTGTCTAAACCCTTGAAGTTTTGGATGCTTTGATCCCCTTGCCTTCGCCTTGTTATCATAAATTCATACACCATAGAGAATGATATGGTGGGAGATTTGAGATTGTTATTGACTGACAATGGACTGCATTAAAAGGGGGTAAATTTTCCATAAACTGAACGTCAGTGGGATTAACGGATTATGGCAATTACACAACTGGGGTTATTAAAGCTGCTGGTGTTTGACTGGATAATATGTCACATATAAGGTCATCCTTCTTTCTTTTCTTTGAATTGATCCCCAGATCAGCTGCTATGCTACGCAATACATTTACGTTTGTTTTCTTCAAGTTTTCGTGGGTGTCGCCATACTGTTGTAACTCGTTGCCAATGTAAACAAGGTAACGATAAACAGAAAATGTTTGTAACTCGTATATGAATAGAAATAAATAGAATAAAACACACTTCAAACCAATTTTATTCAGTTTATAAGTAAATATCAATTTAGAAAAAATATATATACGACGATGTTCCTAAAACACTTTTGACGAAAATGAAGCGAAAAATGTTGCACAGAACGACTCGTGTTTTATCCACTTGGAAGTACTTCTGCGCATGTCTGCATATATTATTAAAAAGATCTATATACTGTTGTATAGTATTCCTGAAGTTTCTCCTTAACTGCTGAAAATATTTTATTGATGAGTAAAGAAAGAGGCTTGGTAGAATATTTACTGGAACCCGGTATGTGTTTTTGTTTGTAGAGATTTTTTTTTGAGTTTTGGAATCCAGTATAGGTAGGGTAATTCAAAATCATCTTGATAGTTGGGAATCTTAAAAATATTGATAACTGATGACCTCTTCAAGTTATATCCATATACAAGTAAACAATTTCAGTTACATCATATACACAATTTAACCGATCACGGTAGCCTAGTATCAGGGCATTTTTCTTAGCTAAGCGCCCGGCACTAGAAGTGAAATCACATGTCCTTCAGAAAAGACCTTGCAAACCGAGGTCCCGTGTCACGGTACGCGTTGACACAATTAAGAACCCTCACTGCTCTATTGCCCTGAGTGCCGAGTAAAGGTCCTTCACCGGTATACGGTGACGTCTCTTTATGATTGAAAAATTCTCGAATGGGACGTTAAAAACAAACAATCAATCAATCTAATACACAATTTCATCAAATCATTATCTTTTAATTGCAATGACACCATATATTCCTTGATTTGTTTTACATTTGAAAGGAATAAAGCGTTGTTAATAACGAGGTATAATTTTTATTGCTTCCTCAATTAAAAAAAAATAGGAAATTACGCTTACTTTGTAAAACTCATTCTGATTTTACACACAGGTACTCTGAAGTTGATATTAGAAAGATACTTAACTTCCTCATCGACAATATCTATCTTTGGGTAAAGTTAGGTCTTTCAAAATCCGTTAGATTTCCCGTGACCTTCTAATTGTGTCACTTTCTTAGCAGACCTGTTTAAAGATATACATGCTATAACTTGCGTCAGTTAAAAATAAAGTTGGAAATTTATTTATTTTGTTTTACCAAATAAAGTTACGAAAATATGGTATATTACACAATTGAAAATGAACGCGTTATAAAGTTCTCAATTTATAATTATTCCTTTTCTTGCCAGAAAAGTAATGCCTCTGTCCATCACATGAAACAGTCGCTATTTTTAGATTGATAAACAAAAATGGCGTCAAGAAAACGAGGTAAGGCGTTTTGTATACAAAATAACTTTTGACATGGATGGCAAAAGTCTAACCTTAAAGATACTAATCTTTTAAAGCAGTTTTAACCATCTACTCTGTAATGACAGATATTATTCTTTTATTCATAATCATAATCAAAATGCAACGTGTCTCGACGTCTATGATTTCCCGCGGACATGCGTGTATATATACTGTTAACGCATTTTCTTCATCAATATTCATGAAAAGGCTGAATTCTTAATTCCACATCTTGCTTAATTGTTTTGTAATTACAACGACTTATTTGGTAAAACTTTGTGGAAAGTTTTATTTTTTCATTAGACATCATGTTTCTCAAATCATTTAATCATTTTGGTTCACATAAAAAATCGACGTTTGACAATTAATATTGTTCTGTGTTTAAGCGATTGAAAATTTCTCAAGTAGTCACTTTTATTCTCACATTTGTGTTTGTTCACAAATACGTATTGTGAATGCTTTTGATAAATCTATCAAAAAGTCTTTTTTCACACCTAAATCCCTGTTTGCAGTACACATGGTATCAATTAAGTTTAACCTACTGCTTTTATTTTCACTATTTTGTCTACGTTGGATGTTCACTTACCAATCACTTTTTTGCACCTAACTTTAAAAGATCTGACACATATATCATTGAACATTATATATATATATATATATATGTATGTATATATATATATATATATATATATATATATATATATATATATATATATATATATATATATATATATATATATATATATATATATATATATATATATATAGATTGATAGATAGATAGATAGATATATAGATATATGAAACATCACAGTGTCCCGTAATCAATATGAAAATAGAATAAAAAAAATAAATTCTGGTTATAATGCGGTATTTGATTGGATAAAAAAATCACTTTATATCGTATAAATTGGGTTGCCTACGTCACAATGACTTGCGTCAAAAACGTATCGATCCGCCTGACGTTACATTTGAATTTTGTACAATTTGAAGTCAAGGGCAATCATCTTTTTTCTTACACTAAATGAATGAAAATTGAATTATAAGGAATGAAATTAATAGCTACCCAATTTATACCGTATAAAGTGCGTTGGAACAGTTTACACTTTTTTTATAAACCGCTTCCAAACCCACTTCATACCGTATAAATTGGGTAGCTATTAAATTCATTCCTTAAATAACGTTACCTGGTGGTAACGGCAACAACAATGCAATGACGTCACATTACTCATAGAGGAAACTAATAAATAAGTCAAAGGAAAATAACAATTTACTTGCATATAAATGTTTAAGTTATACATTAAATATGACAATGTCTATAGTGAACTATTTAATGAATATTTTAACAGTTTGATAAAGTATTTCTCCTTTTCTCCTCTTTGTACTACATTGTCTGCATAAAGTTGGTAAAACTGAAAAACTGAAAATTGTCCCCGGCCACAAATATCAAGATGTCCACTTAGATTTATCTTTCTGTATTCAGGCTGGTTTGTGTGGTGTGTGTATTCGGACACGTGCGTGGGTATATTAAGGCTACACCCAGATATCCTACTTGCCTATACAATATGACGTCATAGTAAGCTGTATGACGTGAACTTTAGAGATAATGATTTCTTAATTTCTACATTTAAAGTTTAACTTCAGGTCCAAGAAAAGAATGGAATCAATCAAAAACATAATATAAACTAAATCTTGTCGTTTTGGGGTGGTATAAATAGCTAGGTATTTATCACAAGGGTTAAATATCAAATCCATGATGTCACAAGTATTGAGCAAATATTTGCCGAGTGAAAATTAAAGGTGAGGAGAATTCTTGAAAACAAATATAGGAAATGGGAATTTTAAAGCATAATCCGTGAATGTCATGTGTGATTAATTAGGAATTGAAGATAAGAGTCAGGTACGCTGATTTATTTATAAACTTTGTTATTGGCTTACATTATTCCATTTTTAGATATCCTAATAACGAAACATAAATTTTCACTTACCCAGATACCCATCAATAATTCCATTTTAGTTCCTGCCATCCAAGCCATACAAAACGCTCTATCCTTTATAACTTAGCAAGAAGAATCTGTATTATAATTAGCGACAAAGAAATAAGAGATGAACGTCTAAGTGAATTTAAAAAAAATACCTTCTTGAACAGTGTTTTCCTATGGGAATTATTGAAGACGGAATAAAAAAGGCAGTAGAACTTGACAGGAAAAACCTTATTAATCCTTCAAAAAAACAAAACCTCAGATTTAAAAATATAACCTCTTTTCACTACACACATTCGAGGAACAGAAATATTACTTCAACCGTGCGTCACCTTAACAACGTTCTACAAACCGATGAGGAAATCCTTTGAATGAAGAAATTATGGGAAAAAATGTGTATAAAAGCTTAAAATGTTTTGTTTCCTTGGATACATACCCTTGTATCTAGATTCCCAAATCTTTAATGATTGAAAGTTTTCAACAATAAAGCTGATTTTCACTTTTATCTACCAAACAATCTACAAGCTGCAAGAAGCTACCATATAGAGTTTAATATTGCAAATGAGTTAAGAAAATTGAACATTTTCCTCGTTGCTAACCATACAAACAGTGTTATTTTCTTCCTCAAAATTTATCGATATATAGTATTCAACTGACGTTTTATCACATAAGTACAATTTAAGGGGCACAAATAAAATATTTCTTGATGAAAAGGTAACTAAATTCCTAAAGTAGCAAAAGAAAAAATCATTTTAACCGATTGTACAATGTTTCACTGTGTACACTGCAAAGTATAGCAATTAATCCTAATTTTTCAAATTCTATTTGTGTTACAAGGTCCTAAAGATGTATACTTGCCAGTCTTGAATTTCCATGTTTTTCCTACGGTAACAACATTAACATAAACTCAGCAACATATTTTATATGGCTATATTGTGTTACCATGGCAACCATGAAAGTTATTTTTAGAGTAATATTACCAATTCCTTATTATAAAATATCAATTTTTTTTTTTTTTTTTTTTTTTTTTTTTTTTTTTTTGATTGAGTTTGATCATGCAACACCTGTAACTAGTGAATATTGAGCGTTTTTTTTTTAGCATTTTCGGCATATAACATGTATTCAAAATGTACCCATGGTTACCACTTATTTAGAGATATATCGTAAAAAGTTTTTTAGGGCATAAGTGTTTGCCAGAATGGATTGTTTGATTTTTGTGTCTTTATTAAGGCTCAATAAAGCGCAAAGTAGCTGAAAATATAAATTTTGCTAGCTCTTGCCATGGCAAGCAAGACATATAGCAACCAAATTTTATTTTATATATTTTGTTTCTGGTGTCAAGTTTTAATAACTGTCAAAGATTCAAAGATGACTGTGTATGGTAAGAAGGTTTAAGTGGTTACAGACAATAACCTTGAAAGTTATTAAAATTGAAAAGTCAAAGTTTATAGGTTTACAGAGAAATACACAAACACAAAAGTCAAAGTTTATAGGTTCACATAGAAATACAGACATTTTCTTGATTCATTAATTTCTGTGAGATGAGTTTCCGTTATTCCCAGTTGTTGAATGTCAGTGGACTTATAAAAATCAAATATACGTTTATGAATACCGATTTGTATGAAGAACGCGCTTGTGAAACAAATTTTTTACACTTCTGTATTCGTACTGGGACTTTAAATCAGACATTGGGTTTTGGCTTTCACTTTCTCAAAGTAAACCGTTCATTTTCTTATCAATTATTTTTATTTTAAGAAATATAAGATTGAAAATTGGACAGCAATCACAATGAAGGATATTCTGTAATTTTTAGTGATTTAAATAATTTACAATTTTGCGAGGTTAGATAGAATTTGGCTTATGTAAAAAGTTAAAATATTAAAAGTAATCAATCTGATAAATCCAGTCAACAAAACGAATCATCAGCAGAGAAAAAACACGGACCCTTTGAAACGCCATAAATAGGATCAGGTGCCCAGTAGGAGTAGGTATCCTCATCGGTCTGTCACACCGCCGTTGAGCCCTACGTATAAACAGGTAGACGGGGTACTCGGAAGTAAAATTTAGTATAAAAGCAGTGACATAAATACGACGAAACGAGGGTATGTCTTTACAAACAGGGTTATTATAACGAACTTGGAGCTGACTTTAAACGATGTTGTTGAAATCCTCGTAACATTAACTTTTATATCAGGAGCTTGCCTTGGTTTAAAAATTGATTGTGTTCAGAGCATGCTCTTACATATTAAATAAGTTTGAAGACATAGCTAAAGACACCATATGCAAGTGATGTTAGAATATTGCTTCATAAATAGTTGACGATGGAAAAGCTCACTATCCCGTTTGTCATACATTTCAGTCATTAATTGGCCATTAACGTCAGTAAAACACACAAATGAATAAAAGTAACTATTGTTTATAGTGAACTGTTGCTGATTGGTAAACGTCATTGATATATCTAACTGTTGAGTTATTTGAGTCTAGTTTTTAAAGCAAATAAAGACAAATTGCACATGTTTTTAACAACCTTTATCCGTATTGATATGACAGACGATTGTGTTGACCTTCGTTTTGTAACAATATATATCCTATATATGATGTACATTTTGCTATATGTTAAATGTGTCAGGCGATATATACATTCTACTTTCTTTTCCACTCAATCATTTGTTTCAAAAAAAATTATAAAAGATGTTCTACACATTCTTCATTTGTTGCACAGAATGTGGTCTTTATTACTGAAACATGTGAAAAGTCTTTAAGAAAAAAAGCTCACATTTATCACCAGATACTCGGTTACTTTTCGTGGATTGCTAGAATTTATATAAGTTCTTCGGGGCGAATTTCGTGTAATCATCTATATCTACAAAAGGAAAAATGACTCTGAACTCCTGTCTATTTATTCGTGGAGGATGTTAATTCTTGGCTGAGAGGTTCCCACGAAATCAACAAATATTGAGCCACCACGAAATTTAATGATTTCACAGTATTTTCTACACTAAGGGCGATGGAACAGTCACTACATATGTTTAAGTCTTAGGTCTGACGCAGCACAGCGAACGAGAATCAAACCCGGGCCTCCCGATCAGAATGTCATATGATACCACATTTATAACAATCGCTGTAAAGAAACTTATAAATGATGACCGTCAAGCGAAAACCACCCTTAAGTCAAAAAGAAGATGGGTGAACAAGGCGGGCGAAGTGCCTATAGTGCGACAAATATGAAGTGAAAAATAAAATCTCAATTATATAAAAACTTTCTTTGATATTTCATCCAACATTAAAGTATATTTTATGCTTAATCTCTACAATTTACAAAAATCTCACAAAGACTGAAATTATTTGCCTACGAAATAGCATACACACACTTAAGAGGACAAAAAGGATCATTTTCTCACACTTTAACAAAATTTTTCGATATGAGTGGGTCTTCGCTCCATTTTTTTAAAAGTTGATCCTAAAAGTGTGCATAAAAATATACATTTTATGGTTTACAAAAACATGGAGCAAAGACCCACTATACCTTAAAAGTACACTTTTATGACAAAGCATTCGCATCTTTCCGAGAAATACTTGAAGTCCATTAAATCAAGGGTCATATCACAAATATGATTTAAATGCCACAGTTCGTCAGGAGCTGCGTGGCGTAGTGGTTAGCGTGTTAGTCTCCAAACAATATGATACTCCGGATTTTTATTGATAGGGGGTTCGAATCCCACGAATACCATTTTATTTTTTTAATAAAAGAATAATTTTTTCCGAGATCTTTTTTCTCAGAAAAGTTTTGTTAATCATAATTTCATAAATTCCAATAATGAGAACTTTATTTTAAATACTTAATTCACAAATTGAATATGATTTTATTAATATCTGAAGCTATAGGCATTCTGCACGCCTTGTTCACCCATCTTCTTTTACATTTTTAGATGTTAAGTGATACTGATAGTCAATTTTCTCCTCTTTAAAAGTATAGATAACATATCATTGTTTACAAACTAAAAACAAGCCAAGAAATTTAAATAAAAAATGAATTGTGTGTAATGACTCTATGTTTTATCGGAAAACGTCATTTATTTTCTTCTCACACTTCCATGGTTGTGTTGTAAAAACTGCACAAGAAAAATCACCTCGGACTACAGATGTCATTACATATGTGTGGTTTTTTTTTTAAATTACTTCGGTATTGTGGCTTTTTATGAAGGATAATTTTAGTATTTCAGAAAAAAAATAAGGTTTATATCTCCCCGGCCCCAAAGAAAGAGAAGAGACTCCAGACGCGAGATACGTTTTGTTCGCTTTTTATTATTATTATTATTATTATTATTTTTTTTTTCCTTTTTATACCTAATTTTCTGAAGAAAAAAAAATTTAAAAAAAAAGTCACTTTATTGTGCCTTTTATGATCTATAACTGTAAAATCTCGGCGGAAAACCCAGGTCCATCTAATACTAAAGGCTTTTTTGCCAGCCCAACCCCCCCACCCCACCCCACCCCACCCCGAAAAAAGGTTACACAGTTCAGATGACATTATTTGTATGTTTTCGTTCCAGAAGTTTTATTGCGCTATTTTATTATCGATAATTAAACAATTTCAGAGGAAACTCAGATTTTATAACAATCGACCCCCACCTTTCCCCATTTTTTCCAAATGATAACTATTATAGTCCGGAATTTATTCTTTTTGGAGCAGTTTGGAAGAGCAGATTCGATCGCATCTTTTTATTGTCCTCGCACAAATGGCTCGAAGAACTTTATAAAGAAATCATACTCTCTAGCTACCACCACACTTATCACAGGAAGCGGATAAACAAGACTTGCTTAAGAAACACTGCATTTATAACGTAAATAATACATATCGCTAATTTAAATTATATAATATTAAATTACATTATTTTATTTTATGTATTATATTAAATCATATAAGTTTAAGTCATTTATCATTTTTGCACTGAACTCGGTTTTCCCTCAAACGGAAGGACCCCCCCCCCCTTTCTTCCTTATCTGCTGAAAATTTGACCTCCTTAGACATGGCGCTTTTCCTTACAGTGGAAAGCAAGCTCACAGAGCAATCAACTTCACGTCGTCTTTATAATTTCCTTATTAAAGCAATCCCAACATCCTCCAAATTTTATCATGGTACAGGACTTGCATATGAAGGAAAGTTAAAACTGTTAATCATTATATCATCCATGATAAATAAGTATCGATTCTTAGGAATAGAAGGATTAATTATTTGAAAATATTTGACAATGTGTTTATACCTGCTTAATTATACATGTAGATGATAATTTTGCGCAAGTTAAGACATAATTAAAACCTGACCTATTTGTTTCATCTATGCAGATGATAGTGCAATACCAGAAGTGAATTTGAATTTGCAGTGTGGTTGGGTGGGGTTGGGGTCCAAATTTTTTTTGATGAATATATAATTATCAGGATGAAGATTTCCGCAAAAGACAAAGTTGTTCAAACGTATAATTTAGAAAGCAGTCTTTGGGAGGAATTTCTGCTACTTTCTCTATAAAGCATGCATTTCTCGCACCCTACTCCCGGTGTGACTTTTTTTATATATATTTAAAAGTATTAAATGACATCTGAAGCATTGTCACAAATGCACTTTTAGCTAACACTCGATTTTGCCTAATCTAAGGAATTTTCAGTGAATTACATAAATTAAAACCACGGCCAAAATGTACGATCCTCTCATATTCTGGAGAGAGCTATATGCGGACAGTGGCATGAGACTATGCGTGCAATAATGGAGCATTGAAACAATCCCTTTCGCCCCTGCACTGTTTTCCCCTGGAGTCAAATCTTTGTCTATTAAGAAATTCTGCTTCGAATATCTATATATGAATTAATAAATACAAAAGCTAAACATAAAAATTTTGTGTGAGTAATTTTATTACTTTAAGAGAGAGAGAGAGAGGGAGAGTTACGTGTACTGAGTACCATACGTGACCATATGACTGAATCAACTTTGCACTGCAAAATACAGTAGGTCAACTTAGCATACGCGAACTGAAAGAGCATAAGAATAGTCCAGTGGATAATGAACCTGTCGTAAATCTGTAGATAGAGCTGAAGCGCATGGTACAGTCTTGAATGTTGTATCCAACTGCATGTCTACTTCCTACTGGCTGAGGGAGACCATACTTTTCGGCACAATTCAGAATAAACTTCATTGTAATGTGGTTTCAAGTTAGAAGTAGGAAAATAATCCGAAAGCACACAAACTAACTCCTGAGAAGTTACTTATAAAATTGTACAATTGTGGTTTGATCTGTCGATTATATGACACGATAAAATAGCTTAGAGTTTTTAACCACATGGTAAATGTTACATCAAATTTAAGTGTAATTTGAATCAACAGCATTTAATAAAATCTATTATATTTCTACGACCTCATCAAAGGTATAGTTGTTTTTTCCCTACCCTAATCTATAAACATATTATTATCTTAATAAATTTAGGAGGCAAAAAAATTTAGTGTCTAAATAAAAAATTTGATTTCAATTTCATCAGAATTTATTATCTTCTTAAAAAGAGGTTGTATTTGTCTTAAATGGATTCATAATTCATAATGTTGTAGTATTTTTCATTTTCAGAGTATGAACTGAGTAAAAGCTTGTAAAAATTCATGTTGTTTAAATCTCTACTTTGTAACAACTATTTTATAGAATGAAAAATCAGCAGTCTAAATACCCCCTCTAAATATTGATATATACATGCAAATTAGATACACGCAGATACCGAAAAATCTTTGGAGGAAGTAATGAGTACTGAACGCTGTACTGTTGCCAAGTACCAATAAACAATTATAATGCAGGTTACGTCCCTTCATTACATGTTAACATTCATTTTGATTATTTCAGGCACGTAGGAAGTAATTTCAGTGTGTGTGTGTGTGTGGGGGGGGGGGGGGGTCTTGACAAGCAAAACAAAACAAACTGTTTTCTAATGCATAGTATATACTCGCAAAATTATACTGAAGGGGCACAACTGGATTAATATAGCTTTGTTTTCTGAAGTAAATTACATACATATAATACTGATAAATTATATTCTGGTGCCCCCTCCCGATTCCTACAGGCTTGTATTTAATTTTTTTTTTTACATAATGCTGTATAGTATGCAAATGAAATTCCACACTTTTGTAGGAAAATCCAAAACCTTAGCTTCACTTTTTTACTCGGTTGTACAACAGTGTCTATAGAGCATATATTTAAACTTTTTAATCTGTCATCAACAAATGGTAAGAGAAATATTAACAATATTACTAATTAATGTTGAATATGAGTATGATCTTTTTTGTTACTGCCCAAGTCTCAAGATAATATGCGATTTCTTCCCATATATATGCTTTTGAAGAAAAAAAAGTCTTTGAAATTGAAAATATGAATAATGGTGTGGATCGAACATTATTTTGCTACTTCGTAAAATTTTCATCGTCAATTTGCTATGTATCGTAAAAAAAGATTTACCTTTTTTTTCAAAAATACCAAACAGTAGGCTTTAATAATTACACGCAAGACTATTTTGTCTAGCATAGGCATCTACTTTATAAAGAAAGACTTTAATCAATAATGAGTCTTCGTGAACACTGCATGCACATGATGTGTAAAATACGGCAAACATTTATGACGTCAACTTTAGCGCTCGTCTTCTCGATAACGTCACAATGCACATAAGGGTGGTATTCGCTTGACGGTCATCAAATGTAAATGCTTTTTTAAATTTGCGTGAGAATAAAACACGTGTTTTTTCTTTTTTCATTTAAATTCTGTTTAACTAATCAAATCCAAGATTCGATGACAAATTTAATTGCAGATGGAATTAAAACCTGGTATGTTTGAAATCAATTTTATTCACTGGCAACAACATTATTCTTAAAATGAGAGAT
Source organism: Saccostrea echinata (assembly GCF_033153115.1). Classification (NCBI taxonomy): domain Eukaryota; kingdom Metazoa; phylum Mollusca; class Bivalvia; order Ostreida; family Ostreidae; genus Saccostrea; species Saccostrea echinata. The sequence goes on from NW_026889777.1 coordinate 11,099,513, forward strand.
ATACATATATACTTCTTTTGTTTATCAAGTAAATGTTTAAAAAAGGAACCAAAAGCAAAAATGTTTACAATAAATACTTCTTCTACACTAAATCTCATTTAAAAAAAAAATGAGGAGCTCAACCATAAATGTTTGCAAATGACAATGAATACACATAGTAAATGTTCTGTACTTATTCACATTATTATATCATTCCAATTATATAAGAAGCTTTAAAGTGACAAAAATATTTTCAATGCATAAAAAACAAAAATGGTAAAAGGATTTGTTTATGTAGAAAATAAAGCATTTGATCACAACAAAGTCCGTAACTATTCTAATTAGCATTTTTTTTTTTTAAAGTTAAAGATCACATTCAGGTTCTACAATCCTTGGTTTTAGTTGTATCTTCGTTCAGGACAAGAAAATCTGCTATTTAGTCGATTATTTTAAACTTCTTCCATGAATTTTGCGGAATCTAGAAAAGTTTTCTCTCTGCATACCTGCTACTCTGAATAAATTCGCCTGTGACTTCATTGTCAAAAGTAGATATCTGTGAGACAGATTGTCTGTAACATTTTTCAAAACCAATGATTCCCTTAAGAACCTTTGGATTTAAAACGTCGCTTGGCTCTTCTGAGTCGAGAAACAAGAGGGACATTCTTCGAGGTAGAACAATAGCCATGTCTGTAGCGGAGTGCTGTTACCGATATTGCTCATGCTTTTTATAGAATGTCGTAATTAACACCTTTTACATGTAGGATGTATTTTTTCCATCACAGAACTCGGCATTATTTGCAATCTCTAAAAAATCATTTTTAATTGCAATAAGAGAGTTAATTTTAATGCTAATCGGCTCTAATATATTCATGAAGCTTACAATATTTAGGCAATTACACTTAATCCAGATGCTGTCTCTTTAACAAAGATAAAAAGAATAATTTCTGGCTAAAGAAGAAGGTACAGTTTTAGCTTGATTGTGCCCTACAAAATTTAATGTTTTCAGAAAGTTTTAAAACTGGCTTAAATATTTTAGTTAAGTATATGACTATAATAAATCAGGAAAGAATATGGCATGAAGGAGTACCATTCTGGAAATACGACGTCATTAACTTGATGCATTTCTCTATTTTAAACAGAGAAAGCCTCAAAATGACCAAAATGGTTATTTTCCGTAAGAAAATAGTGTCCACTTTAATTTTCGGATATGTTGTGTAAAATTCTTTGAAAAATCACATATCTCAAAATCTTTGTGGGTGATGCCTGTGGACAATATTATCTGAAAGAAAATTCCGTTGAAAATTGGTGTCTTCTGCAACTTTTTAAGAAAATACGGAAAATGCACAAATTCATGAAGTCACAATTAGCATTTAGAAGGTCATGTGAGAAAAATGATTTGTGTGATCTTTCTGTATGTAATTTCAATGATTCAGGAAGCATGAGTTTTAATTTATTACATCACGGAAAACACAGGGCAAGATTTGTATTGAAACCGTACCTTGTTTTTTGTTAGAGAATAAATAAGTAAAAGTTACATTATAAACACTAACCACACACCTACATCTTTTAATTTATTATGTTTTTAAATGCAAAAGAGGGATAGATATCGAAAAGTGATCGATAATTTTAAGTCACACGCAGAGAAGTGTGCATTCAGTCACACGCACAATAGTGTGCATTATTAGTGTTTACTTGAGATGCCAGGAAAAGAACAGTAATGTTATATATATATATATATATATATATATATATATATATATATATATATATATATATATATACGAGGGGTGATCAAAAAGTTCGTGAACTATCTCTTTATGACAAAAATTGGTTGACTCAGTCATACTCGAGCAACGAACGGCTGTAAAGTTTACCGTATATCTTGGAAATTCCTTTGCAGTAAAGGATAATTTGTACAAAGTTTATGAAGTCAAAAGACTTACCAGAAGTTTAATCATTAATTGGATTGATTGTTTTAGTGAAAGCAGGGAGATGGTTAAAAATGATTTTTGTTCTTTTGCCCAGCGAAAGCAAGCTGGGGAAAAGATGTGCACTAAGTTGAGCAATTTGTCATATGAAAGATCGTCAAAATACAATTAGAAAAATAGTTGAATATCTTAACAATAATATAATTATTAAATCCCTAAAATATTGTTTACTTTAGACTTTAAACATATGAGATAAGATAAAAAAAAAGTTCGTTCCTACTTTATCCATATTGAATAAACGACGTTCTCGAGACAGAGGACTCGGGTTTCATGATCACCATGCTAATTCTATTGCCGAGATTTGCCCATTTCTGACAGATGGATTGTTCTTGTTATAAAAAAAAAAAACAACATGCATGGTAAGTAATTTAAGACTCGGAAAAATCTTTTAGTTTCTGTGAACAGAAAGCCACGGAGCATGTCACGTGACTGCCTGGATCACGTGATTCGCGCATAGGCAGAGAAATGGCAGATGTGCATTATAATCGAAGAGGACTACTTTAAAATATAATGAGCACTGAGACCTCATTTCATATCTTTTAAGGAATTAATTCAATTAATTCGCGAACTTTTTGATCACCCCTCGTATATATATAGTGAAATATTTTATTTGAAGTACAAAAAATTATGCAGTACCTAAACTTTAATAATTATGTTTCATATTTTAAAATGTCAAAAAATGCACACAAAAAGGCATAAAACAGGGCATTTTATTCAAATGTTAACATACTGTAAATGAACAACAAGTTTAGTTTTAATGTTTTATGACTCATTACAAATTATGTTATTGTCACATTAAAACTAATATACAGGTATAGTTTCGTTAGTCTGTCCAAATGCCTGGAGGATAATTATTCCTGTCTTTGAAGTGTTTAAACTTTATACTATAACTAAATTCAAAATCTACATTACAATATTTTTAAAAATACATATGAAAGGCAAATATTTGTCTAACTGGAATAACTATACATTGATGTTCAATTCCATCTTTGTATAAAAGATGTATATAAGAAATGTTACTACAATATGAAAATTTCACTTGACTTTCGTATAATATTATATGGCTTCTTCAACTAGGGCTAAAAAAATCGTACCCTGATGTTTTCGACCCCGTTGTCTTGAATTTCCTTTGACGGTGATAGAGGCGTGTGAAGGCATCGAATCCGTGCCCCTGATACCATCTAGGAGAATGACACTTTGGTCTGTTACTCTGATCACTTACCACTGATTCTTCTACAGGCTAATTAATGAGATTCTCAATGGAGGTCAGCAGATACTGTATATTTCTATACTTCTGGATTTTTTGCAGGTTGTTGTGTGCAGTAGTTTACACGATATCCACTGGTAAGTCAAATTGCCAAAAAAACAGAGAATCATTTAATATGGTCATAACATTTGGCAATACAGCGGATAGAAAATCTTTCGATTTAAAAGTACCATTGGTATCGGGTTGCTGTCATGTTTTTATTACTTTCTACAGACCTTGAAGGTAAGTGTCAACTTCAATTTCAGTTATAGCTCCAGACACAGGATAATCTTCGAAGTCGTCCAACGCTTTAATCCTGCATCTGATCCATTCTTTATCCTTGGGCATGCAACGGTAGATATGTGTAAACGTCATCAATGTTGCGTTCTTTTTGAAGGATTGCTTGTAAATCATTGCCTTTACAAGTTCCATGCAAAACATCAACTACTAGTTCGAAAAAAGTAGGATGTATTGTTCTTTCTTTCACCGGAATCAATTTCAGAACCTTTGTAAATTTAACTGATCTTTACGTATGTTTTCGAAGTTGTTCCTCTTTGGAGCGCTAGTTTTTCTGGTGCATGTTTTTCTTAAGACGCCTCCTTCAGTTTTAACATTTGTAGTTTTCTTCTTTTCCTTTGTTTCTTGTTTTGATCCTTTCTTTGTCAAACTTTGAGGTCTAGAATTAGCTACAGAATAAAGCATAAGTAATATCTCATCGCCTAGCTGAAAAGCATAAAAAGCACTTTTCCTGTGAGTTCTGTTGGCGTAGTGCTTGATTCTTCTGAGTGGCAAGGATGAGTTCAAATTTACCACCGAATGTTTGAATTCGTGGATGGGGTTTTTAGATTTTTCAGCTGTGTTGAAAAGTGTGCTTGTATAATCGTGGTGTGATTTTTCTTATTGAGAACTTTTACTGTTGGAATCACTAAAGAAACTCTTCATCAATCGTTCGTATTCACAATAAAAGCATCCACTACAATTTCTCAGGTGGCGCTGGACTTTGTCTGAAATGCGAATAACTAGGGACTGGACAGAACATCGACTTATCTGATCTTGCATTTGAATCTTGTGCATTATTATTTGGCATTTATTTGATTCATTCCTTGTTAAAGAAGGTTTGGTTAAAAAACGGGACGGGAAATATCGGGGTTTGGTGTCTTCTCAGCTCTGTTCTTTTTCGAAACCCCCCTTCTGATGTATGGTTTTAAGATGCGACATCTGGTAATTTTTTAATGATTTATACTCTGAAATCGTAAAAATGGTATCCAAGTAATTCGCTCGGACACAAGGTCTCTAACTCTTTCTGTAGATTGGATCGAATAAAATTGTAAACTTGCATCATCAGAACTTTCCTTTTTTGGGCTTAGTCCCGGGAGCTTCTTGTTTGCTGTGGGAAAGTTTTTATTTATTGATAAAGATTGTGGTCTAGATGAAGTTATCTTGCTCTCAAAGGAGTTACAATAGGTCTAGAGCTGGCATACTACTTACATTTAGAAGACCTTTGGTTTCCTTCATGGTATGGATACCTAATGATACCTCAATCAATGACACGGGCGTTTTTGATACAAGAGGTGTGGTCGTAATTTTCCCCGTCTTTTTGTACCTCTGTCTCATTAATTAACTTTTATCCTCTGACATTTCTGGTATTTCCACCGCTGGGTTTTCAAATTTCGATTTTGTTGCTCTGATGAGTGCGTCATAATTTTTCTGAACGACAATTGAGGGACCACTATAGGGTATGGTGTACGCGTGTTTTTATATCTCCTTGTCAAAGATTTCTCGTTCTTCCGTAGAGATGTTTCTTTCTATGCGTCCTAATGATCATCCATAGCTTTTAGATCCACCTTTACATGAACAGAAGTTCTCTTTCCAGGAATGATTTCCTGGGGTGTAATTGCGTGTGTCAATCTTTTTTCTTTCTTTTCTTTATTCAAAGTATCGTTCAAAATGTATTCTGCGTCAAGTTTTTCTTTCATATCCATTTCTTCCCGAACAGTTAGAAGCCTTGACTTTTTTTATTATGAGAAAGGATGGTGGGGGCAACTTTGCACTTTTTAACTTGCATTATGTGTTGATCTAGAGGGGGATTTCAGCAAATTCGTTCGAGATTTTGTTTAGCTTAGTATTGAATTGAGCTCTGGCTTCTTTAAGAGGGGAAACTGATTCTTCTTCCGCTTTATTTGTTCCCACTACTGCTAGTCTCTGAAGAGCACGTGTGTAGTCTTCTATTTCTAAATCACGTTTCGCATCTGAGAGTTTTATCAAGGAGAGATTGGTATGCATAAATTTCGTCTTTTGTTTGTGGGGACTGGTTTCTGTTGACGTGTCTGATACTTTATCATTTTTCTTTAGGTCTTTAGAAAATTTGAGACCTTCCTTTCTAAAGTGCCATGTTACATTTCTCGAGTACGGGAAAAACCAACTATGACGTCACACGTAAGCTAAATAAGCGAAATAAGATATACCTACATAAGATTTTCGTCATCAGTCATGCAAAAATAATTTTTGTGTTCCCCATTTCTCAAAATATTTCATCATATACTGATTATGACCTGTTTTTACATAATAATACCGCCCCTGTGTTCACCGAGTATGATCTTGCTGTACTAACAGATCGTGTATGACGTCACCGACTTGTTGGACGCGCAGTTTAGGGAAAACGAGGAGTGGATCAATCTTTTTCATAATTTGTTAATGTTTACAAGAATGTTAAAACTTATTTTTTTTATATAAGATGGTAATTAAAATTAAAAAAAATTGTCAAAAAATTATACAAGAACTGATGCTTTACATGTTTTGCACTTATATAAACGGAGACTATGACGAAGTCATGTGACCATGTGTCCTTCATCCCCTTAATTAAATCAATTTCACAGTTGGCTTAGAAGAAAAACAAAACAAATGTTAATGTTAATTGTTTACCCACGTATTACTTGAAAAATATTTTAACAGTCCGGTAAGGATGTAACAACTCACGTAGCGAGAAATGCTGGGTAAAAAAAGAAGACACCTTTGTTACTGAACAGATATTCTGCTTTCAGCCTCGCTGAAAAAAAGCGTCGTATAATATGTAAATGCATTTGTTTTGAATCACATTATTCATATCCATAAAGTTTGCTTAGTGCAACTCGTAAAAGAAACTGACGATTATTCGCAGCTATTTTTTGCTGAATCTTATACACCTTAAAATTATAGGAATGGTGTTTTGTAAGTACAGTATAAAACTGTCATTTAATCAAATAAATTACAAAAAAAGACTAGATAAAGCTCAGTAGCTAAGTACCTCGGTACTAGCTTGAAAATACGAATATATACTTAACTGCTGTATTTATTTCAAAATTAAAACCCGAGAAAATAAGCACTGCCCTCAGATTTAACTAGTCTGTATACCCCCGTCAATCAAGTGAATTTAGGTCCATCATTGGGTGATTGAAATTGATTGACATGTAGCTACTAGTCCTTGTGTATAACTTGAGCATCTTGTTTGACACTAGTGGCGACCATCAAATTAAATTCTGATCTTTTGATGTTTCCTACATATATAACAGTGCGATAAAGAAGCCTTATTGATGCAAAAAATTAGCTTATTTATAACTATCTGCAGTACAAACACATAACAAAATCTCAATGATTCAGTAAAATAAATCATCTTTGTCTGTAAAACTTTTTAACAAGTAAATTTCGATTCAGAGTACAATATAATTAGTACATGGGTGACTGAAATCTTGTTTTCACCCGTAGAACAATTTTATTTTATTAGACATGGCGAAAAAATTACGATGAAAATAGATAAAAAATAAAACTACTTATACTAATGCGCGATGAAAACATTGTGCTCAAGGTGATCGGCACAATGATAGTACATGCATGTTTTAAAATACATCGTTTTAGAAAGGTAGGAAAAGATTCCCTTACTTGTGTTCTTTAGTTACTTATTTTTATTGACAAGTTCACTCACCAAGATTCTTGCCTATTGATATTGAGGCATTTGAGATGAACAAAAGCGAATACTAAGGAGTGAATATTATGGACCCTTTATTTCACTACTAAACAAATTCAAGTTACATTTAGCTATTTCATTTATTCTCTTGCTTGAATTTCAAATAGTGTTTGAAAATGTCATCCTAATTTCAGGTGTGTATTTCACTTTGGTCACACAACTCCAAACACGCTTTGTTTCTCAGTCCACAGTATTCTTTACACCCATCATTTCTTATAAAACATTTAAACACTCGGAAGCAGTGAGAGTAGTCTTGCCAGCACCGAAGGTAGCAATCATCAATAAAGGTCGCTCTGAATTCCGTGTTCCCGCCATCCTTTTCTTGCACTGCAGACACTGTATTGCATAAACATGCAAAACACACCTGATTATTAATAAAATAAGTAAATATACAGGTAATTTGAAAAGCATGTTACTGCACTGCACAGTTACAATAAAAAAAAATGAAGGCACAATAATATTTTCTGATGGTGTTCGATTTCCAAAAATTCTTATATTTCAGTGCATCCAGTACATTAATTAGTTAATTAGTCAGTTCTTATATATCGCTGCAGAAATTTTAATAGGCTGATGTTAAAGTAAAATATATTGCAAATACCTGCAGTGATATATGTAAGAGATGATTAACAAGTACACTAATATTTCTTTTGACTTGATTGATAAGATGCATGCATGTAGAATAAGCTTTAATTATGATGACTCATTTAATTAATTATAATTTTATGGTAGCTCAGTCGTTAAAGCGCACGCGTTGTGGTCAGAAAGTCGTGGATTTAATCCCCGGCCGCGACTGACCTAAGTCGATAAAAATAGGTAGCAACTGTTCCTTCACCAAACGTTCGGCACTTTGAAGTGAAATTTAGGGGTCTCTCGGATGTGACCTTTAAAACCGAGCCCCTTGTCAAGACAGCATTTGCACGATAAAGATCCCTAACTGCTCAAGGATCTGAGGCTCTGAGGTTCTTATGAAGCCCTTCACCGGTAAATGGTGACCTCTCTATATGAGTGAGAAATTCTCGAACCGAACGTGAAACAATATACATGTACAATAATCATTCTTATTTATTACAATTTATAGAACAGATGATGAGAAATGGAAATTTTCAGAAAAGCAAAAAGAAAGGACTATAATTTTTATCTCAAAACAGTAATGATTTTCATGCCTAATTTAATTACGTTATTTCTGGCGAGAGTTTTCTTATCGTCTTCTATGGAATAAATCCTTTATTTGATTTTGCTACAAAACTTTATTTATTGCATTTATGAAGTATTGCATGAAAGTATTGCATATACTAGTCGACTAGAGATGCTAGGAAAACCTCAATAATGTTATATATATATATATATATATATATATATATATATATATATATATATATATATATATATATATATATATATATATATATATATATATATATATATATATATATATATATATTAGGGGTGGCAATTTGTAACCGGTTAACCGTATAATCGGTCGGAACGGTGGTAATCGGTTAAGAAATCTGTAATCGGTTAATCGAAAAAAAAAAAAAGAAAAGAAAATATGTGAAAATTTTCTTAAAATTCAATTTGCAATTTAAAAAATCTATGAATGTTGATAAGTTAAAACGTTTTCACATACATGTATTTAGATTTAATTTATTAGGACTCTTCGGACTGAGGTGTTGGGGTAATTGGTCAATTTGTGAAGTGTTAATTGTTGTTTATACATCAGGCCGTTCCCAGCTCGTCCTATATTTCTTTAATAATAATAATTAAATCACTGTTGAGTATTGGGAACAGATTACATTCTTTATCTTTTGCAGTTTTCTGTCAAATTATATTTTTACAAACATTGTAAATTAAGTGATAGTTAAAAGAGGTTCGTTCCTGAGCTTTTGAGCAGATTTTAGTCTTGACCTCTATTTAAAAAAAACCTGCGCAATGTTTTAGTTCTTATAATAAATTTGGATCGTACAATGCGAAATAAACTATATTCAACTAAAACTCCATGATTTAATTGAGCTATGTGTGCAGATTCTAAAAATATACTTGATAAAAACTTCTCAATACTTTTGATAGCAGGATACAACCTCCTTAAACTTTGTTTCTGTTTATGGTGACAATGCAGAATGACCGTATGTAATGTTTAGGGGTCGTCAGAAAGTTATCAATGTCCTTGATGCATGTATCTCATGGATGTTTTATGGACTTCCTTTCGAAATTGAATTAAAATACGCAAAGTATACATATGAAGCATAAACAGAATATTACTAATGCCATTTTTCTTTTCTTTTTTAATTTATATATTAATTTATTAGGGGTGTATGCATGAATAGAATTAATTTTAAAAAACAATGACCGGAAATGTGTATTTTGTTACGATTAACCGGTTAATCGGTCGGAACGTCTTACGATTAACCGATTGGCAATTCTGCATTCGATTGCCATCCCTAATATACATATATATATATATATATATATATATATATATATATATATATATATATATATATATATATATATATATATATATATATATATATATATATATATATATATATATATATATATATATGACCAATGTGCAGTTCAGCAATACTTAGAGTCGGTAATTGACATTATAATAAATAAAATGAATTCCGAATACATTCAAAACTATTTTCATCATTGCCTATTATTTGAAAAACAATTCTGTACATTACGGGAAAAGGCAATCTGTATTGACAGACCTGTCATATGTATTTTTGTCTACAAAATATTTTTCAAATCAAAATAAACTGGTACTTTCTACCTTTTAAATTCATTATAAAGTACAATAAAATTACCTACCATAAACATTAATAGAGGGCTCATTTCTCGCCTTAGCTTGTTTGTTGAAGTCGAACAATCGTGTCATTGTAAATTCAATACCCTTTATATAGTACCTATCAGTTACGACTGAATTATTATGACCACGATTATAAACAGCCCGAAGAATTTAATTGACAAGATAATTATTCAATTTGACGTATTTACACAATAAATTAACGTTCGACCAATTCTGTTTACAGCTGAAATCATATTTCTTTATTTGACCAGTAAATAAAGAAAAATTGAGAGAGAGAAAAAGAGTGAGAGATGATATCCGTATTAACGAGACAAGATGTAGACGTTCGGCTTTCATCTCTATGTCTGAATGGAACCTTCTTTCAAAATAACTAGAGACTCCTTGCTTCCCATTTGATTTGTAACGTTTCTCACTTCATGCAGTCCTCTTCCCTCCCACCCAACCCCCACCCCACCCCACCCCCCAAAAAAAGAAAATACACGTATCGAAGTTGTTTGCCATTTTTATAAAGAATAGGCATTCTCAAAATTTAGCCGAAATCAAATGTCAAGAGTGGTTTTGATAGTAATTTTTTTTTTTTTTTTTTTGCTGTTAAACGTCCCTCTCAAGGGCTGCAAATTAAGACATATACTCGGCACTCAGGGCAATTGAACAGTAAGGGATCTTTTCTATGCCAGCACTTATTGCGACACTGGACATCAATTTATACGGTCTCATCCGAAGGGCCAGTCTTCATGTCCCGCAGTGGGATTCGAATCAGCGGATGACTACAAAATGCTGACTTTAAACGAGATTATAGAAATCCCTGTCACATAAACTTATCTTTCAGTGCCCTGACTCAGTTTAAAAATTGAATTCACTCAGAGAATGCTCTTGAGTATCGAAATAGTTTGGAGACAGAAACACAGCATGGAGTTGAAAGAGGTATATTCTACATAAATAAGGAAAGATGACATTGGAAAAGCTGACGTCATCTCGTTTGTCATAGATCTTTTTTCTTAGTAAGTCCTTATCGTCTATAGTTAGTGAAACATCCAAATATGAAACAGATGTGACAGATGTTGTAGTGTCTTTTATTGTGAGTTCTTTGGGAAATTTCAAATGGACAAATGAATATAAGTATACTAATTATTGTTAATTGATAAAATATCGTCGATATTTCTGCATGTCAATTTGAAGCCATAGCAAGTTTTTTTTTTTTTACTTCTTCTCATGTAAAAGGTTTGGAATTTTGCTTCATAGGAGCAGTTGCCTATGGCATTAAAAAAGTTTTTTTTAATTTATCGTGAGGAATGGTTGTATAAAATCAAAAAAGCCAAACTTTTATAATGCTGACTGTTTAAAATTGCTTATGATTTGAATATCTTTCAAGTTTTTGAGAATCCACTTGAAATTTTTTTTATGACTTGAAGACACGAGGGTCATTCAATAAATAATGCAACATACAGTTTAACATAATAAATGTAGAAGTAATAAATTTTATTTTTTAACAGTTGAAAAGTTCTATTAAAGAACTCCTAATCATAGAAAACCTAATGCTTTTTTCCTATTGTGGTCGCAAAGGAATTCAATTTTGAAGTAAGCATGGTCACTACACTGAGGAGAAAACTGTTTTAAAATGATCTCTGTCAAGAAGATGAAAATGAGGGCGTGTGTGAAAACTGTGCTTTATTACATAAATACCTGAATAACCTATATTAAAGATATGATTTTGATATGTGGAAAGACTAGTCTTTCACGCTGTATAGTTTTCAGATGGATTCGGAAATTCAAAAGTAAAAAAAAAAAAATACAACTAAAAGATTGCAGTCAAACTGGTCGATCGAAATATGTAGAGGCACAAAAAATATCGATGCTGTGAGCAACATGATACTGAAAAATGCCAAAATTTCCATTGATAGACTTTGCTAATACACGAAGCATTTTATCGTCATAACAGTTTATAGATTTCTAACAAATACAACAAATTTAACAATAATTCTATCAGATGGTGCCTTATTTCTTTACAATGCCTAAGAGAAAACACACGTTAAATGTGCCAATGGTATATTTAAAAATAACCAATTTTACAAAAAAGAAGATTTGATAAACTTGAGTGATGGATGACGAAACTTCGGTGTACTTTTTATAGCCGAAAAGGAAGATCAAGAATAAAATGTGGAATCAAAGAGAAAGCTGTTCTCCTATTATCGCAAAGAGAAGCAAGGGCTCCAAATATGTTTTATTAATTTTTTTCTATTCAAGAGGTCCAGTAAAATATGCACATACAGCCAAAGGAAGGATCATCAATAGTAACTTTTATTATTAAAATTTCACTCAGGAAAATTAAGCAGATTTTCTGCAAAGCAAGCTCAAATACCGGTCCCCGGAGTATTTTTCTGCACTTGAAAACGCTTCTGCAAATAAGCATAGAGAAATAAATAACATTTTGAAGAAAGGAATGTATACACAGCTTGGGCATCCCCCATATTGGCTAGATCTCAGCCATTGTGAGATCTTTTTTTTCCAAAAACACTTGAAAGCAATCAAAGGAAGATTTTACAATTTCAGGTATATCATGGAAAGTGCTATTCATCAGTGTCTTTAGGGCATCCCTAAAGATGAGTATGCTGAGGTTTTCTGGTCATGGCTACGAAGAATTTAGACATGTGTAGATGTAAACAGGGAATGCTTTGAGGGATTGAAAGTATTAAGAATCTGCTTAACATACTTTCCCTATTTTTAGATGACCTTTTGCATTATTTATTGAACGACCCTCGTTTTTCAAACTTTTGAGAATCCACTTCTGATTTTCACCGCTTCTATAATATGCTGTAGCACAATACTTCTGAAGTTTCTCCTTTACAGCAGTTAGTATTTTTGAGAAAAATAAAGACAGGGGATTGGTAGAGCATTTGCTGGAGCCGGCAATAAATCTTTGTTTGCAACAAATTGCTTAAACTTCCTGATGTTGTGAAAGAATTTGAAAAAAAAAATTATAATAGGATATCTATTTAAGAAAAACTGTTCAAAATTTGAAAGATCTAAATCATAAGCAAATTCAGTGAACTCCCAGTAAACTTGAAATAAAAGACACTACAGCTTCTGCCACATCAGTTTCATATTTAGATGTTTTACTAACTATAGACGATAAGGGCCAACTTACAACTAAATTGTATGACAAACGAGATGGCTTCAGATTTTCCATCGTCAAGTTTCCTTATTTACTAGAATGTACCACTATCACTTGCATATTGTTTCTGTTTCCTAACTCATTCGATAGTCGAAAGCATTCTCTGAGTGAGATCATTTTTAAACTGAGGCTGGCCTTTGACGGTACATATTGTCGTCGGCGACAATATGTACCTACCCTCACTGAACGTATTGTCGTTCATCAGTACATACTGTCGCCGCCTTAAAAGTTACACATGTACATTTAGTCGCTGGCGACATTATGTGGCTTACCCTCACTGCACATAATGTCGCCCCACAGATATTGCTGCTTAAAGATTTTTTGTTGTTGTTTTTTAGGTGGTTTTGTGAATGTAATTGGTGTGTAAATCACACTGACGTGTTTCGTCTTTTTCATAGTATGTCGATTAACTTTCGTAACGATTTTGTTTTAAATTTCACGCACAGAATGCAGATTTCAAAAATAACTGAAACTTTTCTGAAAGTGACCATGGTATCTAATATCATCGATTCTAGTTGCGAGTCTGCTATTTTAGACGAATACATTTTCGACATATCAAATTGAATTAGACAAAATCAGTTGTCTCTCTTAAAAAATAACTTCCGTAATGGTAATTCAGGAAAGTTTTTGCATTAAAGGTATATTTTTTCATTATTTTGGGAGCGAAATGCTTCATACTTTTTTTTTTATCCGAAAACTAACTTTAATTTTAACTATTGCCGAGATTTTTAACTTTTATTGCTGGGAATTAATTTCCGTACGATTAACTTCCGTAACGATATTTTTTCCCGAACTTTTAACTTAATTTCGGATTCATGTCAGACTTTATGAGTTATACTTAAGCGTTCTATACTGAACATCAGAAACAAAAAATTGGTCAAATTCAGTTTTATTTAAAAATAATAAGACTTTATCAAGCATTTACTTCCGTAACATTACGTTAAAATCAATGGTATATTAAAATTGTTTCAAAAATTAACAATACCATATTTGTGGACAATTCTTTATTTTCAAGTTCACTGATATGTCTTTTAGTGAATTATAATGTTCATTTTGCTATTTGAAACACTTATTTTTTTCATGTTTTATACCCTGAATTGGTCCATTTATCGTAGAATGACTTTAAAGTCTTTTTCATGGAATGTAACACGTTTACCCTCTTTGAGAAAATAAAATTATCATTTCACGTAATTTAATTCATAAATATTGGCAATATATTGAGTTAATGAAGATTTTTAACAATCTTGATAACATAAAAAAGACGTGTTTTAAATATTTATAATAAAAATTATTTTTGCATAGTTTGTGTCTTTACGAAATGTTATTGAAATGCCTGACTCATAGGAAATATAGCGTCTATTGCTAGATATAGCTTCTAGCAATATATGTAAAAATTCCGAATTTATTCAAAGCATAAATTAAATTATAAAGAGCGACTGTTCATATTTTCTTCTTGAAATTTATATTCCTTGAAAATAATTTTCAAAAATAAGTTGAGATGAAAATTTTATTAATAAATAATTCTCCTAAAGATTTTCATTGCTTGATTGCCTTTTGTACATGTTAAAGGTTATCCGACATAAGCGTAATATGGAGTTTAGTACACTATATACGAGGGTTGTTCGGAAGTTCGTGGACTACCTTCATAACTTTTTTACTGAATGTCATAATATATCCAAATTTGGAAGAAATATTTCTACAGTAAATTCAAATGATGTGTATTAATTTTTTAAAATATCATGGTTTATTGCAAACTTATTTAAACTTTAAAAATGCGAAAATCGGATCACGGAGCAGGTCAAAATTTTGTAATTTACAATCAAGACACGGAATAATGCCTGAAGTCATATCTTCTGTAAAATGACACAAAAAACGGAAAAATTCTAGACGTTCAAATTAAGAATTGTTTCATCGTTTCTGATTCCAAATTATGACATAATATTTGGCTTCGTTGAAAAGAAATCAGTTTCAGAAGATAGGTAGTCCTCATTGAAAGAAGGCAAAAAAGATGACGTCGTAGAACGTCACGGAGCAGCAGTTAACCGTACAATTTGTGTTGTACTCTGGAAAACTCCAGGAAAAAAACTCTTAAAATGCCGGATGAAGTAGGAAATATGTCAAAAGCGAGCCATATTTGTGTGTGTACATGGTACAAGCGGTATTTTAATTATAGACTATTCTGCTTAGACGATGGTGATCTGTGAGAAAACGGATAATCTGTAAAAATCCGTCAAAAACATTGAAAAGTTAGTAACGCCGTGCTAAGAGTTTGGTGCTTCACAGATGCTGATCTTGTGAAAGAAAACTTACGCAGTGAAAAAAATATAATATTGACAAACAAAATGATGCTACTGGAACAACTGTTAGCAAAATAGATTTCAGGTGATAGAGAAACGTTTTTAATGAATGCACTGGCAGTGGGCAGTACTGAGTGAAATGTATAGGGATAGTATTTTTGAGAACCTCATGTCGGTATGTTTTGACGTTACAGTGTTGTTGGGTTTACTCCATGGTTACAAAATGTGTTGATTCTAAAATTAAATAACATGAATTCTATTAAATCACATGGAATGAAACTTCACAATTAAACAAAATAAATATTTTTACATATGATAATGTGCTCATTTTAAATTTCTTGAAGATAGTATAACGAAGATTGGCGTAGTCCACGAACTCTCCGAACAACCCTCGTATTTGATACAAAATGATTGCAGGACCAAATAAATAAATCATTCCTGAATATCTCATGAACACATTAATTTTATCGATATACGAAATAAATAAAAGAAATTATCAAATTTCGACGATATTTGATTAATTAACAAAATTATTCTATTAATATTTAACACGATTACAATGACACAATGGAAATTATGTTATTCGATTTCCAATATCCAATTGGTTCAACATGTTTAATAGATAATGTACTTGCTGGTATTAAAATTCTGTTTACACAAAGAGAGCTTTTAACTGCACTTCATCTTTTCTTATCTTCACATACATCTGATCGATACAGGAAAGAAACTTGTAAGAAATAAGCATGAACAAATCACATAGATGTCATTTTTTCTTAAATGTTTTGGCGATGGCCATAGTAACTTAGACTTGAGCTTAGAGAATATGGGAGGATAAGGCGTGGGAAATGCCTCTAGCTTCAAGTGCATAAAATCAGTGTAGAACCAAACAACGTTATAATTTTAACACGTATGAAATTAGGATAACAACATTTTTTTCTGCAGAAAAAAGTATTCTTTAAGAAATATTCTTTGTTATAAAAATTGCCAATTTGGTAAATGAACCAAAAATATTAAAAAATCCGAAATATTATTTTTTCATTGAGACTTAATTTTGTTCTTTTTTTCAAAATCTCTTATTGATGGAATTAAAGAATGTTACAGTGCATATTTATCCCATATTTTTCACCTATTCGTCATACATGCCCCATTCACTATAACGATATCATGTTCTTTTCATTTGGAACAAACTTCATATTCCCATGTACTGCATTGATCACAACGTGATTAACTTGTGTGTTCTTCTTGATACCAACACTTAAGACAAGTGACTTTTGGGTATTTCCGAATAAATTCTCACTTGAAAAAGCAAATCTTTTTTGAAATCTAATTGTCCATAAATTTGATCTCATGTTTCCAAGCAACATACTTTGTGTAATTGTAGGCCACCGACTATCTTACCTGGATAATTAGGGATAAAAGTTCAACTCCTATATATAGATCGTAGTGATATTTTAATTTATTTGACATTAATATAAGCAGGCAGGTGTGTGAATCTAACAACTGTCGAGTTTGGTACAACCTCATGTCATTTGAATGCTTTGCCCTATACTTTTATACCTTCTAGGAATTTTCAGACTCATAAATTCAGCTTCTTTTCACAAGCTTTAACCAAGTGAATTTAAATTCCTTTGTCCGACATCTGTAACAAATTTTTAAAAATTCAAGTCATCAGGACTGATATCTCGAAGACTTTGTCGATACATGTGTACCCATTCGCGTTGTTATGGTCGCCACATCCTTACTATTGTAGATCACCAAAATTTTGAGACAACTTATTGGTAATTAGAGGGAAAATGGTAACGCAAGTTACGCAAGAAATAATTCATATCGGGATCGTATTGTGCTTTTTTGCGAAGGGATGCTCAGCTATGAGGTGCCCTTTTTTCGTTGGAAGTTGTTAAGTATTTATAAGAGAAACAAAATTTTATATATATTTTAGGTATGACTTTTATAAGGTAGATGTAACTTTCTTTGTGGAATTCGTACATTTCATCAACTCTCCAGTGAGTTTTATATTAGGTCAAGGTTAAAATTATAGAGATTAAATTCATTAAGGATCATTTCATTCAAACATTGATCAACCAACTCATTATTTTACAGTAGCAAACATTCATAAATATTATTTATTAACAGGCAAAAATTCCTTTTAGACAAGGAATACCACTGTATTTAGTACAAATTTCTGTGTCTTTCTTTAAATACAAAAAATAATAATAATTAGAATTGTTATTTCAACATTGTAAGGTTGGCCTTGCAGGAGTCCATGCATCTGGTAAACTGGTCATTACAAAACTCCCGGCATCTTTTCTCAAAGGGATGTCCTTCGCATTTGTAGTAAGCTTGGCAACCCCTGAATATTTCTGTACACTTGTAACAAGGGCCTTCTCTTTCTTCGCCGTTCACATGTACAACAGCGACAAGTAAACATGCGATCAAAATCATTTTTCTCAAAATAGGAAACATTCTCCTAGTTCCAGAACCTGCAAACAAAAATTTACAGCATTGTTGACATCAATACATTTCTAAAGGTTTTCCTTTTGAGGAATTTAATGATAAACAAGCATTCTGAAAATATTGCATTAGCAATACTAGTCCCCTACCAGCAAGTGTAATTTGGTTCCCGTTAAAAATTGAAAATGCCATAAATCCGTCAAACATTAGTGAAGCGGAACGAAATGCAAACATGATCTATAACTCATCAAGGTAAAGTACATACCAAAAATCAGCTCAATATCAGCAAGTGTATAGAAAAAATTGCGAAAAACCCTGAAAAATTGAAAAGTTCATAATTCCGTCAAAAATCATTGAAGCGTAACGAAATGCAGACTTGATCTGTAACTCATTAAGATTCACTCACATACCAAAAATTAGCTCAATATCTGCAAGCGTTTAGAAAAAGTGCGGAAAACCAAGTGGGACAAACTGACGGACAGACAGAGGGACAGACAGACGGACAGACAGACAGACGGACGGACAGACTCAGAGGAAACCTATAGTCTTCTCCGGTTTCATCGGAAGGGGACTAATAAGTCATTATATAACATTGATAATTCCAACTATGAAAATATCCAATTTTATATATACAACAAAACGGGAAAAAACACAATTGGAATGAATGCGATGTAATGTAAATGAGGCTGGTTCAATTTTTTTTTCTGATACAATTAATTAATATAAATTTTCTGTAAGAAGTTAAATACCAAATGTTTATATGCATATATAGTTTATATTGAACATTTGAATGTTGATCAAAGAAAATCTAGTATTCTTTACTTCTTTTTTTTTCTTTCATTTTAAATAAAACATGAAGTTTCAAAAGAAAGTTAATTGAGCTTTACTTTAAATTCTACGGAGTATAGTTTACTACGATGACCGATATGGGCCGGGGCAAAAAGTAACAACGAGTTGTGTTTGATTTGCCGGCAATTCTTAGATGCTGGCAAAAAGTAACCACGAGTTGTGTTTGATTTGCCGGCAATTCTTAGATGCCGGCAAATCTCCGGTACATGCAATGGCAATTCTTATATGTAATATTTAATTTATATGCCAGAGGATATCAAGTTAAGTCAAGTCAAGTTAACTTAACAGGGCAAATGGTTTGAAAAAAACCAGAATACTGAGAGAAGTGAGGGGGGAAAACGCATATAGACATTGTTTAAGGGGTTTCCAGACCCTTGCACTCCACATAAAAGCATAATATCTTTTAAAATTCATACGAACACATATTTTATTTTATCTTCAATAGTTGTGTTAATTATTTTAATAACAAAGCTAGTGTTCCCTCAAATACATAATGAACGCTGTGCACGCTGCCTGTTGATTGACGGCACAGCTACATGTAGTCAATTGATTAGATGTTTAAAAAACCTGCCTGGTTCATAAACTACCAAACTATCATAAACACTTGTGAGGATGATCATGAGAGTACAGGAAATCTGAATTTGTATTGTCCGTTTTTATCTAGGCTCCACCATATCCTAGTCAAAGATTATGAAAAACTGTTTAAAGACAGTGAACGTAACCCAGACTAGTGTTGAAATAGCACCCGGTCCCCACCCCCATCCCCCGTTATAGACTTCTTTTAATTTTCGGGGAGGCTGCCTTGTAGCCAGTTAAATATCTTGACTTCGCTTTGATATGTCATAAATAATGCCACGTGTTGAGTGAAACTGCTTTGTTGTTGTTTTTGGTTTTCTGTTTTTGTCAAACTCTTTGCCCAATTTAAGATAACTTGACTTCTGAAACCTCTATATCCTCTGGCAATTTAATTAAATATTTTAAATAAGAATTGCCGGTATCTAAGATTTGCCGGCATCTAAGAATTGCCGGCAAATCAAACACAACTCGAGGTTACTTTTTGCCGGCATCTAAGAATTGCCGGCAAATCCAACACAACTCGTGATTACTTTTTGTCCGGCCCATATCGGCCATCATAGTTTACCAAATGAAAAAAAAGTGAAAATATCGACCAATTACCAATCTTAAAAAACCTATACAAAGCTATGAAAATGTCATAAAACACGGACCCATAGAAATTACAGAGGTGGGATCAGGTGCCTAGAAGGGGTAGGCATCCCCTGATGACAGGTCACACCCGCCGTGAGCACCATGCGTTTCGCTAAAGCGTTTCAGTGAGGAAGCAAAATAACACAGCCTTCAAAAGCTCACACAGACATAAGAATGGTATCTATCGATCTGCTTACTGGTATTATTTCTACCCTATGTCTTATATTCAGCTCTTATTATAGCAATAAAATTACGTCATTCAGTAAATAAATGCAATCTTTTAAACGTTTGACTTTTATATTTCAGTATCAACTTTTGAATTAATATATCTGTATGTTTTTATTTATTTATATATTTATTTATTTATTAATCTACTCTACTTTTGATCAGCTGAAAAAATATTGCTATGGCCTTCATAAACTTACCTAAAGAAACAGGTTCGAATATATTCATCAAACTTTAGAGGTTTTGCTAATGAAATCCAAAGCCTCAACTTATATATAATGTAAAATTATAACCAGTATAAACCGATAAATTATTCAAATATATTTTCCTCGCCAATTTCAGTGGTATTGACATTTAAACTTCCTGTTGACAACATTTAGTATTTGTAGTTGATTTACACTTCTATTTTTATGTCAAGTCATTTTGTGTATTTATGACAGCATGAATCGCGAAGCCTGGCATTTTATATGGTCCTAAGTATCAAATAATGATTGCCTGATTCATGAGCAGATGTTGCTTGCCCTTTCAATTATAGATATAGATAAACATTCATTCATAAGAATATATCTGACCGTTCTGCAGAGATAATTGATAGAGAGGTACACAATGAAAGGACGAGCATATTTTTTTCTACTTGTATAACATTAAAATTGCAAATGCAGAACACAGATATTCTTCTAGTTTAAACATAATTTCATATAAAGAATCCAAGAAGGGGAGGAGATAGGAATAGGGTAAATACACTGCATTTCAAGGTCTACCGAACAGAGTTTCGGGACAGGATTCTCAGCTAGAATATATATTTTTATGAATAAATTAATATTTTAGGGGGTACCATATGGATTGAAATTCACTTCGGTTAAAGCATGAATTCATTATAAGTGTGTGCTTTAAGACCTTTTTCTGAAGACATTATGAAGCAGCCAATAATGAATTTTTACATGTATTCATATAGATTCCTTTTTCTAGTGTTATTTTCAACTAATGCCATCTCGCACAATGACAGGTTATTCAAATGATTCAATATGAATTCTATAAAATAATTACTACATAGGGACTGGACACGACCAGTTCTCAATATCACATCCCTGACCTTCTCCCTACCCCAAACATTTTAATGTCTTATTTGTTAAATTGTGCAAAAAGAGAAACATTTCTTTACATAATAACTCACTTCAGTACAATATATTTTTGTCCTAGTTGTATTTCATGCCCAGCATTAGAATATGGTATTCATTTAAGTTTCTGACTTAACTGAATGTTTGCAACATTATAAAGATTGCTTAGTTGTCGATATTTGCAAGATTTAACAGCTTGTTTTCAAATGCAGGTAGAAAATGCCTAATAGGAAAAATGTGTATCCATTATACGAATTTTGATTCCAATTTTTTCTCTTTAAATTATCTGTGGAAAAAAATCTTTTGAAAAGCTTATTATTTATGTCATGTCACTCCTAACAAAAATATGCTACAGTGTACATGTATAGTTAACTATAGTTTACAATAGTTAACTTATTGTTTACTGTTGTATCAAAGTTTTAACTATAGTAAATCAAAGTTTTCACTACAGTGATTTGATTTACTTTATTGAAAACTTCGATACCATAGTATCACCCTACAGCAATAGTCCTGCTGGACACGTCATTACCGGTGATGTAAAAATAGTTCAAAACGAAGACCTTTAGGTAGAACCTATGTCGGAAAAGTCTTTGTCACAGGATTTTCAAACTTTTTAGTAATTAGCACTTGCTTATTAATCAGTTAAAAAACATGGCATGTCTCCTTGTTATTAAATGTAGTGCAGCCGGCGCAATTTAGAATGATTATTATACACTGCAACTATAATTTTCAGCCAATTTTAGGGGTACATGGTCATGAGAATATAGAAAGTCACAAAAACACTTCCTCAAACACCTTTGTTATAGACTTTATTAACTGAAGAATAGTTAGAAATATTATCAAAAATTAAATTTGTTTTTCTTCAATTGATATAAAAGATTAAATCCACATTTCAATAAATATACTCAAATGCTCTCAGTATTTTTCAAAGGATTTTTTTGTCCATCTATAACCCTAGATTTGTATATATTTACCAAAAGTCTTTGTGACAGTGTTTTGAATCCTTAATATGATGAAGAACATACCCAAATGATTACGAAAAATGATTAAAATATATACCTTTCCCCGCAAACTAATGAGAGAGATATTTTTTCATCAATACTAGATGTGTTGACCTTATTTGCAATTACACAGGATTTCATAATTAAATGAATGTTTTGAGGTTACTTTCAGATTTACAATATGAATATTCATCAAAAAATGAAAATTTCTATTTAAAAATTAATATTTTAGCGAAATGTTATTATTATACACAAACTACTAAAGATCCAAATAAATAATTAAAAAATAAATATGAAAATGAATACATTTCATTTCATAATAGACATTACGAACATTAAACACAATTTTTAATACATTTAAGACTCAGACAATATATCATCAAGATATTGTACTATTTAATAGTCGACTGAAGATTTCTTAGCAACTTTACATTCCTTCAAAATAGTTGCATGTCATTCACTTATCAAAGTTGTGTATTTTCATTAGCTGAGACAGTCTTGCATTCGTTCACTTAACTATGACGACATACGAAGTAGGTTCTACGTTAAATCCCTTATTTTAAAAGGGTCCTTATTCTAAAAGGGCCAAAAAGACGTTAATGGTAACTAAACAACAAAGCATAATGATAAACGTGATGACTTCAACTTTTCAATCGTCAACTTCCCTTACTTATGTAGCAATATACCTTTATCATCTGCGTATGGGGTTTATGTCTCTCAGTTGATTCGATACGCAAGAGCATGCTCTACATGAATGAACACTTGTATGAACAATATCTAAAACGAAACAAGCTATTGACAAAAAAGTTGATGAAACAAGAATATCAACAGTCTCCATTGAAGTCATCTTTTCGCAAGTTTTACGGTCGATACAATGACATTGTCAGCACATACAGCCTATCATTGAGTCAAATGCTGACTGACGTTTTTCATACTACCCCTTATTGTTAGGTCATTATTTACACACGGAATTGTCAACGGATTTTTCCGTTATTTTCCAGCAAATATTACTAATACTACTCATAATATAATGTGCATTTAACAACATGTAATAAAATGTATTTCAACAATCTATTACTGTTTCAAAAGTGAAAACAGTATTATAAACCATGAATATTCAACCATTTTCTATAAAAGAGTTGCTGGCGTGATACTGGCGTCATGTTTACATTAACAACGACATATGCTTTAAAACATGCAATTTGATTGGTGAAAAATTTGTGTAAGCAAGTCTACGGTAGGCAGGAGAGGAAACCCGAATAAACCTCCTTAAACTTCTACTTTAGAGAAGATCATTCTGATATAAACCTCAGGAAAAAGGTCCTTGAAAAATCAGAGAGCATTAAAACTCCTGATCATTTAATAATAAAAAAAACTCGACTACGTTTTTATCAGTTAATACTAATAATTTCCACTCGAACGCTGATTTAAAATATCTCCGGGGTTTGAATTCAAAATAAAAGATACCACAGTGTCTGACACATCTGTTTCATATTTGGATATTCTACTAGAGAAAGACGTTGATGGCAAACTAACTACTAAATTTCATAAAATATGTGTTGACTCCAGCTCTTCTATCATTAACTTCCTTATTAGTGTAGTAATATACACGTATACCATTAACATCTGCAAATGGAGCTTATGGCTCCCAGCTGATTCTACGTGCGAACAATTTCAAAAGCAAGGTATTGACAAATAATTAATGATACATGAATTTATTTTCAACATGTTTAGCAAATTCCTACGTAATTATTTATTTTTTGTATGTTCCGGTTGATTTTTTGTATGTTATTTAGGGTCCCATTTGAGAATTTTTCACTAATATGGAAACTTCACCATATACCAGTGAAGGGTTTCAAATTTAGACCTATACTGGGCACTAAGGGCCACTGAGTAGTGAGGGTTCTTTATCGTGGCTACGCCTACCCTGACACGAGACCTCGGTTTTGAAGGTCCATCGGACAGAACCGTGACTTTCACTTTTAATGCCGGGCGATTGGCGAAGGAACAGTCACTACGTATGTTTACCTCTTAAGTTTGAAGTGGCGCGGCGAACAAGAAGTGAACACCGTACCAACTGGCTCTCGTAACCGGTAATTTTTATGTTTCAAGTGTCTTTTGTTAATGGCTTTTTCGTGTGTACAATTTTATTTCAAATTTTATTACTGTGGGTAGATTTGCACCAAAAAATATGCAATTTGCGGAAGACCCACCTAAGACATCAAAAACAAGCATTCTGAGAGTATTGCATTTGCAATATTAGTCCCCTACCGGCAAGTGTAATCTGGTTCCTGTTAAGAATTGAAAATGCCATAATTCCCTCAAAAATCAATGAAGCAGAACGAAATGCAAAGTCGATCTATAACTAATCAAGTTAAAGTCACATACCAAAAATCAGCTCAATATCCGAAAGCGTTTAGAAGAAAATTGTGGAAAACCCTTGAAAATTGAAAAGGCCGTAATTCCGTCAAAAATCAATGAAGTGGAACGAAATGCAAACTTGATCTGTAACTCCTCAAGATACACTTACATACAAAAAATCAGTTCAATATTTGCAAGCGTTTAGGAAAAAAGTGCGGAAAACCAAGTGGGACAGACTGACAGATAGACAGAGGGACAGACGGATAGACGGACAGACAGACAGACAGACGGACGGACAGACTCAGAGGAAACCTATAGTCCCCTCCGGTTTCACCGGTAGGGGACTAATAAGAGAAAGTGATTCGCTGGAAAAAATAAAATGTGAAGATAAGAAACACAGACCTGAAATCAGGAGTAGAATCAGCTGTTCTGGAGGAGTTAGTCTCACCTGCCACGTGTTCCTTATCATGATCGAGTAAACCAAAAACTCCATAGACGATTCTGTGTTAAAATATTTCCCTAGCAATTTGTACGAAAATGACAAATTTCTAAATAATGACAAATAAGATCATTGTATTGACCATAGAATTTACAAAATGAGGAATCCAGGCGAGATTCTTGATATGCTTGTCTCATCAATGTAGTTGTCGATAGCTTGCTCCGATTTAAAAAAAAAAAAAACTGTTCGCACATACAACATGCTTTTGCGCATCGAATCAACCGGAAGACATAATCTCCATATGCAGACACCGTTCACGATAGCCTAGTGGTAGGGCGTTCGTTTCTCGTTCGCCGCGCCGCGTCAAACCCAATACGTAAACATAGGTAAAGAAAGGGTCTTTCGGATGAGATCTTAAAAACCGAGGTTCTGTGTCACGGTAGGCGTTGGCACGATGAAGAACCCTCGCTGCTCAATGGCCCTGAGTGCCGAGTACAGGACTAGATTTGGAGCCCTCCACCGGTACATGGTGACGTCTCTATAGATGTTAAAAATTCTCGAATGGGAACTAAAACAATATACAATCAATCAATCCATATGCAGGCCATAATGGTTTCTTGTATATTGCTACATAAATAAGGGAAGTTGAAGTTAGAAAAGTTGAAGTTTTATCACGTAAACTCAAAACATAAATAAAATTAAATTTAGTCCAGCCTGCAAATAATGCAAATCTTCGAACTAGTTACAAAATGACGCTGATGTAATGCTATATCTCGTCTCACGACCTTCGATAAAACAGGCCCCTGACAAATTTAGAAGTAAACTATGTTTATTGTTTCCGTTTTAAACAACATCTTGTCATTAAAAAATAATGGAAAATATATTCAGTGGATGTAAAATACGAAAATCACGATTCATTCACTTACCATCTGGTTCTTCTTGTACATGTATAGAAATCGTATTTTACCTAAACAGTACAATGGCAGATCCAAGATTCTTGAAAAGGGGGAAACAGTCCGAGGATCTGAGGGTTGCCTTAAGGCCCCCAGTGGGTCCAGGCCAAAAAAAAAGTTTTATTCATCTCAACTTAATTTTGGGTCACAAAAAGAGCCCCCCCCCCCCTCTAAATCCACCAGTGGAGTACATATATAGAGAATTCTTCCATCCGTTATACATATAATAACCAGTGTTATCTTTCTTAACATATATTGTATTGTTATACTTTAATGTTAAATAGTCATTTGATTAGTTTAAAAATAATGTTATTTAAAAAGTACTATTATCCTACCGCGTGTATAAACTACGCCCTCCGAGTAACAATACTTACCAACGGTTGAAAATGCATGACGACAGATAACAGTATATGGGAAAATCTATAAGCCCGTTATCTGAAACAACCGGAAGCCCGTGAAGTCAAGTACACAAAAGTGCATACGTCATTTTTACTTCCGCTTTTAACTTGCAGCCGCGCTATCGACAATCATTCATTTGAAAGTGATCAGGTTATCTGTAAATATCTTCAATGGCAGAATCGGTAACAGGGTTTAGATTATAAAGTAGAGACGAAAAGAGTATACGAGGTTGGGTTTTGTCAGAGGAAATCCTTCAGCAATTCATTGAAGTACATTCAATCAGCATGGGATGTCAATTTGTGTCGTGGTAAGTAAGATTTGTTTTAAAATATTTTTTTCGGACGGAAATGTTAATTTTATAAAATATGCCCATATCTCCGAAACATGTAATCTATTAAATAGACTAACTTATAGTTACATGTTTTCAGTAAATGACATTTTCATTAGATCTTCTATTTAAACTTTTAAGTTTTGGATGCTTTGATCCCCTTGCCTTCGCCTTAATAGCTTGTTATCATAAATTCATACGCCATAGAGAATGATATGGTGGGAGGTTTGAGATTGTCTGTTATTGACTGATAATGGACTGCATTAAAAGGGGGCAAATTTTCCTTAAACTGAACGTCAGTGGGATTAACGGAATGTGGCAATTACACAACTGGGGTTATTAATGCTGCTGGTGTTTGACTGATAATATGTCACACATAAGATCATTCTTCTTTCTTTTCTTTGAATTGATCCCCAAATCAGCTGCTATGCTACGCAATACATTTACGTTTGTTTTCTTCAAGTTTTCGTGGGTGTCGCCATACTGTTGTAACTCGTTGCCAATGTAAACAAGGTAACGATAAACAGAAAATGTTTGTAACTCGTATATGAATAGAAATAAATAGAATAAAACACACTTCAAACCAATTTTATTCAGTTTATAAGTAAATATCAATTCAAAATATATATATATACGACGATGTTCATAAAACACTTTTGACGAAAATGAAGCGAAAAATGTTGCACAGAACGACTCGTGTTTTATCCACTCGGAAGTACTTCTGCGCATTTCTGCATATATCATTAGAAAGATCTATATACTGTTGTACAGTATTCCTGAAGTTTCTCCTTAACTGCTGTAAATATTTTATTGATGGGTAAAGAAAGAGGCTTGGTAGAACATTTACTGGAACCCGGTATGTGTCTTTGTTTGTAGAAATTTTTTTTTTTTTGAGATTTGGAATCCAGTATAGGTAGGGTAATTCAAAATCATTTTGATAGTTGGGAATCTTAAAAATATTGATAACTGATGACCTCTTCAAGTGATATCCATATACAATACAAGTAAACAATTTCAGTTTCATCACATACACAATTTAACCGATCACGGTAGCCTAGTAGCAGGGCATTTTTCTTAGCTAAGCGCCCGGCACTAGAAGTGAAATCACATGTCCTTCAGAAAAGACCTTACAAACCGAAGTCCCGTGTCACGGTACGCGTTGACACAATTAAGAACCCTCACTGCTCTATGGCCCTGAGTGCCGAGTAAAGGTCCTTCACCGGTATACGGTGACGTCTCTTTATGATTGAAAAATTCTCAAATGGGACGTTAAAAACAAAGAGTCAATCAATCTGATACACAATTTCATCAAATCATTATCTTTTAATTGCAATGACACCATATATTCCTTGATTTGTTTTACATTTGAAAGGATTAATGCGTTGTTAGTAACGAGGTATAATTTTTATTGCTTCCTCAATTAAAAAAAAAATTAGGAAATTACGCTTACTTTGTAAAACTCATTCTGATTTTACACACAGGTACTCTGAAGTTGATATTAGAAAGATACTTAACTTCCTCATCGACAATATCTATCTTTGTGTAAAGTTAGGTTTTTCAAAATCCGTTAGATTTCCCGTGACCTTCTAATTGTGTCACTTTCTTAGTAGACCTGTTTAAAGATAAACATGCTATAACTTGCGTCAGTTAAAAATAAAGTTGGAAATTTATTTATTTTGTTTTATCAAATAAAGTTACGAAAATACGGTATATTACACAATTGAAAATGAACGCATTATCAAGTTCCCAATTTATAATAATTTCTTTTCCTGCCAGAAAAGTAATGCCTCTGTCCATCACATGAAACAGTCGCTATTTTTAGATTGATAAACAAAAATGGCGTCAAGAAAACGAGGTAAGCCGTTTTGTATACAAATAACTTTTGACATGGATGGCAAAAGTCTAACCTTAAAGATACTTATCTTTTAAAGCAGTTTTAACCATCTACTCTGTTATGACAGATATTATTCTTTTATTCATAATCATAATCAAAATGCAACTTGTCTCGTCGTCTATGATTTCCCGCGGACATGCGTGTATATATACTGTTAACGCACTTTCTTCATCAATATTCATGAGAAGGCTGAATTCTTAATTGCACATCTTGCTTATTTGTTTTGTAATTACAACGACTTATTTGGTAAAACTTTGTGGAAAGTTTTATTTTTCATTAGACATCATGTCTCTCAAATCGTTTAATCATTTTGGTTCACAAAAAAAAATCGACGTTTGACAATTAATATTGTTCTGTGTTTAAGCTGTTGAAAATTTCTCAAATAGTCGCTTTTATTCCCACATTTGTGTTTGTTCACAAATACGTATTGTGAATGCTTTTGATAATGTTTAATGTTTTAGAGAGAGAGAGAGAGAGAGAGAGAGAGAGAGAGATATCTATATATAGATATAGATATAGATAGATAGATAGATAGATAGAGAGATAGAGAGAGAGAGAGAGAGAGAGAGAGATAAAATATCATAGTGTCCCGTAATCATTATGAAAATAAAATAAAAAGGCAACACTTCTTGTTAATAGGTAAGCGCTTTCATTGTTTTCTTCAGACGCTTTAAACAATTTAAATTATGACGTTATAATTTAATTCTGGTTATAATTCGGTATTCGATTGGATAAAAAAAATCACTTTATATCGTATAAATTGGGTTGCCTACGTCACAATGACTTACGTCAAAAACGTATCGATCCGCCTGACGTTACATTTGAATTTTGTACAATTTGAAGTCAAGGGCAATCATCTTTTTTCTTACACTAAATGAATGAAAATTGGATTATAAGGAATGAAATTAATAGCTACCCAATTTATACAGTATAAAGTGGGTTGGAATAGTTTACACTTATTTATAAACCGCTTCCAAACCCACTTCATACCGATTAATTTCGGTAGCTATTAAATTCATTCATTAAATAACGTTACCTGGTGGTAACGGCAATAACAATGCAATGACGTCACAATACTCATAGAGGAAACTAATAAATAAGTCAAAGGGAAATAACAATTTACTTGCATACAAATGTTTAAGTTATACATTGAATATGAAAATGTCTATAGTGAACTATTTAATGAAGGCTTTAACAGTTTGATAAAGTATTTCTCCTTTTCTCCTCTTTGTACTACATTGTCTGTATAAAGTTGGTAAAACTGAAAAACTGAAAATTGTCCCCGGCCACAAATATCAAGATTTATCTTTCTGTATTCAGGCTGGTTTGTGTGGTTTGTGTATTCGGACACGTGCGTGGGTATATTAAGGCTACACCCAGATATCCTACTTGCCTATACAATATGACGTCATAGTAAGATGTATGACGTGAACTTTAGAGATAATGATTTCTTAATTTCTACATTTAAAGTTTAACTTCAGGTCCAAGAAAAGAATGGAATCAATCAAAAACATAATATAAACTAAATCTTGTCGTTTTGGGGTGGTATAAATAGCTAGGTATTTATCACAAGGGTTAAATATCAAATCCATGATGTCACAAGTATTGAGCAAATATTTGCCGAGTGAAAATTAAAGGTGAGGAGAATTCTTGTAAACAAATATAGGAAATGGGAATTTTAAAGCATAATCCGTGAATGTCATGTGTGATTAATTAGGAATTGAAGATAAGAGTCAGGTACGCTGATTTATTTATAAACTTTGTTATTGGCTTACATTATTCCATTTTTAGAAATCCTAATAACGAAACATAAAGAACATCTGTTGACGGATATTTACTACAAACCAACAGATACCCATCAATAACTCCATTTTAGTTCCTGCCATCCAAGCCATACAAAACGCTCTATCCTTTATAACTTAGCAAGAAGAATCTGTATTATAATTAGCGACAAAGAAATAAGAGATGAACGTCTAAGTGAATTTAAAAAAAATACCTTCTTGAACAGTGTTTTCCTATGGGAATTATTGAAGACGGAATAAAAAAGGCAGTAGAACTTGACAGGAAAAACCTTATTAATCCTTCAAAAAAACAAAACCTCAGATTAAAAAATATAACCTCTTTTCACTACACACAATCCGAGGAACAGAAATATGGACCAGAGATGAGGAAATCCTTTGAATATAGAAATTATGGGAAAAAATATGTATAAAAGCTAAAAATGTTTTGTCTCCTTGGATACATACCCTTGTTTCTAGATTCCCAATCATTAATGATCGAAAGTTTTCAACAACTAAGATTAATTTCAATTGTACCTACCACAGAATCTACAAGCTGCAAGAAGCTACCATATAGAGTTTAATATTGCGATTGAGTTAAGAAAATTGAACATTTTCCCTCATTGGTAACCATAGAAACTGTTATTTTCTTCCTTAAAATATAATCAATATATAGTATTCAACTGACGTTTTATCAGATAAGTACAATTTAAGGTGGCTCAAATAAAATATTTCTTGATGAAAGGTAACTAAATTCCTAAAGTAGCAAAAGAAAAAATCATTTTAACCGATTGTACAATGTTTCCATGTTTTCACTGCAAAGAACAGCAATTACTCCTATTTTTTCATATTCTATTGTGTTACAAGGTCTTGAAGATGTATACTTGCCAGTCTTGAATTTCTCTGTTTTTCATACGGTAACAACATTAACCTAAACTTAGCAACAAATTTTATATGGCTATATTGTGTTACCATGGCAACCATGAAAGTTATTTTTAGAGTAATATTGCTAATACCTTATTATAAAATATCTTCTTTTTGTTGTTGTTCTTGTTGTTGTTGTTATTGTTGTTGATTGAGTTGATCATGCAACACCTGTAACTAGTGAATATTGAGCGTTTTTCAGCATTTTTGGCATTTAACATGTATTCAAAATGTACCCATGGTTACCACTTACTTAGAGATATATTGTAAAAAGTTTCTTTAGAGCATAAGTGTTTGCCAGAATGGTTTGTTTGATTTTCCTGTCTTTATTAAATCAATTTTATTTATCAATAAAGCGCAAAGTAGCTGAAAATATAGCTGAATAAATTTTGCTGGCTCTTGCCATTGCAAGCAAGACATATAGCAACCAAATTTTATTTTATATATTTTGTTTTGGGTTTCAAGTTTTAATAACTGTCAAAGATTCAAAGATGACTGTGTATGGTAAGAAGGTTTAAGTGGTTACAGACAATGACCTTGTAAGTTATTCAAATTGAAAAGTCAAAGTTTATAGGCTAACATAGAAATACACAAACACAAAAGTCAAAGTTTATAGGTTCACATAGGAATACAGATATTTTCTTGATTCATTAATTTCTATGAGATGAGTTTCCGTTATTCCCAGTTGTTGAATGTCAGTGGACTTATAAAAATCAAATATACGTTTATGAATACCGATTTGTATGAACAACGCGCTTGTGAAACAAATTTTTTACACTTCTGTATTCCTACTGGGACTTTAAATCAGATATTGGGTTTTGGCTTTCACTTTCTCAAAGTAAACCGTTCATTTTCTTATCAATTATTTTTATTTTAAGAAATCCTAGATTGAAAATTGGACAGCAATCACAATGAAGGATATTCAGTAATTTTTAGTGATTTAAATAATTTACATATTTGCGAGGTTAGATAGAATTTGGCTTATGTAAAAAGTTAAAATCAAAAGTAATCAATCTGATAAATTCAGTCAACAAAAGGAATGATAAGCAGAGAAAAAACACGGACCCTTTGAAACGCCATTAATAGGATCAGGTGCCCAGTAGGAGTAGGTATCCTCATCGGTCTGTCACACCGCCGTTGAGTCCAACGTGTAAAAACAGGTAGACGGGGTAAATTTAGTATAAAAGCAGTGACATAAATACGACGTATCAAAGGTATGTTTTTACAAACAGGGTTATTATAACGAACTTTAAACGATGTTGTTGCAATCCTTGTAACATTAACTTTTATATCAGGAGCATGCTCTTGCGTATTGAATAAGTTTGAAGACATAGATATAGACACCATATGCAAGTGATGTTGGAATATTGCTTCATAAATAGTTGACGATGGAAAAGCTCACTATCCCGTTTGTCATACATTTCAGTTATTAGTTGGCCATTATCGTCAGTAAAACATCCAAATATGTAAAAATATGGACGAATCCGAATTTTTTTTAATTTTGAGTTCACTGAGATATATTGAGTCGACATATGAATAAAAGTAACTATTATTAATTGTGAACTATTGCTGATTTGTAAAACGTCATTGATATATCTAACTGTTGAGTTATTTGAGTCTAGTTTTTAAAGCAAATAAAGACAAATTGCATATGTTTTTAACAACCTTTATCCGTATTGATATGACAGACGATTGTGTTGACTTTCGTTTTGTAACAATATATATCCTATATATGATGTACATTTTCCCATTTGTTAGGCTCAATGTGTCAGGCGATATATACATTCTATTTTCATTTCAACTCAATCAATTATTTCAAAAAAAATTATAAAAGATGTTCTACACATTTTTCATTTGTTGCACAGAATGTGGTCTTTATTACTGAAACATGTGAAAAGTCTTTAAGAAAAAAAGTTCATATTTATCACCAGATACTCGGTCTAATCAAGAAGATTTTTTTTTTCACATGTGTTTCTTAACTTTGGAATTTAACGAATGAAAATTTTACTTTACAGTTTAGAGATGTGTGCATCAGGATGCGTATGATTGATTGTATGTGTTGCTAAAGGCCCTATTCGAGAATTTTTCACACATATAGAGACGCCACTATATACCGGTGAAGGACTTCATATTTAGACCTACTGTGGAATCATTAAAATTCATGGGGGCTACTTTTCGTGGATTGCTAGAATTTATAGGTTCTTCGGGGTGAATTTCGTGTAATCACTTATATCTACAAAAGGAAAAATGACTCTGAACTGCTGACTATTTATTCGTGGAGGATGTTAATTCTTGGCTTGAGAGGTCCCACGAAATCAACGAATATTGAGCCACCACGAAATCTAATGATTTCACAGTATTTTCTACACTCAAGACCATGGAACAGTCACTACCTATGTTTAAGTCTTAGGTCTGACGCAGCATAGCGAACGAGAATCAAACCCGGTCCTCCCAATCAGAATGTCCTATGATATCACATTGATAACAATCGCTGTAAAGATACTTATAAATGTAAATGCTTTGTTTAAATTTATATGAGAATAAAACATTTTTTTTCATTCAAATTCTGTTTAACTAATCAAATCCAAGATTCAATGACAAATTCAATTGCAGATGGAATTAAAACCTGGTATGTTTGATATCAATTTTATTCATTAGCAACATTATTCTTAAAACAAAATATATACATGTACACTTCTTTTGCTAGAAAGCAAATGTTTAAAAAAGGAGCCAAAAGTAAAAATGTTTACAATAAATACTTCTTCTACACTAAATCTCATTTTTTTAAAAAAATGAGGAGCTCAACCATAAATGTTCGCAAATGACAATGAATACACATAGTAAATGTCCCGTACTTATTCACATTATTATATCATTCCAATTATATAAGAAGCTTTGAAGTGAAAAAAATATTTTCAATGCATAAAAAACAAAAATGGTAAAACGATTTGTTTATGTAGAAAATAAAGCATTTGATCACAACAAAGTCCGTAACTGTTCTAATTAGCATTTTCTTTTAAAGTTAAAGATCACGTTCAGGTTCTACAGTCCTTGGTTTTAGTTGTATCTTCGTTCAGAACAAGAAAATCTGCTATTTAGTCGATTATTCTTCCATGAATTTTGCGGAATCTAGAAAAGTTTTCTCTCTGCATACCTGCTACTCTGAATAAATTCGCCTGTGACTTCATTGTCAAAAGTAGATATCTGTGAGACAGATTGTCTGTAACATTTTTCAAAACCAATGATTCCCTTAAGAACCTTTGGATTTAAAACGTCGCTTGGCTCTTCTGAGTCGAGAAACAAGAGGGACATTCTTCGAGGTAGAACAATAGCCATGTCTGTAGCGGAGTGCTGTTACCGATATTGCTCATGCTTTTTATAGAATGTCGTAATTAACACCTTTTACATGTAGGATGTATTTTTTCCATCACAGAACTCGGCATTATTTGCAATCTCTAAAAAATCATTTTTAATTGCAATAAGAGAGTTAATTTTAATGCTAATCGGCTCTAATATATTCATGAAGCTTACAATATTTAGGCAATTACACTTAATCAAGATGCTGTCTCTTTAACAAAGGAAAAAGAATAATTTCTGGCTAAAGAAGAAAGTACAGTTTTAGCTTGATTGTGCCCTAAAAATTTAATGTTTTCAGAAAGTTTTAAAACTGGCTTAAATATTTTAGTTAAGTATATGACTGTAATAAATCAGGAAAGAATATGGCATGAAGGAGTACCATTCTGGAAATACGACGTCATTAATTTGATGCATTTCTCTATTTTAAACAGAGAAAGCCTCAAAATGACCAAAATGGTTATTTTCCGTAAGAAAATAGTGTCCACTTTAATTTTCGGATATGTTGTGTAAAATTCTTTGAAAAATCACATATCTCAAAATCTTTGTGGGTGATGCCTGTGGACAATATTATCTGAAAGAAAATTCCGTTGAAAATTGGTGTCTTCTGCAACTTTTTAAGAAAATACGGAAAATGCACAAATTCATGAAGTCACAATTAGCATTTAGAAGATCATGTGAGAAAAATGATTTGTGTGATCTTTCTGTATGGAATTTCAATGATTCAGAAAGCATGAGTTTTAATTTATTACATCACGGAAAACACAGGGCAAGATTTGTATTGAAACCGTACCTTGTTCTTTGTTAGAGAATAAATAAGTAAAAGTTACATTATAAACACTAACCACACACCTACATCTTTTAATTTATTATGTTTTTAAATGCAAAAGAGGGATAGATATCGAAAAGTGATCGATAATTTTAAGTCACACGCAGAGAAGTGTGCATTCAGTCACACGCACAATAGTGTGCATTATTAGTGTTTACTTGAGATGCCAGGAAAAGAACAGTAATGTTATATATATATATATATATATATATATATATATATATATATATATATATATATATATATATATATATATATATATATATATATATATATATATATATATATATACGAGGGGTGATCAAAAAGTTCGTGAACTATCTCTTTATGACAAAAATTGGTTGACTCAGTCATACTCGAGCAACGAACGGCTGTAAAGTTTACCGTATATCTTGGAAATTCCTTTGCAGTAAAGGATAATTTGTACAAAGTTTATGAAGTCAAAAGACTTACCAGAAGTTTAATCATTAATTGGATTGATTGTTTTAGTGAAAGCAGGGAGATGGTTAAAAATGATTTTTGTTCTTTTGCCCAGCGAAAGCAAGCTGGGGAAAAGATGTGCACTAAGTTGAGCAATTTGTCATATGAAAGATCGTCAAGTTACAATTAGAAAAATAGTTGAATATCTTAACAATAATATAATTATTAAATCCCTAAAATATCGTTTACTTTAGACTTTAAACATATGAGATAAGATTAAAAAAAAAGTTTGTTCCTACTTTATCCATATTGAATAAACGACGTTCTCGAGACAGAGGACTCGGGTTTCATGATCACCATGCTAATTCTATTGCCGAGATTTGCCCATTTCTGACAGATGGATTGTTCTTGTTATAAAAAAACAACATGCATGGTAAGTAATTTAAGACTCGGAAAAATCTTTTAGTTTCTGTGAACAGAAAACCACGGAGCATGTCACGTGACTGCCTGGATCACGTGATTCGCGCATAGGCAGAGAAATGGCAGATGTGCATTATAATCGAAGAGGACTACTTTAAAATATAATGAGCACTGAGACCTCATTTCATATCTTTTAAGGAATTAATTCAATTAATTCGCGAACTTTTTGATCACCCCTCGTATATATATAGTGAAATATTTTATTTGAAGTACAAAAAATTATGCAGTACCTAAACTTTAATAATTATGTTTCATATTTTAAAATGTCAAAAAATGCACACAAAAAGGCATAAAACAGGGCATTTTATTCAAATGTTAACATACTGTAAATGAACAACAAGTTTAGTTTTAATGTTTTATGACTCATTACAAATTATGTTATTGTCACATTAAAACTAATATACAGGTATAGTTTCGTTAGTCTGTCCAAATGCCTGGAGGATAATTATTCCTGTCTTTGAAGTGTTTAAACTTTATACTATAACTAAATTCAAAATCTACATTACAATATTTTTAAAAATACATATGAAAGGCAAATATTTGTCTAACTGGAATAACTATACATTGATGTTCAATTCCATCTTTGTATAAAAGATGTATATAAGAAATGTTACTACAATATGAAAATTTCACTTGACTTTCGTATAATATTATATGGCTTCTTCAACTAGGGCTAAAAAAATCGTACCCTGATGTTTTCGACCCCGTTGTCTTGAATTTCCTTTGACGGTGATAGAGGCGTGTGAAGGCATCGAATCCGTGCCCCTGATACCATCTAGGAGAATGACACTTTGGTCTGTTACTCTGATCACTTACCACTGATTCTTCTACAGGCTAATTAATGAGATTCTCAATGGAGGTCAGCAGATACTGTACATTTCTATACTTCTGGATTTTTTGCAGGTTGTTGTGTGCAGTAGTTTACACGATATCCACTGGTAAGTCAAATTGCCAAAAAAACAGAGAATCATTTAATATGGTCATAACATTTGGCAATACAGCGGATAGAAAATCTTTCGATTTAAAAGTACCATTGGTATCGGGTTGCTGTCATGTTTTTATTACTTTCTACAGACCTTGAAGGTAAGTGTCAACTTCAATTTCAGTTATAGCTCCAGACACGGTGTCCGTTGCGAATTGTACAGGATAATCTTCGAAGTCGTCCAACGCTTTAATCCTGCATCTGATCCATTCTTTATCCTTGGGCATGCAACGGTAGATATGTGTAAACGTCATCAATGTTGCGTTCTTTTTAAAGGATTGCTTGTAAATCATTGCCTTTACAAGTTCCATGCAAAACATCAACTACTAGTTCGAAAAAAGTAGGATGTATTGTTCTTTCTTTCACCGGAATCAAATTCAGAACCTTTGTAAATTTAACTGATCTTTACGTATGTTTTCGAAGTTGTTCCTCTTTGGAGCCCTAGTTTTTCTGGTGCATGTTTTTCTTAAGACGCCTCCTTCGGTTTTAACGTTTGTAGTTTTCTTCTTTTCCTTTGTTTCCTGTTTTGATCCTTTCTTTGTCAAACTTTGAGGTCTATAATTAGCTACAGAATAAGGCATAAGTAATACCTTATCGCCCAGCTGAAAAGCATAAAAAGGCACTTTTCCTGTGAGTTCTGTTGGCGTAATGATTGATTCTTCTGAGTGGCAAGGATGAGTTCAATTTTACCACCGAATGTTTGAATTCGTGGATGGGGTTTTTAGATTTTTCAGCTGTGTTGAAAAGTGTGCTTGTATAATCGTGGTGTGATTTTTCTTATTGAGAACTTTTACTGTTGGAATCACTAAAGAAACTCTTCATCAATCGTTCGTATTCACAATAAAAGCATCCACTACAATTTCTCAGGTGGCGCTGGACTTTGTCTGAAAGGCGAATAACTAGGGACTGGACAGAACATCGACTTATCTGATCTTGCATTTGAATCTTGTGCATTATTATTTGGCATTGATTCATTCCTTGTTAAAGAAGGTTTGTTTAAAAAACGGGACGGGAAATATCGGGGTTTGGTGTCTTCTCAGCTCTGTTCTTTTTCGAAACCCCCCTTCTGATGTATGGTTTTAAGATGCGACATCTGGTAATTTTTTAATGATTTATACTCTGAAATCGTAAAAATGATATCCAAGTAATTTTGCTCGGACACAAGGTCTCTAACTCTTTCTGTAGATTGGATCGAATAAAATTGTAAACTTGCATCATCAGAACTTTCCTTTTTTGGGCTTAGTCCCGGGAGCTTCCCGTTTGCTGTGGGAAAGTTTTTATTTATTGATAAAGATTGTGGTCTAGATGAAGTTATCTTGCTCTCAAAGGAGTTACAATAGGTCTAGAGCTGGCATACTACTTACATTTAGAAGACCTTTGGTTTCCTTCATGGTATGGATACCTAATGATACCTCAATCAATGACACGGGCGTTTCTGATATAAGAGGTGTGGTCGTAATTTTCCCCGTCTTTTTGTACCTCTGTCTCATTAATTTACTTTTATCCTCTGACATTTCTGGTATTTCCACCGCTGGGTTTTCAAGTTTCGATTTTGTTGCTCTGATGAGTGCGTCATAATTTTTCTGAACGACAATTGAGGGACCACTATAGGGTATGGTGTACGCGTGTTTTTAGATCTCCTTGTCAAAGATTTCTCGTTCTTCCGTAGAGATGTTTCTTTCTATGCGTCCTGATGATCATCCATAGCTTTTAGATCCACCTTTAAAGGAACAGAAGTTCTCTTTCCAGGAATGATTTTCTGGGGTGAAATTGCGTGTGTCAATCTTTTTTCTTTCTTTTCTTCATTCATAGTATCGTTCAAAATGTATTCTGCGTCAAGTTTCTCTTTCATATCCATTTCTTCTTTCATTTGAAGAAGTTCCTGAACAGTTAGAAGCCTTGACTTTTTTTATTATGAGAAAGGATGGTGGGGGCAACTTTGCACTTTTTAACTTGCATTATGTGTTGATCTAGAGGGGGATTTCAGCAAATTCGTTCGGGATTTTGTTTAGCTTAGTATTGAATTGAGCTCTGGCTTCTTTAAGAGGGGAAACTGATTCTTCTTCCGCTTTATTTGTTGTTCCCACTACTGCTAGTCTCTGAAGAGCATGTGTGTAGTCTTCTATTTCTAAATCACGTTTCGCATCTGAGAGTTTTATCAAGGAGAGATTGGTTAGCATAAATTTCGTCTTTTGTTTGTGGGGACTGGTTTCTGTTGACATGTCTGACACTTTATCATTTTTCTTTAGGTCTTTAGAAAATTTGAGACCTTCCTTTCTAAAGTGCCATGTTACATTTCTCGAGTACGGGAAAAACCAATTATGACGTCACACGTAAGCTAAATAAGCGAAATAAGATATACCTACATAAGATTTCCGTCATCAGTCATGCAAAAATAATTTTTGTGTTCCCCATTTCTCAAAATATTTCATCATATACTGATTATGACCTGTTTTTACATAATAATACCGCCCCTGTGTTCACCGAGTATGATCTTGCTGTACTAACAGATCGTGTATGACGTCACCGACTTGTTGGACGCGCAGTTTAGGGAAAACGAGGACTGGATCAATCTTTTTCATAATTTGTTAATGTTTACAAGAATGTTAAAACTTATATTTTTTTATATAAGATGGTAATTAAAATTAAAAAAAATTGTCAAAAAATTATACAAGAACTGATGCTTTACATGTTTTGCACTTATATAAACGGAGACTATGACGAAGTCATGTGACCATGTGTCCTTCATCCCCTTAATTAAATCAATTTCACAGTTGGCTTAGAAGAAAAACAAAACAAATGTTAGTGTTAATTGTTTACCCACGTATTACTTGAAAAATATTTTAACAGTCCGGTAAGGATGTAACAACTCACGTAGCGAGAAATGCTGGGTAAAAAAAGAAGACACCTTTGTTACTGAACAGGTATTCTGCTTTCAGCCTCGCTGAAAAAGCGTCGTATAATATGTAAATGCATTTGTTTTGAATCATTATTCATATCCATAAAGTTTGCTTAGTGCAACTCTAAAAGAAACTGGCGATTATTCGCAGCTAATTTTTGCTGAATCTTATACACCTTAAAATTATAGGAATGGTGTTTTGTAAGTACAGTATAAAACTGTCATTTAATCAAATAAATTACAAAAAAAGACTAGATAAAGCTCAGTAGCTAAGTACCTCGGTACTAGCTTGAAAATACGAATATATACTTAACTGCTGTATTTATTTCAAAATTAAAAACCGAGAAAATAAGCACTGCCCTCAGATTTAACTAGTCTGTATACCCCCGTCAATCAAGTGAATTTAGGTCCATCATTGGGTGATTGAAATTGATTGACATGTAGCTACTAGTCCTTGTGTATAACTTGAGCATCTTGTTTGACACCAGTGGCGACCATCAAATTAAATTCTGATCTTTTGATGTTTCCTACATATATAACAGTGCGATAAAGAAGCCTTATTGATGCAAAAAATTAGCTTATATATAACTATCTGCAGTACAAACACATAACAAAATCTCAATGATTCAGTAAAATAAATCATCTTTGTCTGTAAAACTTTTTAACAAGTAAATTTCGATTCAGAGTACAATATAATTAGTACACGGGTGACTGAAATCTTGTTTTCACCCGTAGAACAATTTTATTTTA
This sequence comes from Saccostrea echinata, assembly GCF_033153115.1. Taxonomy (NCBI): domain Eukaryota; kingdom Metazoa; phylum Mollusca; class Bivalvia; order Ostreida; family Ostreidae; genus Saccostrea; species Saccostrea echinata. The sequence continues at coordinate 11,140,650 of NW_026889777.1, forward strand.
TTAGACATGGCGAAAAAATTACGATGAAAATAGATAAAAAAATAAAACTACTTATACTAATGTGCGATGAAAACATTGTGCTCAAAGTGATCGGCACAATGATAGTACATGCATGGTTTAAAATACATCGTTTTACAAAGGGAGGAAGAGATTCCCTTACTTGTGTTCTTTGGTTATTTATTTTTATTGACAAGTTCACTCAGCAAGATTCTTGCCTATTGATATTGAGGCATTTGAGATGAACAAAAGCGAATACTAAGGAGTGAATATTATGGACCCTTTATTTCACTACTAAACAAATTCAAGTTACATTTAGCTATTTCATTTATTCTCTTGCTTGAATTTCAAATAGTGTTTGAAAATGTCATCCTAATTTCAGGTGTGTATTTCACTTTGGTCACACAACTCCAAACACGCTTTGTTTCTCAGTCCACAGTATTCTTTACACCCATCATTTCTTATAAAACATTTAAACACTCGGAAGCAGTGAGAGTAGTCTTGCCAGCACCGAAGGTAGCAATCATCAATGTTTGTTATGTTACTGCACTGCACAGTTACAATAATAAAAAAAAAAATGAAGGCACAATAATATTTTCTGATGGTGTTCGATTTCCAAAAATTCTTATATTTCAGTGCATCCAGTACATTAATTAGTTAATTAGTCAGATCTTATATATCGCTGCAGAAATTTTAATAGGCTGATGTTAAAGTAAAATATATTGCAAATACCTGCAGTGATATATGTAAGAGATGATTAACAAGTACACTAATACTTTTCTTTTGAATTGATTAATAAGATGCATGCATGTAGAATAAGCTTTAATTATGATGACTCATTTAATTAATTATAATTTTATGGTAGCTCAGTCGTTAAAGCGCACGCGTTGTGGTCAGAAAGTCGTGGATTTAATCCCCGGCCGCGACTGACCTAAGTCGATAAAAATAGGTAGCAACTGTTCCTTCACGAAACGTTCGGCACTTGGAAGTGAAATTTAGGGGTCTCTCGGATGTGACCTTTAAAACCGAGCCCCTTGTCAAGACAGCATTTGCACGATAAAGATCCCTAACTGCTCAAGGATCTGAGGCTCTGAGATTCTAATGAAGCCCTTCACCGGTAAATGGAGACCTCTCTATAGGAGTGAGAAATTCTCGAACCGAACGTGAAACAACATACAGGTACAATAATCATTCTTATTTATTACAATTTATAGAACAGATGATGAGAAATGGACATTTTCAGAAAGGCAAATAGAAAGGACTATAATTTTTATCTCAAAACAGTAATGATTTTCATGCCTAATTTAATTACGTTATTTCTGGCGAGAGTTTTCTTATCGTCTTCTATGGAATAAAACCTTTATTTGATTTTGCTACAAAACTTTATTTATTGCATTTATGAAGTATTGCATGAAAGTATTGCATATACTAGTCTACTAGAGATGCTAGGAAAACCTCAATAATGTTATATATATATATATATATATATATATATATATATATATATATATATATATATATATATATATATATATATATATATATATATATATATATATATATATGACCAATGTACAGTTCAGCAATACTTAGAGTCTGTAATTGACATTATAATAAATAAAATGAATTCCGAATACATTCAAAACTATTTTCATCATCGCCTATTATTTGAAAAACAATTCTGTACATTACGGGAAAAGGCAATCTGTATCGACAGACCTGTCATATGTATTTTTGTCTACAAAATATTTTTCAAATCAAAATAAACTGGTACTTTCTACCTTTTAAATTCATTATAAAGTACAATAAAATTACCTACCATAAACATTAATAGAGGGCTCATTTCTCGCCTTTTCTTGTTTGTTGAAGTCGAACAATCGTGTCATTGTAAATTCAATACCCTTTATATAGTACCTATCAGTTACGACTGAATTATTATGACCACGATTATAAACAGCCCGAAGAATTTAATTGACAAAATAATTATTTAATTTGACGTATTTACACAATAAATTAACGTTCGACCAATTCTGTTTACAGCTGAAACCATATTTCTTTATTTGACCAGTAAATAAAGAAAAATTGAGAGAGAGAAAAAGAGTGAGAGATGATATCCGTATTAACGAGACAAGATGTAGACGTTCGGCTTTCTATGTTTGAATGGAACCTTCTTTCAAAATAACTAGAGATTCCTTGCTTCCCATTTGATTTGTAACGTTTCTCACTTCATGCAGTCCTCTTCCCTCCCACCCAACCCCCCCCCCCCCCCCAAAAAAAAAAGAAAATACAGGTATCGAAGTTGTTTGCCATTTTTATAAAGAATAGGCATTCTCAAGATTTAGCCGAAATCAAATGTCAAGAGTGGTTTAGATAGTAAAAAAATCTTCTTTTTTTTTTTTTTTTTTTTTGCTGTTAAACGTCCCTCTCAAGGGCTGCAAATTAAGACATATACTCGGCACTCAGGGCAATTGAACAGTAAGGGATCTTTTCTATGCCAGCACCTATTGCGACACGGGACATCAATTTATACGGTCTCATCCGAAGGGCCAGTCTCCATGTCCCGCAGTGGGATTCGAATCAGCGGATGACTACAAAATGCTGACTTTAAACGAGATTATAGAAATCCCTGTCACATAAACTTATCTTTCAGTGCCCTGACTCAGTTTAAAAATTGAATTCACTTAGAGAATGCTCTTGAGTATCGAAATAGTTGGGAGACAGAAACACAGTATGGAGTTGAAAGAGGTATATTCTACATAAATAAGGAAAGATGACATTGGAAAAGCTGACGTCATCTCGTTTGTCATAGATCTTTTTTCTTAGTAAGTCCTTATCGTCTATAGTTAGTGAAACATCCAAATATGAAACAGATGTGACAGATGTTGTAGTGTCTTTTATTGTGAGTTCTTTGGGAAATTTCAAATGGACAAATGAATATAAGTATACTAATTATTGTTAATTGATAAAATATCGTCGATATTTCTGTATGTCAATTTGAAGCCATAGCAAGTTTTTTTTTTACTTCTTCTCATGTAAAAGGTGTGGAATAAATTTTGCTTCATAGGAGCAGTTGCCTATGGCATTAAAAAAGTTTTTTTAATTTATCGTGAGGAATGGTTGTATAAAATCAAAAAAGCCAAACTTTTATAATGCTGACTGTTTAAAATTGCTTATGATTTGAATATCTTTCAAGTTTTTGAGAATCCACTTGAAATTTTTTATGACTCGAAGATACGAGGGTCATTCAATAAGTAATGCAACATACAGTTTAACATAATAAATGTAGAAGTAATAAATTTTATTTTTTAACAGTTGAAAAGTTCTATGAAAGAACTACTAATCATAGAGAACCTAATGCTTTTTCCTATTGTGGTCGCAAAGGAATTCAATTTTGAAGTAACCATGGTCACTACACTGAGGTGAAAACTGTTTTAAAATGATCTCTGTCAAGAAGATGAAAATGAGGGCGTGTGTGAAAAATGTGCTTTATTACATAAATACCTGAATAACCTATATTAAAGATATGATTTTGATATGTGGAAAGACTAGTCTTTCACGCTGTATAGTTTTCAGATGGATTCGGAAATTCAAAAGTAAAAAAAAATACAACTAAAAGATTGCAGTCAAACTGGTCGATCGAAATATGTAGGGGCACAAAAAATATCGATGCTGTGAGCAACATGATACTGAAAATGCCAAATTTCCATTGATAGACTTTGCTAATACACGAAGCATTTTATCGTCATAACAGTTTATAGATTTCTAACAAATACAACAAATTTAACAATAATTCTATCAGATGGTGCCTTATTTCTTTACAATGCCTAAGAGAAAACACACGTTAAATGTGCCAATGGTATATTTAAAAATAAACATTTTTACAAAAAAGAAAATTTGATAAACTTGAGTGATGGATGACGAAACTTGGGTGTACTTTTTATAGCCGAAAAGGAAGATCAAGAATAAAATGTGGAATCAAAGAGAAAGCTGTTGTCCTATTATCGCAAAGAGAAGCAAGGGCTCCAAATATGTTTTATTAATTTTCTTTTTATTCAAGAGGTCCAGTAAAATATGCACATACAGCCAAAGGAAGGACTATCAATGGTAACTTTTATAACTAAAATTTCACTCAGGAAAATTAAGCAGATTTTCTGCAAAGCAAGCTCAAATACCGGTCCCCGGAGTATTTTTCTGCACTTGAAAACGCTTCTGCAAATAAGCATAGAGAAATAAATAACATTTTGAAGAAAGGAATGTATACACAGCTTGGGCATCCCCCATATTGGCTAGATCTCAGCCATTGTGAGATCTTTTTCTTCCAAAAACACATAAGAGCAATCAAAGGAAGATTTTACAATTTCAGGTATATCATGGAAAGTGCTATTCATCAGTGTCTTTAGGGCATCCCTAAAGATGAGTATGCTGAGGTTTTCTGGTCATGGCTACGAAGAATTTAGACATGTGTAGATGTAAACAGGGAATGCTTTGAGGGATTGAAAGTATTAAGAATCTGCTTAACATACTTTCCCTATTTTTAGATGACCTTTTGCATTATTTATTGAACGACCCTCGTTTTTCAAGCTTTTGAGAATCCACTTCTGATTTTCACCGCTTCTATAATATGCTGTAGCACAATACTTCTGAAAATTCTCCTTTACAGCAGTTAGTATTTTTGAGAAAAATAAAGACAGGGGATTGGTAGAGCATTTGCTGGAGCCGGCAATGAATCTGTTTGCAACAAATTGCTTAAACTTCCTGATGTTGTGAAAGAATTTGAAAAAAAAAATTATAATAGGATATCTATTTAAGAAAAACTGTTCAAAATTTGAAAGATCTAAATCATAAGCAAATTCAGTGAACTCCCAGTAAACTTGAAATAAAAGACACTACAGCTTCTGCCACATCAGTTTCATATTTAGATGTTTTACTAACTATAGACGATAAGGGCCAACTTACAACTAAATTGTATGACAAACGAGATGGCTTCAGATTTTCCATCGTCAAGTTTCCTTATTTACTAGAATGTACCACTATCACTTGCATATTGTTTCTTTTTCCTAACTCATTCGATAGTCGAAAGCATTCTCTGAGTGAGATCATTTTTAAACTGAGGCTGTCCTTTGACGGTACATATTGTCGTCGGCGACAATATATACCTACCCTCACTGAAGGTATTGTCGTTTATCAGTACATACTGTCGCCGCCTTAAAAGTTACACATGTACATTTAGTCGCTGGCGACATTATGTGCCTTACCCTCACTGCACATAATGTCGCCCCACAGATATTGCTGCTTAAAGATTTTTGTTGTTGTTGTTTTCTAGTCGGTTTTGTGAATGTAATTGGTGTGTAAATCACACTGACGTGTTTCGTCGTTTTCATAGTATGTCGATAAACTTTCGTAACGATTTTGTTTTAATTTCACGCACAGAATGCAGATTTCAAAAAGAACTGAAACTTTTCTGAAAGTGACCACGGTATCTAATATCATCGATTCTAGTTGCGAGTCTGCTATTTTAGACGATTACATTTTCGACATATCAAATTGAATTAGACAAAATCAGTTGTCTCTCTTAAAAAATAACTTCCGTAACGGTAATTCAGGAAAGTTTTTGTATTAAAGGTATATTTTTTCATTATTTTGGGAGCGAAATGCTTCATACTTTTGTTTTTTATCCGAAAACAAACTTTAATTTTAACTATTGCCGAGATTTTTAACTTTTATTGCTGGGAATTAATTTCCGTAACGATTAACTTCCGTAACGATATTTTTTCCCGAACTTTTAACTTAATTTCGGATTCATGTCAGACTTTATGAGTTATACTTAAGCGTTCTATACTGAACATCAGAAACGAAAAATTGGTCAAATTCAGTTTTATTTAAAAAATAATAAGACTTTATCAAGCATTAACTTCCGTAACATTACCTTAAAATCAATGGTATATTAAAATTGTTGTAAAAAGTTAACAATACCATATTTGTGGACAATTCTTTATTTTCAAGTTCACTGATATGTCTTTTAGTGAATTATAATGATCATTTTGCTATTTGAAACACTTATTTTTTCATGTTTTATACCCTGAATTGGTCTATTTATCGTAGAATGACTGGAAAGTCTTTTTCATGGAATGTAACACGTTTACTCTCTTTGAGAAAATAAAATTATCATTTCACGTAATTTAATTCATAAATATTGGCAATATATTAAGTTAATGAAGATTTTTAACAATCTTGATAATATAAAAAAAACGTGTTTTAAATATTTATAGTAAAAATTATTTTTGTATAGTTTTTGTCTTTACGAAATGTTTTTGAAATGCCTGACTCATAGGAAATATATCGTCTATTGCTAGATATAGCTTCTAGCAATATATGTAAAAATTCCGAATTTATTCAAAGCATAAATTATATTATAAAGAGCGACTGTTCATATTTTCTTCTTGAAATTTATATTTCTTGAAAATAATTTTCAAAAATAAGTTGAGATGAAAATTTTATCAAAAAAATAATTCTCCTAAAGATTTTCATTGCTTGATTGCCTTTTGTACATGCTAAAAGTTATCCGACATAAGCGTAATATGGAGTTTAATACACTATATACGAGGGTTGTTCGGAAAGTTCGTACACTACCTTCATAACTTTTTAACTGAATGTCAAAATATATCCAAATTTGGAAGAAATATTTCTACAGTAAATTCAAATGATGTGTATCAATTTTTTTTTAAATATCATGGTTTATTGCAAACTTATTTAGACTTTAAAAATGCGAAAATCGGATCACGGAGCAGGTCAAAATTTTGTAATTTGCAATCAAGACACGGAACAATGCCTGAAGTCATATCTTCTGTAAAATGACACAAAAAACGGAAAAAATCTAGACGTTCAAATTAAGAATTGTTTCATCGTTTCTGATTCCAAATTATGATAATATTTTGCTTCGTTAAAAAGAAATCAGTTTCAGAAGATAGGTAGTCCTCATTGAAAGAAGGCAAAAAAGATGACGTCGTAGAACGTCACGGAGCAGCAGTTAACCGTACAATTTGTGTTGCACTCTGGAAAACTCCAGAAAAAAATCTTAAAATGCCGGAGGAAGTAGGAAATATGTCAAAAGCGAGCCATATTTGTGTGTGTACATGGTACAAGCGGTATTTTAATTATAGACTATTCTGCTTAGACGATGGTGATCTGTGAGAAAACGGATAATCTGTAAAAATCTGTCAAAAACATTGAAAAGTTAGTAACGCCGTGCTAAGAGTTTGGCGCTTCACAGATGCTGATCTTGTGAAAGCAAACTTACGCAGTGAAAAAAATATAACATTGACAAACAAAATGATGCTACTGGAATAATTGTTAGCAAAATAGATTTCAAGTGATAGAGAAACGTTTTTAATGAATGTACTGGTATTGAGCAGTACTGTGTGAAATATATAGGGATAGTATTTTTGAGAACCTCATGTCGGTATGTTTTTGACGTTACAGTGTTGTTGAGTTTGCTCCATGGTTACAAAACGTGTTGATTCTAAAATTAAATAGCATGAATTATATTAAATCACATGGAATGAAACTTTACAATTAAACAAAATAAATATTTTTACATATGATAATGTGCTCATTTTAAATTTCTTGAAGATAGTATAACGAAGATTGGCATAGTCCACGAACTTTCCGAACAACCCTCGTATTTGATACAAAATGATTGCAGGACCAAATAAATAAATCATTCCTGAATATATTCATGAATACATTAATTTTATCGATATACGAAATAAATAAAAGAAATTATCATTTTCGACTATATTTGATTAATTAACAAAATTATTCTATTAATATTTAACACGATTTGGAGACTTACAATGACACAATGGAAATTATGTTATTCAATTTCCAATATTCAATTGGTTCAACATGTTTAATTGATAATGTACTTGCTGGTATTAAAATTCTGTTTACACAAAGAGAGCTTTTAACTGCACTTCATCTTTTCTTATCTTCACATACATCTGATCGATACAGGAAAGAAACTTGTAAGAAATAAGCATGAACAAATCACATAGATGTCATTTTTTCTTAAATGTTTTGGCGATGGCCATAGTAACTTAGACTTGAGCTAAGGGAATATGGGAGGATAAGGCGTTGGAAATGCCTCTAGCTTCAAGTGCATAAAATCAGTTTAGAACCAAACAACGTTATAATTTTAACACGTATGAAATTAGGATAAACATTTTTTTTTCTGCAGAAAAAAGTATTCTTTAAGAAATATTCTTTGTTATAAAAATTGCCAATTTGGTAAATGAACCAAATATTATTTTTTCATTGAGACTTAATTTTGTTCTTTTTTTCTAAATCTCTTTTTGATGGAATTAAAGAATGTTACAGTGCATATTTATCCCATATTTTTCACCTATTCGTCATACATGCCCCATTCACTATAACGATATCATGTTCTTTTCATTTGGAACAAACTTCATATTCCCATGTACCGCATTGATCACAACGTGATTAACTTGTGTGTTCTTCTTGATACCAACACTTAAGACAAGTGACTTTTGGGAATTTCCGAATAAATTCTCACTTGAAAAAGCAAATCTTTTTTGAAATCTAATTGTCCATAAATTTGATCTCATGTTTCCAAGCAACATACTTTGTGTAATTGTAGGCCACCGACTATCTTACCTGGATAATTAGGGATAAAAGTTCAACTCCTACATATAGATCGTAGTGATATTTTAATTTATTTGACATTAATATAAGCAGGCAGGTGTGTGAATCTAACAACTGTCGAGTTTGGTACAACCTCATGTCATTTGAATGCTCTGCCCTATACTTTTATACCTTCCAGGAATTTTCAGACTCATAAATTCAGCTTCTTTTCACAAGCTTTAACCAAGTGAATTTAAATTCCTTTGTCCGACATCTGTAACAAATTTTTAAAAATTCAAGTCATCAGGACTGATATCTCGAAGGCTTTGTTGATACATGTGTACCCATTCGCGTTGTTATGGTCGACACATCCTTACTATTGTAGATCACCAAAATTTTGAGACAACTTATTGGTAATTAGAGGGAAAATGGTAACGCAAGTTACGCAAGAAATAATTCATATCGGGATCGTATTGTGCTTTTTTGCGAAGGGATGCTCAGCTATGAGGTGCCCTTTTTTCGTTGGAAGTTGTTAAGTATTTATAAGAGAAACAAAATTTTATTTATACAGACCCTGAAACGTGCTACTACCCCACACGCTCGCTGCACGAACGGTACACGCTCGCTGCACGGTTTGCACGAAACGCTGCACGGTTTGCACGAAACGCTTTGCACGAAAGGCTGCACGGTTTACACGAAAGCCTACACGAAACGCTTTGTACACGTTTCTCACACGCTTTGTACACGATTCTCGCACGCTTTGGCCTCGATCTGGAGTTTCTATTCGGAATCTTTCGGACTTTATTTCAATTATTACGGATTAATCAAAGATTAGTTAAGAATTGCAATCATTCAGATTAAGTTAAGATTAAAACTCGCTACACCAGTACTATATTAACAGATAAAATATTCAATGTTGAGTTGTAATTAATAAATTGTTGTCATTGAGTATGTGACCCGCCCGGTGAAATACATATTATCGTCTGTGTACAAACCTTTTTTCACTAGATTCTAAATTACGCACTGAAAAAAAAAATTATATTCGTAAATCAGAATCTTTTGCAGCATTTGATGTTTTTTCCAATAATAGTTTGATATTAAATAGTTGTTTATTACTGACAATTCTACTTAGCTATTGATTTGAAAAAAAAAAAGATTAAATTGCGTATGATTTCTGTAAACGGATTGATTTTCTTTTCCTTTTTTCTTTTATTATTGATTGATTTATACATTTTTTGATTTAGTAAAAGAAAAAATTCATTTGATTAAATTAAGTTCTGTTTATAATTTGCAAAGGTAGTATGTTAACTGCATCTAACAGGAACATTGTGCAGGAAAGGGGGGGGGGGTGGTTACCGAGATCTTACTGTTGTATCTTCAAATCTGTACATGACTAAACATAACGGTCACTTGTTTCAGTAAGTATACCATCGGGAAAAAAATATATAATAGAAACAAGTGCCCGTTCTAAGAAAAAAAGGATACCCTTATATCCAGCGGGACCCGATACATGTAATTCATTAAATGCTCTTTATTCAGAATGGTACATATTTCATTTCATTACAGAGTTAAACTTTAATTAATCATTATATGGTAGAGAAGCCGGGGGATAGGTATTTTGACTCTTTAGTTCTCTTTTGAGGCATTGTGTTAATCAAATAAAAACAATATTATACCCACCACCTTCTAAAATCCTTGATTTCCAACCCCGTCTAGACAAAAAAATCAATAATTGTGTAATCAATAGTCGCGACTCTTAACAATACACTCAATATATATACATGTCCAATGTCCTAAAAACTAAAACATATGCTCTAGAACTGCGTGATTAATAAAACAACTAATATGTGATTATTCAGGATTTATTTTATTCACGAATGCACTGGCAAACTAATTCACTGTTTACAGACAATAGGATAAATTTAAGAAATAAAATCCACGGGTATTTATTTATACCCATTAAATACTAATAAAACTGTTTAATTTCACGAATTAAAAATCAATCGTTATTTTCGGGTGTCATCTCAGCTATGACTGACAAGACATAATTGCAGAACGTTTTCAGTCCCGGCACGCGGAGCCCGTGGTCGCTGTTGTAAATGACCTTGATCACGGCCGTAAGAAGAGTGTTGAAAGAGTAAAGAAGATTCTAACATTTTTTAAGGGGTGCATCGGGTGCACCCTGAAAAAAGCATTAAATTATTTTAAAAAAGAAAATTATCAATAAAAGACTTGTTTACAACAAAAACTCGGTTAGTATTTTCATTTGATCCACCCGGAAATATTTAACCCTGTATTTGCCGATGCACGTGAATTATAATTCATTTATATGACTATTATTAATCAGCCAATTTTATGCATAAAAAGACTATAAATGATTCATCGTTTCAAAATTATTTGTATCACAATATTATAACATAAGAAAATTATGTTCGTTTATAATGGAAATCAGTAAACTGTGCTCCCCGGCCTAGAATTCCAATACTTCACATTTATATCAACACACGAAATTTTGCGTTTTATTTTTCACGCCTGCCATATCTATCTATTATTTCGTATTAATCACCGATATTTTCTTATAATCCCACATCCCATAATTGTAAAATGGTGAGGAGATTCAAATAAATGAATGAAAAGGACAAGACCGGATTCCTAATGAATTTCCTTTTAAAAAATGTTCTGTATTGCTCCCTTTAAAAAATATATTGAATCAAATACCTTAAAATTTATGTGCATATAATTAATTACTTTTAACATATTTTCTGTCCATCTTTATTGAAATAAAAAAGAAAGAAACTCAAACAAATATGTAATACATTACCGAGTAATTTTATTTTGTTGTTTCCGTATTTTTTTTTTCACTCTTAAAATACCACCGGTATGATATATCCGAATAATATTAGTTACAAACACCACAGAATGAGATGTTGATCCATCAATAACCATATTTAAAATAAAAGGACTTCCGAAAGAATCCTACACGTTTCTCACACGATTCCTTCACGAAAGTCGCACGTTTCTCACACGGTACTTACACGAAAGTCGCACGTTTCTCACACGCTTCTCGCACGCTCGCTACACGGTTTGCACGAAACGCTTTGGAGCTTACACGAAACGCTGCACGGTTTACACGAAACGCTACACGGTTTGCACGAAACGCTGCACGGTTTACACGAAACGCTACACGGTTTGCACGAAACGGAAAGCGCACGAAAGTCACACGCTTTTTTGGGGTAGTAGCACGTTATAAGGTAGATGTAACTTTCTTTGTGGAATTCGTACATTTCATCAACTCTCCAGTGAGTTTTATATTAGGTCAAGGTTAAAATTATAGAGATTAAATTCATTAAGGATCATTTCATTCAAACATTGATCAACTAACTCAGTATTTTACAGTAGCAAACATTCATAAATATTATTTATTAACAGGCAAAAATTCCTTTTAGACAAGGAATACCACTGTATTTAGTACAAATTTCTGTGTCTTTCTTTAAATACAAAAAGTAATAATAATTAGAATTGTTATTTCAACATTGTAAGGTTGGCCTTGCAGGAGTCCATGCATCTGGTAAACTGGTCATTACAAAACTCCCGGCATCTTTTCTCAAAGGGATGTCCTTCGCATTTGTAGTAAGCATGGCAACCCCTGAATATTTCTGTACACTTGTAACAAGGGCCTTCTCTTTCTTCGCCGTTCACATGTACAACAGCGACAAGTAAACATGCGATCAAAATCATTTTTCTCAAAATAGGAAACATTCTCCCAGTTCCAGAACCTGCAAACAAAAATTTACAGCATTGTTGACATCAATACATTTTTAAAGGTTTCCCTTTTGAGGAATTTAATGATAAACAAGCATTCTGAAAATATTGCATAAGCAATACTAGTCCCCTACCAGCAAGTGTAATTTGGTTCCCGTTAAAAATTGAAAATGCCATAAATCCGTCAAACATTAGTGAAGCGGAACGAAATGCAAACATGATCTATAACTCATCAAGGTAAAGTAACATACCAAAAATCAGCTCAATATCAGCAAGTGTAGAGAACAAATTGCGAAAAACCCTGAAAAATTGAAAAGTTCAAAAATTCCGTCAAAAATCATTGAAGCGGAACGAAATGCAGACTTGATCTGTAACTCATCAAGATTCACTCACATACCAAAAATTAGCTCAATATCTGCAAGTGTTTAGAAAAAAAAGTGCGGAAAACCAAGTGGGACAAACTGACAGACAGACAGAGGGACAGCTAGACGGACAGACAGACAGACGGACGGACAGACTCAGAGGAAACCTATAGTCTTCTCCGGTTTCATCGGTAGGGGACTAATAAGTCATTATATAACATTGATAATTCCAACTATGAAAATATCCAATTTTATATATAACACAATCCAAATCAAAAAGAGAAAATCAAAATTCCTTTTTTTTACCCAGTTTTTACAATCTGAAGTCATTTTAGTCTGAAAAACCTTATGTGTGTCTCCACAAGTTCACTTTTTGGTGTGTTTTTTTTAGGTTTTTGAGGAACGTTCCTCTTTATACACTTCAAATTATTTGTTACAATAATGCATTTGAGGAACGTTCCTCTCTCCTATATACTCGTATTTTTAAATACCACGAATCTTACCACATCAGACAGAGAGAGGAACGTTCCTCTCTCTTATAAACTTGTATTTTTAAATACCTCATGAATCTTAACACATCCGGCATTTGAGTAACATTCCTCTCTTAAGTTCATATATCTGTATACACCTCATGAATGATCAAACATAAGGCATTCGAGGAACGTTCCTCTCTGAAATTTACCTATATCTAAACATCTTATAGACATTCACATGCGAGGAACGTTCCTCTCTCAGATTTCTATCTGTTGATATCTTATTCATAAAGTTTATTACAGCAGGCATTTGAGGAACGTTCCTCTCTCAAATTCACATATCTGTAGACAACTCATGCATGATCAAACATCAGGCATTTGAGGAACGTTCCTCTCTCAAATTTTCCTATATCTTTAAACATCTTACAGTGCTTGTTTACATATGACACATTGGAGGAACGTTCCTCTCTATGCATGCATAAAGCATTGAAGGAACGTTCCTCTTTAGTACATGAAATGCAGTACATATTTGCAGAAACTTTTTTTGTTTTTTATTCGTAAACACTATAAAAAATATATATATGAAAAGTCATTTTGACATTTAAAAAAAGTATATTTTAATAAAGCTATGTTAAATCATTATATCAATCATGCACAAAGAAATATTTGATTTAAGTACAAGTATGTGCAATGTACAGTATATTCAAGGGATCTGGATGACATATGATGCATTTGAGATTAGTTCTAGGAAAATTAATTGCAGAACAAATGAAAGAGCTTCCATATTTAATATGTTAAAACTCCAAAATCCCCAAAATAATCTTCCTCTCTAAATAATTGTTCTGTCATTGCACACATTTTCAAGAACATTTAAAATTCAACATGATGTTAAAACTTATTACAAGAATTCCAATATTTTGTTGTACTTGATTTTATTGTATGTTTAAACTATTCAATGTTGTAACAAAAACTCTTGCCTAGTACATACTAGTATATTAGGAAGTTTAAAGTGCCTTAGTTACAAAATACAATTCAGGAACTTCAAAATTGTTATTACTACTTCTAGAAAGCATTTCAAACAATATGCTACCCTTTTCACTGAATGGCATTCACATTACTTTCTACAATGTCTACCTGGGTTAACATCCATGGATTTTAATTTTAACACCGAAACTAAACCATATCATTGAGGATCACCATGGTTCTTTCTCAGTTATATCTTCCTTTATACCGGTAATAGGGAGAAAACCTGTATCCAATTTCTTGGTCTCCAAAGGTTCATGACTGCTTTTTTCATCAAAAAATTCTTTAGGGTCATCATCTGTTGGAAAAATGTCACATTCAGTATCACATTTTAAAATTTAAATAACGTAATAAATTAAGGGCCCTCCAGATTTTCAAAATTGTGATTTAAAGATAAAGTGGCAGAGATAGAATATTAGAAAATATTTGTATAGTGGTAAGAAGATTATGTATGATGTCTCATCTAAAATGAGATTTAAAAAAAACAGTGAAAAATGGAGAACTTGGATTAAAATTTTGAAATTTTATTTGCTATGAATTATGAAAATACATGTATAATCTTGAAAAACAAAAGGTATTGTTCTCAGAGAAGTGTTTATTTTGTGACGTCTTAATTGAGACCCATACTCCTCACATAAATTATCTTTATTCATCCTTTCTTTGAAATAGATATTGTATCTTAGACATCACATTAGAATCTCTCTCACAAGTTTTAATTTGTTATCTGTTATATATGAAAATAATTATAAGGTCATAATTTGGAAAAGTTTCATTTATCCTTTTCCAAAGAAAAGTGCAGCTGTCAAATTTATTTCATGAGGTTTATATATGTATTCTCCTTTAATCTACAAGAACTTACTTTAATTCTGATTCTCATTTTTACTTTGCATTAGTAACCTTTCAGATAAACTTCAAAAACTGAAATCTGTATCTTTATAAAAATGAAGTATTGACTCTATAGTGATTTGTCTATTAACACCCTCCCCCCTCTCCAGATCATTCTTTATACAACTGACTTTGACATATTGCTCGTGCCCTGTTCACATATTACTTGATATCAATCACTGCCAATCATATATGCTAGGGAAACATTATGAGATTTGCCTTAAACCAGCTCTTGCAACTATATCCCCTATCTATCCCCTGAGACTGCAGGGGACAGGCTTCATGGACAGTGAAGACCAGTGCTGATGATATGATGATATCTGATTACTTGCTGAAAGTTCATATCAGTCAGGGTCTAATAATAGATACAGATCTGCAGTTAGAAGATGAAGCAATTAATTAAGAGAATTTAACATTCTGTAATTGAACTGATTAGACAATTTCGATTCCAACTCCTTAAAAATTAGGATAATATCAATATATTTAAAAAGACAAAAGGAATGTAGGTAATGTAGCTTACAATTGCAAGTCATTAAGGCAGAATTTAATTGTTTTTGACTAACTAAGAGTTTGGTTGTTTTTTTTTTTTTAAATTATTTTTCCCATTTAAATTCTTAATCAGAAACTATATTTCCACACTGCTCTTTTAATTGTCCTTTGACACGAAGCAATCATGGTAAAGTATATTGTATCGCTAGTAAAACTTATTTTAAAAAATAACCTGCACAGATAATATATATTAAGGCCCATAGGTGGCAGTTATCCTAAAACACGAAATCAAATTGCCAACTGGTGACAAAAATTAAAGCACTGCAGCTACTCTTAGCTATGCTTAGCACTTTAAAAAAATGAAGTATTTCTAGATAGCAAATCAAACAGCATTCTATGGTCAATGTATAGAAGTATATATTCCCAGTCCGTTAGGTTAATAATGCTCTTATTGGTAAAACATTACACACTTCAGAGCAATCTTTAAAAATAAAATAGATATAAAATTCATAGATAGCATAAGAATACTTATCATTTGGCCTCAAAAAAGTGTTTTACATTTTACATTATCTTAACCTTGTAAGTGTGGTAGATGTAAATGTTAATGACTACAATGATCTAATTAGGTAATAAGGTCTTGACCGCAAATCAAGTTGGCTGGATTGCGAGAGGGTATCAAGTTTTGACATTGATTGCTGAGTTTCAGAACAGGATAAATATCCGAATAAATTGACAATGTTCACTGCCAATTATTATAAGTCAGCAAGTTGGGCAGTTCCAATACTGAGTGCAGAATAATTATGTTAAATGAATTGTTTATAAGTCACGTCCTTTATGTAAACTGTTACATGGTAATACAAAATTAAACTTTGTAAAAAACTTTGGACATCATTTTTGTGTCGCCTGCAGAGCAGAGCGGCACTTAGGGATCACTTTACCCAGTGTCTGTTTGTCTGTCCATCCATCTGTCCGTCTGTCACACCTTATATCTCGAGAACTGTAAAAGGTATGGATTTCATATTTTGCACATGTATAGCTTTGCACAATGGCTTTTGTATTTTACAATGGTTACCAACCTCCTGATCCTTGAACTTGACCTTTGACCTACTTTTTAAAATAGTTTACAGTGCCGATATTCAACTTATTTTTGACATTTAAGAGCTGAGTCTAGGCTATTTAGTGTAAGCACTGTTTGTAATAAAATATTTTCAAAAAAATACCAGCGTAACAGTCCACTTGACCTTGACCTTTGACTTTCTTTGCAAAATATACTGCAGACGGTTTAAATTAACTTATGTCTTTTGAATTTAGAGAGGCAGGGATTTGATAATTAGCATTTATACATGTTGACAATGTACTTTGACACTGTATGATATACACTAACCACAAAAACTGATATTTTTAAAGTACTATGAAAATACATCGGGATCGGTATTCCAAAATGGATGAATCAGATGTAGACTGACAATTGCGGTAATGACAGACTGAATTCTCTTTTGAAGGACACGGTGTTGTTTGAAATAACTAATGATAAATAATTATTTTTAATAATTTATTTTTTTCTAATATTCATTTTAGCTTTGAGGGGTTGGAGATTTATATTTCTATTTGATTGTTAGACTCCATGGCAATCCGGCTTACTTTCCATGGATTTTTTTTTCTTTGCCGCCAAATGCATGAACTATAATCGCGGCTATACATGTAGTAGCAAATAAATAGCTGACCACTCTTACATTAATTAACATCTTCAATGAAGCTAAAAGCAGGCGACACATGCATTCCTTAGAACACTCTAGTCAATAAAAAAAAATGTATATCAGTCATTTGTATATGACTAAATAATGATTATTTAAAAAAATAAGGACCATTTAAGTAACTTTAGATGTAACATATATACTAACTATCATCACTAAAATCATCACAAAAAAAATAGCTAGAGGAAAATGATATATGGTCTACATGTTTGTTTGTATGTTGTTTAACGTCCCTCTCAGTAATTTTTCACTGATATAAGAATGCCTGTACTAAAAACACATGCAAAGCAACATGAGAAATTAATATTTGTAAAACGTGAAAACAACATCGCCTGATCCAGAGGGGCAAGAAAAAAATCCATATTTCCTCTGGAACACTTCAAAAAATATGTATTGATTTAGAAGATTCTATAAAATTAACATTTAAAGAATATTTTGTACTGAGTAATACAATCATTCTGTTTTATTAACTGGATATCGATCTAGCCCCCCCCCCCCCTTTCACCTATTTCCCCTTTTCCAAATTGCTAGATCCGATTCTGTCTCTGTGATTTATTGGCAAGTTTGCAGAAACAAGCAAAATCAGAATTTCACAGATACACTGTATCTAGGATTGCAGAGTGGGTCATTTGGGATTGATAATCTAGTGATCAGCTACAGCAAGATTAACAGCCCATGTCATCTGTAAAATTACAGGTCAATTTATATAGCCTCTGTCTTATCAGCTTTCATTATGGAGAAATAATATAGGAAGATTTTCTTTAACTCTTTTAAATCATCAAGAAATCTCTTTATGGCTTGACAAGTGCTATAAGAATAAATTAAGATATTTAATCAATGGACATAAGAACATATCAAGCATGTGATGTAAGCATGAGCCTCTTCAATTATTTTTTTTTACTCCGTTTTTACATAATGAATAAATAAATACAAAATTGTGGTTAAGCATCGAATGATGTGAGTATCGATTATTGAAACTGTTACTCAGAATTGAGTATTCAATTAGAAATGACATTATTATTATTTTTATCAGGTACTGTTAACACGTATTTAATTTCTTTTTAATTTTTCAATTGTGATTTTTTAGCATTTATGATGTCTCTCAAACATATAATATACTTAGATGAGAATTATGATGTTGTTAGTGTGAGTGATGAAAACAATTATTTTACACAATCTTGTGAAGTATCCCTTTTGTATGCTACCTGCATGCAGCAGACTTTTTTCAAAGAGTACATTATTGAAGATTTAATTGGATTTGTCTTTTTTCCAAAACATTTCAAGTTAACAATTAGCAAAACTATCAAGAACAAGTTTCTATATGGCTAAGTATGATCTTTGACAAGGTCACTGTTGCTGGTAATTAAAGAACATCACTTGATTCCAATCTAAGTACTAATTCATACACAGATAAGCTTAATTAAATACAAAAAAGCAGAGATATATGTAATAATATCTTGGGAAAGTATAAACAACTGACCAGTGAACACTATGTGAATTAAGCCGTGAAGCCATTTAGTATCGGGGGATGTATAAACAAACTACAGGGCTCTGTTTAGTTTAAACACATTACTTCTGTGACATTATTCCCCTGAGCCTGGGTGAATTGGCATGCTCTGCTCTCTAACGCCATTGAAATTAACAGTGCTGAGCACCTAGTGAAGCAGGGATGACATATGGATGGAACTGGGCTTTAGCATTTTCTTTATCAAATCAATGTTTGATAAAAGAAAGCAAATACAGCTTCACATTAAAAATACTGGGTCTTTCCAAATAATTCAAAATGCAAGAAAAAAAAACTTGAAAAATCTTTTGGAAATAATGTACCTCTTCAATACATGTAAATGTCAAGTCATTCCACTTTACAAAAATATTATATGAAGAAAAAACTCTACTTTGTTTATTATAAATATTATTAAAATGTTATATAGGAGTTCAGTGTTTTTAATGGGAGATGGGCAAATTTTTTAAGGAGAAAAATATCAATAAGAATTATTATCAATTTTACTTTTGGGAAACAAATGTCAAAAGTGGTGTCCCAACACAAAAAACTCCTACTAATTTACATGGGTTAGGTATTTTGACTGCATAACATTATCATGAACAACATGAAAAAGGAATGTTATTTTCCAAAAACTTTTATTGTTTAGGCATCAGTTTTCTTATTAAAAATAATTGTGTGTGTTATGTCTTTTTTACGTTGATGTGTTTTTAGGGCTGTATCAATATATCGAATAATCAATACGTATCAATATTTAAGAGTATATCATATCGAAAAAAGAACTTCCAATACATATCGGACAGGCAGATTTTCTTTTAATTCTGTGAAAAAGTTGGGAATTTCAATCACCAAAGGTTATATTTTTTCACTGTTTTGAATTAAAATTGATTAATAATGATATAATCATTAAGGAGATAGCACATAGATAAATATATTACAAAATACATAGACACCTTTTTTTAACATGTTTTTTTCACATTCATTAAAAGTTTGAATTTGAAGTGTAATTTGTTATGACAGTGAGACAAGAACTTCGAAATGGGATATAAAACAAATAGTTTTTATAAAATTCATGCATTAAATGAATCATAAGACTTTTTTTATAGACTTGTTAAAGAATCCAATATATCGGATATCGCATAATAAAATATTGCATCGTATCAATTTTTTGCTCAATACACATGTACAGCCCAGGTGTTTTTCTTAAATCATGGACATGGACCCCCCCCCCCCCCCACCCCAACAAAATAAATAAATAAAAACAAGCAGTCTCATTGTTGCTATGCACAACATTTGAAAACATATACTGGATGTCATAGAATTTCTAATTTTCTCAATGATAATTATGACTACATACTTGATTTGTTTAGGATCCTTCTTTCAGTAATGAACTGCTGCTGCAACAGGTGTCATGACCGGATAGATTACACTGAAACCAAAGGCACATTAGTTTATTTATCAAAACAATAAATTTCTCATTCATAATTTACTGTTATTTAGAAGTGTCTAATCTAGCATTTCAATAGGCTATAATAACTTTGATAAAGTTATTGATTAAATCTTTTATTTCCATTTTTTATGCAAACAATACATGGTATACATAAAGATTTATCATACATTTAAATAAATATTTGCTTATGTACCTTGATACATCCTTAATAGTGAGGGACTGCAACATCCTGTTTTTTATCCAGCCAAGTAGTTTTTCTGTTTCATGACTATACTCCAAGTTGACATCGAGAACATGGGTTTGCTATGTTTGAGAGATCCACATGCCCAAAGTCTGATAACACACCCACAATCATTTCAGTGTGGAGTGTCTTGATTGACATTTCTTCAAATAGTGGCACCGTGTTTCCATTCAGTAGGTCAATTGCACGTGAAGAGCTTGCTTTAATTGACTAGCAGGAATAGTATTCATCAGAAGACAATGTACTGTAGTTTGATTGAATGGGGAATTAAGAAATGGAGAAATTGACAATGATCTTGATCCTGTGTATTATACAGACAAATAATTATTCTTGTTCAAGCACTTGATGTATGCGATGAAGAATTGTATGAACAAACCGGGCCGGGATACATATCAGTAGAGACGCATCTCTGTTAAATATTATTTGATTTTCCATTAAATGAGTGGATGTTAAACCAAATAGAATTGATTGGTCATTTACATTTGAATCTCGGATGAAATAAACTAGAAAAGCTAAGGGTAAGGATACTTAGTTTCAATTTTTATCATTTCATATAGATATTAAATACAATTTTAAATATTTAAGAAAATTGTCATTGTTACATTTCTTTTTATTTTAATTTCTACGTGTATGTTTTAATGGCAGCTTTATATCAAATCGGTGGTAAATTTATATGTGTTCAGGAGAATGCAGTATAACTTTTTGATTGATTGATTGTTGTAGTTCTGTATGTCTCTTGGAGGAAAATGTCACTTGTCTGAGAGGTCACCTGATGCTGGTGAATGCTTCAAATTTAGACCTTATTCGCACGATACTCAGGGCAATTGAACAGTGAAGGTTCTCTGGCATGCAAACACCTCAGACATGGTGCGCCCGTTCGAGGTCTCATTTGAAAGACCTGCAACTTAAACTTCAAAGTACCAAACATTTTGTGAAGGAACAGTTTCTACCTATATTCGTTTTATCATTTTTGCAACCAATGCACGGACCCGAGATCACAGAGAGACTTATCGAGCTACATGACAGTACTTTACACACACTGTATTCTCTCCCAGTTCCCTTTACCATATTAAATTAAGGCTCATAAATCATGACCGCATTTTGCTTTACTTAAGTTGCAGGTTTGCATCTTTAAAATAATAATTAAATGATATTTATATTTACAAGCAATATGTGCAAATCCAGGATTTTTTTTCAAGGGGGGGGGGGGTTGTTCCACACCTTTACACAAGAATGTACATGTAGGCCTAAACATAGCTCTTTTTCAGTGTTCCCTTTCCTATAAGAAAATATCTATTAATTCATATGTTAACGGGAATCTTTAGTGATAGATGGAAACGAATCATATGATTGACACATATCACTCAAATAATGATATACATTTAAAATATTTCTTTATACTTGGTCCAGAAGAATTACCAAATGAATGGTGAACCATGAATGAAACATGTCATGCTGTACAGGAAATGCAAATTGATTATGAATCTTTGCACTCTGTTGCTTTAAAATTATTGTGGTTAAAATGCATAAAAACCACCACATTTACAAAAAGGGTTACAAATTTGACCAACATCTTTTTCTCATTTTCCTACAAACTTTAATTTTTTTTTTTTTTTTATAAATTTTAAGCAGACAATATCTTTCTTTGTCCAGAGAAGTTTCATCCTTGATGTGTGATCTTGTGATCTTAAAATCAACAGGAGTCATCTACTCCTTAGGGGATACCAGTGTACTTTCCTCAAATCCTCTGTTTTCATGTATAAAGAGTTAAAATTTAAAATGGGAAGAGGAACGTTTCTCAGATATGTTATGTGTTCAGGCTTATGAAGCCAGTGTCTACAGATAGGAGAGGAACGTTCCTCTTATGAAGCCAGTGTGACCAAATAGGAGAGGAACGTTCCTCTTGTGAAGCCAGTGTCAACAGATAGGAGAGGAACGTTCCTCTTGTGAAGCCAGTGTCAATAGGAGAGGAACGTTCCTCTTTTGAAGCCAGTGTCAGTAGGAGAGGAACATTCCTCTTATGAAGCCAGTGCCAACAAATAGGAGAGGAACGTTCCTCTTATGAAGCCAGTGCCAACATTTAGGAGAGGAACGTTCCTCAGATTCATTGGGTTCAGATTCATGTATATATTGTTAATATTTTAAAATGGGAAGAGGAACGTTCCTCAAATGTTCAGTGTATTTAGATTGATGTTTGTTGTATCATTGATTAGAATTGGTAGAGGAACGTTCCTCAAATATAATCTGTATTAGGGTTCATGGATATAGTATGTATTATCAATTGAAATTGATAGAGGAACGTTCCTCGTATAGCATTGTATATACAAACACACATATTTATTATAAGCAATCTGAAATAAAAGAGGAACGTTCCTCAAATACATTTTTCGTGCATAGAACTAAGGAGACAATGAGGAAGATTTCTGAAGAAGAGGAACGTTCCTCTCTTAAATTGCACTTAAAGTGGCGAATTTCTCGAAAAACTCCCTTATAGAGGCTCACTTATTGACTTTTAGACCATTTTCGACTTCAGATTGGAAAAATCAGGTTTAAAAAAGGAATTTTGATTTTCTCTTTTTGATTTGGATTGTGTTATATACAACAAAACGGGAAAAATACAATTGGAATGAATGTAATGTAAATGAGGCTGGTTCAATTTTTTTTCTGATACAATTAATTAATATAAATTTTCTGTAAGAAGTTAAATACCAAATGTTTATATGCATATATAGTTTATATTGAACATTTGAATGTTGGTCAAAGAAAATCTAGTATTCTTTACTTCTTTTTTTTTTTCCTTTCATTTTAAATAAAACATGAAGTTTCAAAAGAAAGTTAATTGAGCTTTACTTTAAATTCTACGGAGTAGTTTACTACGATGGCCGATATGGACCGGGGCAAAAAGTAACCACGAGTTGTGTTTGATTTGCCGGCAATTCATAGATGCTGGCAAAAAGTAACCACGAGTTGTGTTTGATTTGCCGGCAATTCTTAGATGCCGGCAAATCTCCGGTACATGCAATAGCAATTCTTATATGTAATATTTCATTTATATGCCAGAGGATATCAAGGTCACAGAGTCAAGTTAACTTAACAGGGCAAATGATTTGAAAAAAAAACAGAATACTGAGAGAAGTGAGGGGGGAAACGCATATAGACGTTGTTTAAGGGGTTTCCAGACCCGTGCACTCCACATAAAAGTATAATATCTTTTAAAATTCATACCAACACATATTTTATTTTATCTTCAATAGTTGTGTTAATTATTTTAATAACAAAGCTAGTGTTCCCTCAAATACATAATGAACGCTGTGCACGCTGCCTGTTGATTGACGGCACAGCTACATGTAGTCAATTGATTAGATGTTTAAAAAAACCTGCCTGGTTCATAAACTACCAAACTACCATAAACACTTGTGAGGATGATCATGAGAGTACAGGAAATATCTGAATTTGTATTGTCCGTTTCCATCTAGGCTCCACCATATCCTAGTCAAAGATTATGAAAAACTGTTTAAAGACAGTGAATGTAACCCAAACTAGTGTTGAAATAGCACCCGGTCCCCACCCCCATCCCCCGTTATAGACTTCTTTTAATTTTCGGGGAGGCTGCCTTGTAGCCAGTTAAATATCTTGACTTCGCTTTGATATGTCATAAATAATGCCACGTGTTGAGTGAAACTGCTTTGTTGTTGTTTTTGGTTTTCTGTTTTTGTCAAACTCTTTGCCCAATTAAGATAACTTGACTTCTGAAACCTCTATATCCTCTGGCAATTTAATTAAATATTTTAAATAAGAATTGCCGGTATCTAAGATTTGCCGGCATCTAAGAATTGCCGGCAAATCAAACACAACTCGAGGTTACTTTTTGCCGGCATCTAAGAATTGCCGGCAAATCCAACACAACTCGTGATTACTTTTTGTCCGGCCCATATCGGCCATCATAGTTTACCAAATGAAAAAAAAAGTGAAAATATCGACCAATTACCAATCTTAAAAAATCTATACAAAGCTATGAAAATGTCATAAAACACGGTCCCATAGAAATTACAGAGGTGGGATCAGGTGCCTAGAAGGGGTAGGCATCCCCTGATGACAGGTCACACCCGCCGTGAGCACCATGCGTTTCGCCAAAGCGTTTCAGTGAGGAAGCAAAATAACACAGCCTTCAAAAGCTCACACAGACATAAGAATGGTATCTATTGATCTGCTTACTGGTATTATTTCTACCCTATGTCTTATATTCAGCTCTTATTATAGCAATAAAATTACGTCATTCAGTAAATAAATGCAATCTTTTAAACGTTTGACTTTTATATTTCAGTATCAACTTTTGAATTAATATATCTGTATGTTTTTATTTATTTATATATTTATTTGTTTATTAATCTACTCTACTTTTGATCAGCTGAAAAAATATTGCTATGGCCTTCAGAAACTTACCTAAAGATACAGGTTCGAATATATTCATCAAACTTTAGAGGTTTTGCTAATGAAATCCAAAGCCTCAACTTATATATAATGTAAAATTATAACCAGTATAAACCGATAAATTATTCAAATATATTTTCCTCGCCAATTTCAGTGGTATTGACATTTAAACTTCCTGTTGACAACATTTAGTATTTGTAGTTGATTTTACACTACTATTTTTATGTCAAGTCATTTTGTGTATTTATGACAGCATGAATCGCGAAGCCTGGCATTTTATATGGTCCTAAGTATCAAATAATGATTGCCTGATTCATGAGCAGATGTTGCTTGCCCTTTCAATTATAGATATACATAAATATTCATTCATAAGAATATATCTGACCGTTCTGCAGATATTTGATAGAGAGGTACACAATGAAAGGACGAGCATATTTTTTTCTACTTGTATAACATTAAAATTGCAAATGCAGAACACAGATATTCTTCTAGTTTAAACATAATTTCATATAAAGAATCCAAGAAGGGGAGGAGATAGGAATAGGGTAAATACACTGCATTTCAAGGTCTACCGAACAGAGTTTCGGGACAGGATTCTCAGCTAGAATATATATTTTTATGAATAAATTAATATTTTAGGGGGTACCATATGGATTGAAATTCACTTCGGTTAAAGCATGAATTCATTATAAGTGTGTGCTTTAAGACCTTTTTCTGAAGACATTATGAAGCAGCCAATAATGAATTTTTACATGTATTCATATAGATTCCTTTTTCTAGTGTTATTTTCAACTAATGCCATCTCGCACAATGACAGGTTATTCAAATGATTCAATATGAATTCTATAAAATAATTACTACATAGGGACTGGACACGACCAGTTCTCAATATCACATCCCTGACCTTCTCCCTACCCCAAACATTTTAATGTCTTATTTGTTAAATTGTGCAAAAAGAGAAACATTTCTTTACATAATAACTCACTTCAGTACATTATATTTTTGTCCTATTTGTATTTCATGCCCAGCATTAGAATATGGTATTCATTTAAGTTTCTGACTTAACTGAATGTTTGCAACATTATAAAGATTGCTTAGTTGTCGATTTTTGCAAGATTTAACAGCTTGTTTTCAAATGCAGGTAGAAAATGCCTAATAGGAAAAATGTGTATCCATTATACGAATTTTGATTCCAATTTTTTCTCTTTGAATTATCTGTGGAAAAAAATCTTTTGAAAAGCTTATTATTTATGTCATGTCACTCCTAACAAAAATATACTACAGTGTACATGTATAGTTAACTATAGTTTACAATAGTTAACTTATTGTTTACTGTTGTATCAAAGTTATAGTAAATCAAAGTTTTCACTACAGTGATTTGATTTACTTTAGTGAAAACTTCGATACCATAGTATCACCCTACAGCTATAGTCCTGCTGGACACGTCATTACCGGTGATGTAAAAATAGTTCAAAACGAAGACCTTTAGGTAGAACCTATGTCGGAAAAGTCTTTGTCACAGGATTTTCAAACTTTTTAGTAATTAGCACTTGCTTATTAATCAGTTAAAAAACATGGCATGTCTCCTTGTTATTAAATGTAGTGCAGCCGGCGCAATTTAGAATGATTATTATACACTGCAACTATAATTTTCAGCCAATTTTAGGGGTACATGGTCATGAGAATATAGAAAGTCACAAAAACACTTCCTCAAACACCTTTGTTATAGACTTTATTAACTGAAGAATAGTTAGAAATATTATCAAAAATTAAATTTGTTTTTCTTCAATTGATATAAAAGATTAAATCCACATTTCAATAAATATACTCAAATGCTCTCAGTATTTTTCAAAGGATTTTTTTGTCCATCTATAACCCTAGATTAGTATATATTTACCAAAAGTCTTTGTGACAGTGTTTTGAATCCTTAATATGATGAAGAACATACCCAAATGATTACGAAAAATGATTAAAATATATATCTTTCCCCGCAAACTAATGAGAGAGATATTTTTTCATCAATACTAGACATGTTGACCTTTTTTGCAATTACACAGGATTTCATAATTAAATGAATGTTTTGGGGTTACTTTCAGATTTACAATATGAATATTCATCAAAAAATGAAAATTTCTATTCAAAAATTAATATTTTAGCGAAATGTTATTATTATACACAAACTACTAAAGATCCAAATAAATAATTAAAAAATAAATATGAAAATGAATACATTTCATTTCATAATAGACATTACGAACATTAAACACAATTTTTAATACATTTAAGACTCAGAAAATATATCATCAAGATATTGTACTATTTAATAGTCGACTGAAGATTTCTTAGCAACTTTACATTCCTTCAAAATAGTTGCATGTCATTCACTTATCAAAGTTGTGTATTTTCATTAGCTGAGACAGTCTTGCATTCGTTCACTTAACTATGACGACATACGAAGTAGGTTCTACGTTAAATCCCTTATTTTAAAAGGGTCCTTATTCTAAAAGGGCCAAAAAGACGTTAATGGTAACTAAACAACAAAGCATAATGATAAACGTGATGACTTCAACTTTTCAATCGTCAACTTCCCTTACTTATGTAGCAATATACCTTTATCATCTGCGTATGGGGTTTATGTCTCTCAGTTGATTCGATACGCAAGAGCATGCTCTACATGAATGACCACTTGTATGAACAATATCTAAAACGAAACAAGCTATTGACAAAAAAGTTGATGAAACAAGAATATCAACAGTCTCCTTTGAAGTCATCTTTTCGCAAGTTTTACGGTCGATACAATGACATTGTCAGCACATACAGCCTATCATTGAGTCAAATGCTGACTGACGTTTTTCATACTACCCCTTATTGTTAGGTCATTATTTACACACGGAATTGTCAACGGATTTTTCCGTTATTTTCCAGCAAATATTACTAGTACTACTCATAATATAATGTGCATTTAACAACATGTAATAAAATGTATTTCAACAATCTATTACTGTTTCAAAAGTGAAAACAGTATTATAAACCATGAATATTCAACCATTTTCTATAAAAGAGTTGCTG
This sequence comes from Saccostrea echinata, assembly GCF_033153115.1. NCBI lineage: Eukaryota > Metazoa > Mollusca > Bivalvia > Ostreida > Ostreidae > Saccostrea > Saccostrea echinata. The sequence goes on from NW_026889777.1 coordinate 11,168,727, forward strand.
GCGTGATACTGGCGTCATGTTTACATTAACAACGACATATGCTTTAAAACATGCAATTTGATTGGTGAAAAATTTGTGTAAGCAAGTCTACGGTAGGCAGGAGGGGAAACCCGAATAAACCTCCTTAAACTTCTACTTTAGAGAAGATCATTCTGATATAAACCTCAGGAAAAAGGTCCTTGAAAAATCAGAGAGCATTAAAACTCCTGATCATTTAATAATAAAAAAAACTCGACTACGTTTTTATCAGTTAATACTAATAATTTTCACTCGAACGCTGATTTAAAATATCTCCGGGGTTTGAATTCAAAATAAAAGATACCACAGTGTCTGACACATCTGTTTCATATTTGGATATTCTACTAGAGAAAGACATTGATGGCAAACTAACTACTAAATTTCATAAAATATGTGTTGACTCCAGCTCTTCTATCATTAACTTCCTTATTAGTGTAGTAATATACACGTATACCATTAACATCTGCAAATGGAGCTTATGGCTCCCAGCTGATTCTACGTGCGAACAATTTCAAAAGCAAGGTATTGACAAATAATTAATGATACATGAATTTATTTTCAACATGTTTAGCAAATTCCTACGTAATTATTTATTTTTTGTATGTTCCGGTTGATTTTTTGTATGTTATTTAGGGTCCCATTTGAGAATTTTTCACTAATATGGAAACTTCACCATATACCAGTGCAGGGTTTCAAATTTAGACCTATACTGGGCACTAAGGGCCACTGAGTAGTGAGGGTTCTTTATCGTGGCTACGCCTACCCTGACACGAGACCTCGGTTTTGAAGGTCCATCGGACAGAACCGTGACTTTCACTTTTAATGCCGGGCAATTGGCGAAGGAACAGTCACTACGTATGTTTACCTCTTAAGTTTGAAGTGGCGCGGCGAACAAGAAGTGAACACCGTACCAACTGGCTCTCGTAACCGGTAATTTTTATGTTTCAAGTGTCTTTTGTTAATGGCTTTTTCGTGTGTACAATTTTATTTCAAATTTTATTACTGTGGGTAGATTTGCACCAAAAAATATGCAATTTGCGGAAGACCCACCTAAGACATCAAAAACAAGCATTCTGAGAGTATTGCATTTGCAATATTAGTCCCCTACCGGCAAGTGTAATCTGGTTCCTGTTAAGAATTGAAAATGCCATAATTCCCTCAAAAATCAATGAAGCAGAACGAAATGCAAAGTCGATCTATAACTAATCAAGTTAAAGTCACATACCAAAAATCAGCTCAATATCCGAAAGCGTTTAGAAGAAAATTGTGGAAAACCCTTGAAAATTGAAAAGGCCGTAATTCCGTCAAAAATCAATGAAGTGGAACGAAATGCAAACTTGATCTGTAACTCCTCAAGATACACTTACATACAAAAAATCAGTTCAATATTTGCAAGCGTTTAGGAAAAAAGTGCGGAAAACCAAGTGGGACAGACTGACAGATAGACAGAGGGACAGACGGATAGACGGACAGACAGACGGACGGACAGACTCAGAGGAAACCTATAGTCCCCTCCGGTTTCACCGGTAGGGGACTAATAAGAGAAAGTGATTCGCTGGAAAAAATAAAATGTGAAGATAAGAAACACAGACCTGAAATCAGGAGTAGAATCAGCTGTTCTGGAGGAGTTAGTCTCACCTGCCACGTGTTCCTTATCATGATCGAGTAAACCAAAAACTCCATAGACGATTCTGTGTTAAAATATTTCCCTAGCAATTTGTACGAAAATGTCAAATTTCTAAATAATGACAAATAAGATCATTGTATTGACCATAGAATTTACAAAATGAGGAATCCAGGCGAGATTCTTGATATGCTTGTCTCATCAATGTAGTTGTCGATAGCTTGCTCCGATTTAAAAAAAAAAAAAAACTGTTCGCACATAGAACATGCTTTTGCGCATCGAATCAACCGGAAGACATAATCTCCATATGCAGACACCGTTCACGATAGCCTAGTGGTAGGGCGTTCGTTTCTCGTTCGCCGCGCCGCGTCAAACCTAATACGTAAACATAGGTAAAGAAAGGGTCTTTCGGATGAGATCTTAAAAACCGAGGTTCTGTGTCACGGTAGGCGTTGGCACGATGAAGAACCCTCGCTGCTCAATGGCCCTGAGTGCCGAGTACAGGACTAGATTTGGAGCCCCTCCACCGGTACATGGTGACGTCTCTATAGATGTTAAAAATTCTCGAATGGGAACTAAAACAATATACAATCAATCAATCCATATGCAGGCCATAATGGTTTCTTGTATATTGCTACATAAATAAGGGAAGTTGAAGTTAGAAAAGTTGAAGTTTTATCACGTAAACTCAAAACATAAATAAAATTAAATTTAGTCCAGCCTGCAAATAATGCAAATCTTCGAACTAGTTACAAAATGACGCTGATGTAATGCTATATCTCGTCCCACGACCTTCGATAAAACAGGCCCCTGACAAATTTAGAAGTAAACTATGTTTATTGTTTCCGTTTTAAACAACATCTTGTCATTAAAAAATAATGGAAAATATATTCAGTGGATGTAAAATACGAAAATCACGATTCATTCACTTACCATCTGGTTCTTCTTGTACATGTATAGAAATCGTATTTTACCGAAACAGTACAATGGCAGATCCAGGATTCTTGAAAAGGGGGAAACAGTCCGAGGATCTGAGGGTTGCCTTAAGGCCCCCAGTGGGTCCAGGCCAAAAAAAAAGTTTTATTCATCTCAACTTAATTTTGGGTCACAAAAAGAGCCCCCCCCCCCTCTAAATCCACCAGTGGAGTACATATATAGAGAATTCTTCCATCCGTTATAAATAATAATAACCAGTGTTATCTTTCTTAACATATATTGTATTGTTATACTTTAATGTTAAATAGTCATTTGATTAGTTTAAAAATAATGTTATTTAAAAAGTACTATTATCCTTCCGCGTGTATAAACTACGCCCTCCGAGTAACAATACTTACCAACGGTTGAAAATGCATGACGACAGATAACAGTATATGGGAAAATCTATAAGCCCGTTATCTGAAACAACCGGAAGCCCGTGAAGTCAAGTACACAAAAGTGCATACGTCATTTTTACTTTCGCTTTTAACTTGCAGCCGCGCTATCGACAATCATTCATTTGAAAGTGATCAGGTTATCTGTAAATATCTTCAATGGCAGAATCGGTAACAGGGTTTAGATTATAAAGTAGAGACGAAAAGTGTATACGAGGTTGGGTTTTGTCAGAGGAAATCCTTCAGCAATTCATTGAAGTACATTCAATCAGCATGGGATGTCAATTTGTGTCGTGGTAAGTAAGATTTGTTTTAAAATATTTTTTTCGGACGGAAATGTTAATTTTATAAAATATGCCCATATCTCCGAAACATGTAATCTATTAAATAGACTAACTTATAGTTACATGTTTTCAGTAAATGACATTTTCATTAGATCTTCTATTTAAACTTTTAAGTTTTGGATGCTTTGATCCCCTTGCCTTCGCCTTAATAGCTTGTTATCATAAATTCATACGCCATAGAGAATGATATGGTGGGAGGTTTGAGATTGTCTGTTATTGACTGATAATGGACTGCATTAAAAGGGGGCAAATTTTCCTTAAACTGAACGTCAGTGGGATTAACGGAATGTGGCAATTACACAACTGGGGTTATTAATGCTGCTGGCGTTTGACTGATAATATGTCACATATAAGATCATTCTTCTTTCTTTTCTTTGAATTGATCCCCAGATCAGCTGCTATGCTACGCAATACATTTACGTTTGTTTTCTTCAAGTTTTCGTGGGTGTCGCCATACTGTTGTAACTCGTTGCCAATGTAAACAAGGTAACGATAAACAGAAAATGTTTGTAACTCGTATATGAATAGAAATAAATAGAATAAAACACACTTCAAACCAATTTTATTCAGTTTATAAGTAAATATCAATTCAAAATATATATATATACGACGATGTTCATAAAACACTTTTGACGAAAATGAAGCGAAAAATGTTGCACAGAACGACTCGTGTTTTATCCACTCGGAAGTACTTCTGCGCATTTCTGCATATATCATTAGAAAGATCTATATACTGTTGTACAGTATTCCTGAAGTTTCTCCTTAACTGCTGTAAATATTTTATTGATGGGTAAAGAAAGAGGCTTGGTAGAACATTTACTGGAACCCGGTATGTGTCTTTGTTTGTAGAAATTTTTTTTTTGAGATTTGGAATCCAGTATAGGTAGGGTAATTCAAAATCATTTTGATAGTTGGGAATCTTAAAAATATTGATAACTGATGACCTCTTCAAGTGATATCCATATACAATACAAGTAAACAATTTCAGTTTCATCACATACACAATTTAACCGATCACGGTAGCCTAGTAGCAGGGCATTTTTCTTAGCTAAGCGCCCGGCACTAGAAGTGAAATCACATGTCCTTCAGAAAAGACCTTACAAACCGAAGTCCCGTGTCACGGTACGCGTTGACACAATAAAGAACCCTCACTGCTCTATGGCCCTGAGTGCCGAGTAAAGGTCCTTCACCGGTATACGGTGACGTCTCTTTATGATTGAAAAATTCTCAAATGGGACGTTAAAAACAAAGAGTCAATCAATCTGATACACAATTTCATCAAATCGTTATCTTTTAATTGCAATGACACCATATATTCCTTGATTTGTTTTACATTTGAAAGGATTAATGCGTTGTTAGTAACGAGGTATAATTTTTATTGCTTCCTCAATTAAAAAAAAATTAGGAAATTACGCTTACTTTGTAAAACTCATTCTGATTTTACACACAGGTACTCTGAAGTTGATATTAGAAAGATACTTAACTTCCTCATCGACAATATCTATCTTTGTGTAAAGTTAGGTTTTTCAAAATCCGTTAGATTTCCCGTGACCTTCTAATTGTGTCACTTTCTTAGTAGACCTGTTTAAAGATAAACATGCTATAACTTGCGTCAGTTAAAAATAAAGTTGGAAATTTATTTAATTTGTTTTACCAAATAAAGTTACGAAAATACGGTATATTACACAATTGAAAATGAACGCATTATCAAGTTCCCAATTTATAATAATTTCTTTTCCTGCCAGAAAAGTAATGCCTCTGTCCATCACATGAAACAGTCGCTATTTTTAGATTGATAAACAAAAATGGCGTCAAGAAAACGAGGTAAGCCGTTTTGTATACAAATAACTTTTGACATGGATGGCAAAAGTCTAACCTTAAAGATACTTATCTTTTAAAGCAGTTTTAACCATCTACTCTGTAATGACAGATATTATTCTTTTATTCATAATCATAATCAAATTGCAACGTGTCTCGTCGTCTATGATTTCCCGCGGACATGCGTGTATATATACTGTTAACGCACTTTCTTCATCAATATTCATGAGAAGGCTGAATTCTTAATTGCACATCTTGCTTATTTGTTTTGTAATTACAACGACTTATTTGGTAAAACTTTGTGGAAAGTTTTATTTTTCATTAGACATCATGTCTCTCAAATCGTTTAATCATTTTGGTTCACAAAAAAAAAAATCGACGTTTGACAATTAATATTGTTCTGTGTTTAAGCTGTTGAAAATTTCTCAAATAGTCGCTTTTATTCCCACATTTGTGTTTGTTCACAAATACGTATTGTGAATGCTTTTGATAATGTTTAATGTTTTAGAGAGAGAGAGAGAGAGAGAGAGAGAGATATCTATATATAGATATAGATATAGATAGATAGATAGATAGATAGAGAGAGAGAGAGAGAGAGAGAGAGAGAGAGAGAGAGAAAATATCATAGTGTCCCGTAATCAATATGAAAATAAAATAAAAAGGCAACACTTCTTGTTAATAGGTAAGCGCTTTCATTGTTTTCTTCAGACGCTTTAAACAATTTAAATTATGACGTTATAATTTAATTCTGGTTATAATTCGGTATTTGATTGGATAAAAAAAATCACTTTATATCGTATAAATTGGGTTGCCTACGTCACAATGACTTACGTCAAGAAAACGTATCGATCCGCCTGACGTTACATTTGAATTTTGTACAATTTGAAGTCAAGGGCAATCATCTTTTTTCTTACACTAAATGAATGAAAATTGGATTATAAGGAATGAAATTAATAGCTACCCAATTTATACAGTATAAAGTGGGTTGGAACAGTTTACAATTTTTTATAAACCGCTTCCAAACCCACTTCATACCGATTAATTTCGGTAGCTATTAAATTCATTCATTAAATAACGTTACCTGGTGGTAACGGCAATAACAATGCAATGACGTCACAATACTCATAGAGGAAACTAATAAATAAGTCAAAGGGAAATAACAATTTACTTGCATACAAATGTTTAAGTTATACATTGAATATGAAAATGTCTATAGTGAACTATTTAATGAAGGTTTTAACAGTTTGATAAAGTATTTCTCCTTTTCTCCTCTTTGTACTACATTGTCTGTATAAAGTTGGTAAAACTGAAAAACTGAAAATTGTCCCCGGCCACAAATATCAAGATGTCCACTTAGATTTATCTTTCTGTATTCAGGCTGGTTAATGTGTTGTTTGTGTACTCGGACACGTGCGTGGGTATATTAAGGCTACACCCAGATATCCTACTTGCCTATACAATATGACGTCATAGTAAGCTGTATGACGTGAACTTTAGAGATAATGATTTCTTAATTTCTACATTTAAAGTTTAACTTCAGGTCCAAGAAAAGAATGGAATCAATCAAAAACATAACTAAATCTTGTCGTTTTTGGGTGGTATAAATAGCTAAGTATTTATCACAAGGGTTAAATATCAAATCCATATTGTCACAAGTATTAATCAAATATTTGCCGAGTGAAAATTAAAGGTGAGGAGAATTCTTGTAAACAAATATAGGAAATGGGAATTTCAAAGCATAAACTGTGAATGTCATGTGTGATTAATTAGGAATTGAAGATAAGAGTCAGGTACGCTGATTTATTTATAAAATTTGAACGGAGATGCAAAGTTACTATTAAGATTCTTGACCAAGAGTATTAAAATTGGGAACTTTGAAGTAGATAAGTAAAAGAGCCTAGGGCTAGAACTCCTGTGGTGCGGAGATGGGGACTAAGTCCATTAATAATAATAATGTAGGTATACCTGGATTGGAGGATGGTGCCATGCTGGGGTTCATAGATCAACGGGCAGACCTACGGACAAAGCGTAGGTGACATGACAATGGTAAGACAGCCAATGAAAAATACTTTTATATCCAGGACCATGAATACCCTCTGAGTACAAAATACCCTGTTTTGCTGGAAAACGAATACTCTTTGGACTACACTTTGGACTCTAATTTTTCGGATCTTACCTTAATTATTACTTTTACATTTTAGTTCTACGCTCTTCTTGAATATTTAGGACAGATTTTAAAAACTTTTGTATAACAACTGCAGTGGTCTATTCTGATGACATTTCAGAAACTATATTATTTAAAAATCTATAAGATCACGATGGATTAATAAACTTTTTAAAAACTTATAAACGTTGTTATTGGCTTGCATTATTCCATTTTTAGAAATCCTAATAACGAAACATAAAGAACATCTGTTGACGGATATTTACTACAAACCAACAGATACCCATCAATAATTCCATTTTAGTTCCTGCCATCCAAGCCATACAAAACGCTCGATCCTTTATAACTTAGCAAGAAGAATCTGTGCTATAATTAGCGACAAATAAGAGATGAACGTCTAAGTGAATTTAAAAAAAATACCTTCTTGAACAGTGTTATCCTATGGGAATTATTGAAGACGGAATAAAAAAGGCAGTAGAACTTGACAGGAAAAACCTTATTAATCCTTCAAAAAACAAAACATCAGATTTAAAAATATAACCTCTTTTCACTACACACAATCCGAGGAACAGAAACATTACTTCAACCGTGCGTCACCTTAACAACGTTCTACAAACCGATGAGGAAATCCTTTGAATAAAGAAATTATGGGAAAAAATATGTATAAAAGCTAAAAATGTTTTGTTTCCTTGGATACATACCCTTGTATCTAGATTCCCAAATCTTTAATGATTGAAAGTTTTCAACAATAAAGCTGATTTTCACTTTTATCTACCAAACAATCTACAAGCTGCAAGAAGCTACCATACAGAGTTTAATATTGCAAATGAGTTAAGAAAATTGAACATTTTCCCTCGTTGGTAATCATAGAAACAGTGTTATTTTCTTCCTCAAAATTTATCGATATATAGTATTCAACTGACGTTTTATCACATAAGTACAATTTAAAGGGCACAAATAAAATATTTCTTGATGAAAAGGTAACTAAATTCCTAAAGTAGCAAAAGAAAAATCATTTTAACCGATTGTACAATGTTTCCATGTTTACACTGCAAAGTATAGCAATTAATCCTAATTTTTCATATTCTATTTGTGTTACAAGGTCCTAAAGATGTATACTTGCCAGTCTTGAATTTCCATGTTTTTCCTACGGTAATTTAACAACATTAACCTAAACTTAGCAACATATTTTATATGGCTATATTGTGTTACCATGGCAACCATAAAAGTTATTTTTAGAGTAATATTGCCAATACCTTTTTATAAAATATTAATTTGTTTTTGTTTTTCTGTTTGTTTGTTTGTTTGTTTGTTTTTTTTTTTTTTTTGTTTTTTTTTTTTTTTTTGATTTTTTTTTTTTGTGTTGTTGATTGAGTTTGATCATGCAACACATGTAACTAGTGAATATTGAGGGTTTTTTTTTTTTAGCATTTTCGGCATTTAACATGTATTCAAAATGTACCCATGGTTACCACTTACTTAGAGATATATCGTAAAAAGTTTTTTAGAGCATAAGTGTTTGCCAGAATGGATTGTTTGATTTTTGTGTCTTTATTAAGGCTCAATAAAGCGCAAAGTAGCTGAAAATATAAATTTTGCTGGCTCTTGAGATGGGTACATACCTCTAATTATTTTTAGAATCGGTAGGGGAAGAAAGTAGTGCAGAAAAAATTACAAGTTCCTTAATTTGTAGACCTGAATAAAAAAAACTGTGATCATGTATTAAACTGAGCCTCATACTTGTTGATAAGGAGTATGTTCCCTTGCAAAAAAGCTTGGCAGATGTAATTTATCAATAAGATCAGCAGAATTATTTTATGTATTATAACACCAGTGAGAAGTCTGGAATTCCCCTACTTTCACTTTCATTTTCAGAGGTTAACGCAGACAGACGCATTTTGCCGGAAAACGAATCTGACATGCCACCTCGAGATTTTAACCAAGGAAAGACAACTTGATGTGCTTTGATTTGAGGGGTCACTCACTGCTGAACGAAAATTAGGGACATTACTATGTGAAGAAACGTTAACATTGCCGCCTATGGGAAAACAATTAGTGGACTGTACCCAATATGTGGAGCCTATTGGTAAGAGAAAATTCTCATAGATCTTTATTTTGTTTTGAACTCGGTGTTTACTATCATTTCCAATTGTTTAGATTTATGAAGGAAGCACATTTTAATTTGTTTATACATATTTTGAAACAAATTGATTTGTTAATAGCCCCCCCCCTTACCCCCTTAGGAACAGACAGCTTATGCTTATATCTTCCATTGTGTACACATGTACATGTAGCATGTAAATTAAATGTATCGATTTTATACAATTTATTAATCCAGAGCCATTAATAGATATTTAGAAAAAGAACAGTTATTTTAGAAGTACATCCACCACTATTGTTTATTTTCAATACACAAAAATTCACAAATGAGGTCGGAATCAGTATTCAGTGAAGTTCAAGGTCAAAGTGAAAGTAGAGTGGCAGTAAGTTATCGAAACTGCTTAGTGCTACCTAGTGCAGAGTCTTGCAGTATGTAGGTGAAATGCACTTGTCATTTTATGAAAGAGGTAAAGAAAAAAAAAAAGGTTTCCATGCCTTATTACAATATTTGTAAATGAAAACTTTTATTTGCATGGAATAGAAATACATGAATGAGGACATAGTATACATGTGCGTTCTTTCAAAGAAGTTGGTCAGGCTACAGTTCTGTGGAAGTTAAGCAGTGTGTGCGTGAACATGCACACTAACATTTTTTATATTTTACATGTATTAACTGCATTACGTGTATTTGTCTAATGTATAATTATTGTCAGTAAACATGCTTTTTACCTGTATTATTAATTTACATGTAATTTAACAATGTTGAGACTAATCAGTGCAAATTCATAATTTTCAACTGATATTAGATTATGGGCATAAAAGGAATGTGGTAGGATTGTGTGTGTTTGGTGTCTGTCTGTGAATGTTTTAGGTGCTTTTGATGCTGATAAATTATTGCACCATTTTTTAAATTGATTTTTTTTTTTAGGTTCATGGTGATACAGGACAACTTCGAGGTTCATGCAGATGGTGTTTAAAGCTATCAGTCAGTAAAAACAAACTCATTTGAACACATCTTGAGTCTTCACATGTAAAATGATGGCAGTACTTTCAATATGTAAGTTGAATTTTCTAAAGCTTCTTTGTGTGTGTGTGTGTGTGGGGGGGGGGGGTGGAGGGGAGGGAGGTGGTGTTAAAGCTTAGAAAATGTAGATTTTAAATGAATATTTAAGCTATGAAAGTGACCATCAAACTAATCTGTACATGTATGCTATATATTTTACAGCTAATATAATTTGAAAAGAATTTCAAAACAATATTTAACATTCATAGTGTTGTGTATGATAAAATATTAAGATTAAAAAATATAAGAGTTAAAATTTCTTTAATATTTGTCAGTCAAAACGAGCGACTTGTAAGGAAATTCAAAATTTTCAAAGTTCTCTTTCATTTTTCTACAAATTACAAAATGGTTACCATGGAAACAAAACATTTTCTGTAGACTATTTATTTGATCTGCTCATGCTAGTATTTTTATTATCTTATAGTTATAATGAATATTTTAGTTCTAATTTCATCTTTTAATTAAAAGTACGGGAAAAGTAACACTACATGTGTAATAAGCAATCCATTATTATGATGTCATTATGACATCATAGATGAGTGAACTTGCATTGGCGTAAAAATTGCTTTGAAACAAATGAATGTACACAAGAATATATAGGCTTATAACTTTTTTATTCCTACACCAATTTTCTTGAATGATACATCAATGGACAGGAAATAATCAGTACTTTCTATTTTTTTTACTTTTGGGGTATTTGTAGACTTAATATTTTTGTCTATCATGGAGAAACAATGAATTCAAGGGTGAGGGATGATCAAATTTTGTGTGAAAATGCATTGATTTTTTGAAATAAGAGAAATGGACCCATATGAGTGCTTGATTGTAATTTTGCTTGATGTATTTAAAGTCATGAAAGAGAATAAATGTGGTAGAAGTACATTAATAGGCTAACCGATGACTTAAAATGTGGGTGCAGTTGTGGCTAGATGGAAGCATTTTTAAAGGATTTTGCATATAGAACTGTGCATGCTGTAAAATCTTTATTAATGATTGAATTTTCCTGAAATTTGGCATAGTGTCACTACATAGACTGTAGTATGACTTATGATGTAAAATGTTGTAAAATCCAGAAAATACTCTTTCATATTGGGTACATACCTCTAATTATTTTTAGAATCGGTAGGGGAAGAAAGTAGTGCAGAAAAAATTACAAGTTCCTTAATTTGTAGACCTGAATAAAAAAAACTGTGATCATGTATTAAACTGAGCCTCATACTTGTTGATAAGGAGTATGTTCCCTTGCAAAAAAGCTTGGCAGATGTAATTTATCAATAAGATCAGCAGAATTATTTTATGTATTATAACACCAGTGAGAAGTCTGGAATTCCCCTACTTTCACTTTCATTTTCAGAGGTTAACGCAGACAGACGCATTTTGCCGGAAAACGAATCTGACATGCCACCTCGAGATTTTAACCAAGGAAAGACAACTTGATGTGCTTTGATTTGAGGGGTCACTCACTGCTGAACGAAAATTAGGGACATTACTATGTGAAGAAACGTTAACATTGCCGCCTATGGGAAAACAATTAGTGGACTGTACCCAGATGGCAAGCAAGACATATAGCAACCAAATTTTATTTTATATATTTTGTTTCTGGTGTCAAGTTTTAATAACTGTCAAAGATTCAAAGATGACTGTGTATGGTTAGAAGGTTTAAGTGGTTACAGACAATAACCTTGTAAGTTATTAAAATTAAAAAGTCAAAGTTTATAGGTTTACAGAGAAATACACAAAACACAAAAGTCAAAGTTTATAGGTTCACATAGAAATACAGACATTTTCTTGATTCATTAATTTCTGTGAGATGAGTTTCGTTATTCCCTATTGTTGAATGTCAGTTGACTTATAAAAATCAAATATACGTATATGAATACCGATTTGTATAAAGAACGCGCTTGTGAAACAAATTTTTTACACTTCTGTATTCCTACTGGGACTTTAAATCAGATATTGGGTTTTGGCTTTCACTTTCTCAAAGTAAACCGTTCATTTTCTTATCAATTATTTTTATTTTAAGAAATATTAGATTGAAAATTGGACAGCAATCACAATGAAGGATATTCTGTAATTTTTAGTGATTTAAATAATTTACAATTTTGCGAGGTTAGATAGAATTTGGCTTATGTAAAAAGTTAAAATATCAAAAGTAATCAATCTGATAAATCCAGTCAACAAAAGGAATCATGAGCAGAGAAAAAACACGGACCCTTTGAAAGGCCATAAATAGGATCAGGTGCCCAGTAGGAGTAGGTATCCATCGGTCTGTCACACCGCCGTTGAGCCCTACGTATAAACAGGTAGACGGGGTACTCGGAAGTAAAATTTAGTATAAAAGCAGTGACATAAATACGACGTGACGAGGGTATGTCTTTACAAACAGGGTTATTATAACGAACTTGGAGCTGACTTTAAACGGTGTTGTTGAAATCCTCGTAACATTAACTTTTATATCAGGAGCTTGCCTTGGTTAAAAAATTGATCGTATTCAGAGCATGCTCTTACATATTAAATAAGTTTGAATATATAGCTATAGACACCATATGCAAGTGATGTTAGAATATTGTTTCATAAATAGTTGACGATGGAAAAGCTCACTATCCCGTTTGTCATACATTTCAGTCATTAATTGGCCATTAACGTCAGTAAAACACACAAATGAATAAAAGTAACTATTGTTTATAGTGAACTGTTGCTGATTGGTAAAACGTCATTGATATATCTAACTGTTGAGTTATCTGGGTCTAGTTTCTGAAGCAAATAAAGACAAATTGCATATGTTTTTAACAACCTTTATCCGTATTGATATTACAGACGATTGTGTTGACTTTCGTTTTGTAACAATATATATCCTATATATGATGTACATTTTGCTATTTGTTAAATGTGTCAGGCGATATATACATTCTACTTTCTTTTCAACTCAATCAATTGTTTCAAAAAAAATTATAAAAGATGTTCTACACATTCTTCATATGTTGCACAGAATGTGGTCTTTATTACTGAAACATGTGAAAAGTCTTTAAGAAAAAAAGCTCACATTTATCACCAGATACTCGGTTTAATCAAGAAGATTTTTTTTCACATGTGTTTCTTAACCTTGGAAATTAACGAATGAAAATTTACTTTACAGTTTAGAGAAGTGTGCATCAGGATACGTATGATTGATTAATTGTTTGTATGTGTTGTTAAACGCCCGATTCGAGAATTTTTCACACATATAGAGACGTCACTATATACCGGTGAAGGACTTCATATTTAGACCTACTGTGGAATCATTAAAATTCATGGGGGCTACTTTTCGTGGATTGCTAGAATTTATATAAGTTCTTCGGGGCGAATTTCGTGCAATCACTTATATCTACAAAAGGAAAAATGACTCTGAACTCCTGACTATTTATTCGTGGAGGATGTTAATTCTTGGCTGAGAGGTTCCCACGAAATCAACGAATATTGAGCCACCACGAAATCTAATGATTTCACAGTATTTTCTACACTAAGGGCGATGGAACAGTCACTACCTATGTTTAAGTCTTAGGTCTGACGCAGCACAGCGAACGAGAATCAAACCCGGGCCTCCCGATCACAATGTCATATGATACCACATTTATAACAATCGCTCTAAAGAAACTTATAAATGATGACCGTCAAGGGAAAACCACCCTTAAGTCAAAAATTTTACATTTTTAGATGTTTAGTGATACTGATAGTCAATTTTCTCCTCTTTAAAAGTATATATAACATATCATTGTTTATAAACTAAAAACAAGCCAAAAATTTTAAATAAAAAATTAATTGTGTGTCATGATGCTTTGTTTTATCGGAAAACGTCATTTATTTTGTTCTCACACTTCCATGGTTGTGTTGTAAAACTGCACAAGAAAAATCACCTCGGACGACAGATGTCATTACATATGTGTGGTTTTTTTTTTAAATTACTTCGGTATTGTGCCTTTTTATGAAGGATAATTTTAGTATTTCAGGGAAAAAAATAAGGTTTATATCCCCCCGCCCCCAAAGAAAGAGAAGAGACTCCAGACGCGAGATACGTTTTGTTTGTGTTTTTATTATTGTTATTATTATTATTATTATTTTATTCTATTTTTCCTTTTTATACCTAATTTTCTAAAAAAAAAAAAAAAAAAAAAAAAAAAAAAAAAAAAAAAAAAAGTCACTTTACTGTGCCTTTTATGATCTATAACTGTAAAATCTCGGCGGAAAACCCGGGTCCATCTAATACTAAAGGCTTTTTTGCCAGCCCCCACCCCCCACCCCACCCCACCCCCACCCCGAAAACAGGTTACACAGTTCAGATGACATTATTTGTATGTTTTCGTTCCAGAAGTTTTATTGCGCTATTTTATTATCGATAATTAAACAATTTCAGAGGAAACTCAGATTTTATAACAATCGACCCCCACCTTTCCCCATTTTTTCCAAATGATAACTATTATAGTCCGGAATTTATTCTTTTTGGAGCAGTTTGGAAGAGCAGATTCGATCGCATCATTCTATTGTCCTCGCACAAATGGCCCGAAGAACTTTATAAAGAAATCATCCTCTCTAGCTACCACTACACTTATCACAGGAAACGGATAAACAAGACTTGCTTAAGAAACACTGCATTTATAACGTAAATAATACATACCGCTAATTTAAATAATATAATATTAAATTACATTATTTTATTTTATATATTATCTTAAATCATATAAGTTTAAGCCATTGATCATTTTTGCACTGAACTCGGTTTTCCCTCAAACGGAAGGACCCCCCCCCCCTTTCTTCCTTATCTGCTGAAAATTTGACTTCCTTAGACATGGCGCTTTTCCTTACAGTGGAAAGCAAGCTCACAGAGCAATCAACTTCACGTCGTCTTTATAATTTCCTTATTAAAGCAATCCCAACATCCTTCAAATTTTATCATGGTACAGGACTTGCATATGAAGGAAAGTTAAAACTGTTAATCATTATATCATCCATGATAAATAAGTATCGATTCTTAGGAATAGAAGGATTAATTATTTGAAAATATTTGACAATGTGTTTATACCTGCTTAATTATACATGTAGATGATAATTTTGCTTAAATTAAGACATAATTAAAACCTGACCTATTTGTTTCATCTATGCAGATGATAGTGCAATACCAGAAGTGAATTTGAATTTGCAGTGTGGTTGGGTGGGGTTGGGGTCCAAATTTTTTTTGATGAATATATAATTATCAGGATGAAGATTTCCGCAAAAGACAAAGCTGTTCAAACGTATAATTTAGAAAGCAGTCTTTGGGAGGAATTTCTGCTACTTTCTCTATAAAGCATGCATTTCTCGCACCCTACTCCCGGTGTGAATTTTTTTTTTATATATATTTAAAAGTATTAAATGACATCTGAAGCATTGTCACAAATGCACTTTTAGCTAACACTCGATTTTGCCTAATCTAAGGAATCTTCAGTGAATTACATAAATTAAAACCACGGCCAAAATGTACGATCCTCTCATATTCTGGAGAGAGCTATATGCGGACAGTGGCATGAGACGATGCGTGCAATAATGGAGCATTGAAACAATCCCTTTCGCCCCTGCACTGTTTTCCCCTGGAGTCAAATCTTTGTCTATTAAGAAATTCTGCTTCGAATATCTATATATGAATTAATAAATACAAAAGCTAAATATAAAAATTTTGTGTGAGTAATTTTATTACTTTAAGAGAGAGAGAGAGAGAGAGAGAGAGAGAGAGAGTTACGTGTACTGAGTACCATACGTAACCATATGACTGAATCAACTTTGCACTGCAAAATACAGTAGGTCAACTTAGCATACGCGAACTGAAAGAGCATAAGAATAGTCCAGTGGATAATGAACCTGTCGTAAATCTGTAGATAGAGCTGAAGCGCATGGTACAGTCTTGAATGTTGTATCCAACTGCATGTCTACTTCCTACTGGCTGAGGGAGACCATACTTTTCGGCACAATTCAGAATAAACTTCATTGTAATGTGGTTTCAAGTTAGAAGTAGGAAAATAATCCGAAAGCACGCAAACTAACTCCTGAGAAGTTACTTATAAAATTGTACAATTGTGGTTTGATCTGTCGATTATATGACACGATAAAATAGCTTAGAGTTTTTAACCACATGGTAAATGTTACATCAAATTTTAGTGTAATTTGAATCAACAGCATTTAATAAAATCTATTATATTTCTACGACCTCATCAAAGGTATAGTTGTTTTTTCCCTACCCTAATCTATAAACATATTATTATCTTAATAAATTTAGGAAGCAAAAAAATTTAGTGTCTAAATAAAAAATTTGATTTCAATTTCATCAGAATTTATTATCTTCTTAAAAAGAGGTTGTATTTGTCTTAAATGGATTCATAATTCATAATGTTGTAGTATTTTTCATTTTCAGAGTATGAACTGAGTAAAAGCTTGTAAAAATTCATGTTGTTTAAATCTCTACTTTGTAACAACTATTTTATAGAATGAAAAATCAGCAGTCTAAATACCCCCTCTAAATATTGATATATACATGCAAATTAGATACACGCAGATACCGAAAAATCTTTGGAGGAAGTAATGAGTACTGAACGCTGTACTGTTGCCAAGTACCAATAAACAATTATAATGCAGGTTACGTCCCTTCATTACATGTTAACATTCATATAGATTATTTCAGGCACGTAGGAAGTAATTTCAGTGTGTGTGTGTGGGGGGGGGGGGGTCTTGACAAGCAAAACAAAACAAACTGTTTTCTAATGCATAGTATATACTCGCAAAATTATACTGAAGGGGCACAACTGGATTAATATAGCTTTGTTTTCTGAAGTAAATTACCGTAAATCTGGAAATTTCTACGTCGATTTATTTTTGCGAATCTGGGTCAAGAAGGTGTTGATTAATTTTTACGTTTCGAAACTTTGCGAATTATCATTGGCGCTAAAAATAAAAAGCACTTAAACGTTTTATAACAGTTTATAAATTGCGTAACTATGTGCAAACAATGAATTACGCATGTACATCCAATCTTCTTTCTTTCGTCGGGGTTTCATTATACACGAAAGTAAGTTCTTTATTAACGATCTGTCGTGTTAAGGATTTATTGTTAGATAAAACAACTGGCTTTTTTTTCTTGGAGAAATAATTTAAAAGAGACCGACTGCTTGTCAAACTATCGGACGATATTGAATGTAGTTAAGGCACAGACTATCACAGGTATTTAGCTTGTAATATAAACATATTTCTTAAAATCACCACTGCTTACGAACACCAACTGTCAGCAAAATTTTTGTTAACATTTTTTGTTGTTGATGTATTTTTATGAAAAATATTTTTGCGAATGCAGTGCTCGCGCAAATTTGTTAAAAATTAATCTATAGTAAAAATTTCCAGATTTACGGTACATACATATAATACTGATAAATTATATTCTGGTGCCCCCTCCCGATTCCTACAGGCTTGTATTTAATTTTTTTTTTTTTACATAATGCTGTATAGTATGCAAATGAAATTCCACACTTTTGTAGGAAAATCCAAAACCTTAGCTTCATTTTTTTACTCGGTTGTACAACAGTGTCTATAAAGCATATATTTAAACTTTTTAATCTGTCATCAACAAATGGTAAGAGAAATATTAACAATATTACTAATTAATGTTGAATATGAGTATGATCTTTTTTGTTACTGCCCAAGTCTCAAGATAATATGCGATTTCTTCCCATATATATGCTTTTGAAGAAAAAAAAGTCTTTGAAATTGAAAATATGAATAATGGTGTGGATCGAACATTATTTTGCTACTTCGTAAAATTTTCATCGTCAATTTGCTATGTATCGTAAAAAAAGATTTACCTTTTTTTTTCAAAAATACCAAACAGTAGGCTTTAATAATTACACGCAAGACTATTTTGTCTAGTCTAGGCATCTACTTTATAAAGAAAGACTTTAATCAATAATGAGTCTTCGTGAACACTGCATGGACATGATGTGTAAAATACGGCGAACATTTATGACGTCAACTTTAGCGCTCGTCTTCTCGATAACGTCACAATGCACATAAGGGTGGTATTCGCTTGACGGTCATCAAATGTAAATGCTTTTTTAAATTTGCGTGAGAATAAAACACGTGTTTTTTCTTTTTTCATTTAAATTCTGTTTAACTAATCAAATCCAAGATTCGATGACAAATTTAATTGCAGATGGAATTAAAACCTGGTATGTTTGAAATCAATTTTATTCACTGGCAACAACATTATTCTTAAATGAGAGATATACATGTATACTTCTTTTGTTTATCAAGTAAATGTTTAAAAAACGAACCAAAAGCAAAAATGTTTACAATAAATACTTCTTCTACACTAAATCTCATTTTCAAAAAAAATGAGGAGCTCAACCATAAATGTTCGCAAATGACAATGAATACACATAGTAAATGTCCTGTACTTATTCACATTATTATATCATTCCAATTATATAAGACGCTTTAAAGTGACAAAAATATTTTCAATGCATAAAAAAACAAAAATGGTAAAACGATTTGTTTATGTAGAAAATAAAGCATTTGACCACAACAAAGTCCGTAACTGTTCTAATTAGCATTTTTTTTAAAGTTAAAGATCACATTCAGGTTCTACAGTCCTTGGTTTTAGTTGTATCTTCGTTCAGGACAAGAAATCTGCTATTTAGTCGATTATTTTAAACTTCTTCCATGAATTTTGCGGAATCTAGAAAAGTTTTCTCTCTGCATACCTGCTATTCTGAATAAATTCGCCTGTGACTTCATTGTCAAAAGTAGATATCTGTGAGACAGATTGTCTGTAACATTTTTCAAAACCAATGATTCCCTTAAGAACCTTTGGATTTAAAACGTCGCTTGGCTCTTCTGAGTCGAGAAACAAGAGGGACATTCTTCGAGGTAGAACAATAGCCATGTCTGTAGCGGAGTGCTGTTACCGATATTGCTCATGCTTTTTATAGAATGTCGTAATTAACACCTTTGAGGATGTCTTATTTTTTCCATCACAGAACTCGGCATTATTTGCAATCTCTTCAACTTCCAAAGAATTAGGGGCACTGGAGTCTGAAATATTCCAGAGATGAGCCATACCTAGACAGCAAAGGTTTTATAATTGAATCACTGCATAAAATACTAAATCCTATACTCTTCTAATCATTTATGATTTTTAAGATATGTTATATGTCATTTACCTATTCAAAAATTATTTCAAAATTATATTTGTATCTTTTAATGTATTTAAACTTCATACTAGCAAGACCTCAATCCTCATAATATTATATACACTGCTCTCAGTTTGATTATGATGTTGACTTAAAATTACTTATAATATTAAAAGAAAAATATTTGTGTCATTGCAGTGAGATATTTTTTTTAAGTTCAATTTTCGTTTTTGGACTCCAAAACATAGAAAAAAGCAATTTTAAAATATATGAGGGAAACAAGCTCTTAGTTCTCTAAGTTGATCCAGAGACCAAGCAAGGCTATGATGTTTGACCTCAGAATGACGAGAGTCGAACCTTGCCATTGCTGAACCATCTGATGGTGATGATAATTTGGCTACATCATCATCAGTATCACAGCTTGCCATCGCCTTGGGCCTTGAATGGTTAAGGTTGCTTATAGGCTTTGGATTCTGGTTCTTTGTTCATGACACTTTCCATTGGCAGAGTGTTGATGTACAACTCTGTTCTCCTTGCAAAGGTTCTTTTGTAGTGAATTGCATATTGCATATGGTGAAGAGCAGCCTCCCAATATGACTGCATGCTTGAGCTAATCTGTATATGTAATTTACAGAAAATATGAACACATATATAACAAATTATTATCATTAACATTATTAAAATAATATAAAATGACAAAATTTAGATTTTATGTTATTTTGAAGATAAGAACTGTCTAATACTTACCCTATGGGGCATTGACAGTAAGCAAAGTCCACACTGTTCGATCCATCACCATTACTTATGCACAAGAAACCTGGTACCGCTGTTTTTTCATTGATACTATGCAAAATCCTCTAGTTTACACTGTAGATTCGTCAATCTGAAATTTTAGTAAAAATTTTATTTTAATCATATTGTCATTTTTAATGACATCAAGATTTCTGAATGTTTATTGTTCTTTATTTCCAATTCCTGCTTTATGTTCAAATTCATAATATTGATAGGAAATTGCACATGAAAAATGTCAGAACCGCAGGCCTAAAGAAGCTTCTGATATATTGATGGTTTATTTTTTTTACCATTATATATCTATAAACATTTATATGTAATTAAATGTCTGTATTTGAATTTCTTAATAATAAAGACTGGATTTGCATAATTTTATTAACTTACTTGTGCAATGTACATATTCTGGACATCTCTGGCATCAAAATGCTTCACGGATTTGTCTAAACCCTTGAAGTTTTGGATGCTTTGATCCCCTTGCCTTCGCCTTGTTATCATAAATTCATACACCATAGAGAATGATATGGTGGGAGATTTGAGATTGTTATTGACTGACAATGGACTGCATTAAAAGGGGGTAAATTTTCCATAAACTGAACGTCAGTGGGATTAACGGATTATGGCAATTACACAACTGGGGTTATTAAAGCTGCTGGTGTTTGACTGGATAATATGTCACATATAAGGTCATCCTTCTTTCTTTTCTTTGAATTGATCCCCAGATCAGCTGCTATGCTACGCAATACATTTACGTTTGTTTTCTTCAAGTTTTCGTGGGTGTCGCCATACTGTTGTAACTCGTTGCCAATGTAAACAAGGTAACGATAAACAGAAAATGTTTGTAACTCGTATATGAATAGAAATAAATAGAATAAAACACACTTCAAACCAATTTTATTCAGTTTATAAGTAAATATCAATTTAGAAAAAATATATATACGACGATGTTCCTAAAACACTTTTGACGAAAATGAAGAGAAAAATGTTGCACAGAACGACTCGTGTTTTATCCACTTGGAAGTACTTCTGCGCATGTCTGCATATATTATTAAAAAGATCTATATACTGTTGTATAGTATTCCTGAAGTTTCTCCTTAACTGCTGAAAATATTTTATTGATGAGTAAAGAAAGAGGCTTGGTAGAATATTTACTGGAACCCGGTATGTGTTTTTGTTTGTAGAGATTTTTTTTTGAGTTTTGGAATCCAGTATAGGTAGGGTAATTCAAAATCATCTTGATAGTTGGGAATCTTAAAAATATTGATAACTGATGACCTCTTCAAGTTATATCCATATACAAGTAAACAATTTCAGTTACATCATATACACAATTTAACCGATCACGGTAGCCTAGTATCAGGGCATTTTTCTTAGCTAAGCGCCCGGCACTAGAAGTGAAATCACATGTCCTTCAGAAAAGACCTTGCAAACCGAGGTCCCGTGTCACGGTACGCGTTGACACAATTAAGAACCCTCACTGCTCTATTGCCCTGAGTGCCGAGTAAAGGTCCTTCACCGGTATACGGTGACGTCTCTTTATGATTGAAAAATTCTCGAATGGGACGTTAAAAACAAACAATCAATCAATCTAATACACAATTTCATCAAATCATTATCTTTTAATTGCAATGACACCATATATTCCTTGATTTGTTTTACATTTGAAAGGAATAAAGCGTTGTTAATAACGAGGTATAATTTTTATTGCTTCCTCAATTAAAAAAAATAGGAAATTACGCTTACTTTGTAAAACTCATTCTGATTTTACACACAGGTACTCTGAAGTTGATATTAGAAAGATACTTAACTTCCTCATCGACAATATCTATCTTTGGGTAAAGTTAGGTCTTTCAAAATCTGTTAGATTTCCCGTGACCTTCTAATTGTGTCACTTTCTTAGCAGACCTGTTTAAAGATATACATGCTATAACTTGCGTCAGTTAAAAATAAAGTTGGAAATTTATTTATTTTGTTTTACCAAATAAAGTTACGAAAATATGGTATATTACACAATTGAAAATGAACGCGTTATAAAGTTCTCAATTTATAATTATTCCTTTTCTTGCCAGAAAAAGTAATGCCTCTGTCCATCACATGAAACAGTCGCTATTTTTAGATTGATAAACAAAAATGGCGTCAAGAAAACGAGGTAAGGCGTTTTGTATACAAAATAACTTTTGACATGGATGGCAAAAGTCTAACCTTAAAGATACTAATCTTTTAAAGCAGTTTTAACCATCTACTCTGTAATGACAGATATTATTCTTTTATTCATAATCATAATCAAAATGCAACGTGTCTCGACGTCTATGATTTCCCGCGGACATGCGTGTATATATACTGTTAACGCATTTTCTTCATCAATATTCATGAAAAGGCTGAATTCTTAATTCCACATCTTGCTTAATTGTTTTGTAATTACAACGACTTATTTGGTAAAACTTTGTGGAAAGTTTTATTTTTTCATTAGACATCATGTTTCTCAAATCATTTAATCATTTTGGTTCACATAAAAAATCGACGTTTGACAATTAATATTGTTCTGTGTTTAAGCGATTGAAAATTTCTCAAGTAGTCACTTTTATTCTCACATTTGTGTTTGTTCACAAATACGTATTGTGAATGCTTTTGATAAATCTATCAAAAAGTCTTTTTTCACACCTAAATCCCTGTTTGCAGTACACATGGTATCAATTAAGTTTAACCTACTGCTTTTATTTTCACTATTTTGTCTACGTTGGATGTTCACTTACCAATCACTTTTTTGCACCTAACTTTAAAAGATCTGACACATATATCATTGAACATTATATATATATATATATATATGTATGTATATATATATATATATATATATATATATATATATATATATATATATATATATATATATATATATATATATATATATATATATATATATATATATATATATATATATATATATATATATATATATATAGATTGATAGATAGATAGATAGATATATAGATATATGAAACATCACAGTGTCCCGTAATCAATATGAAAATAGAATAAAAAAAATAAATTCTGGTTATAATGCGGTATTTGATTGGATAAAAAAATCACTTTATATCGTATAAATTGGGTTGCCTACGTCACAATGACTTGCGTCAAAAACGTATCGATCCGCCTGACGTTACATTTGAATTTTGTACAATTTGAAGTCAAGGGCAATCATCTTTTTTCTTACACTAAATGAATGAAAATTGAATTATAAGGAATGAAATTAATAGCTACCCAATTTATACCGTATAAAGTGCGTTGGAACAGTTTACACTTTTTTTATAAACCGCTTCCAAACCCACTTCATACCGTATAAATTGGGTAGCTATTAAATTCATTCCTTAAATAACGTTACCTGGTGGTAACGGCAACAACAATGCAATGACGTCACATTACTCATAGAGGAAACTAATAAATAAGTCAAAGGAAAATAACAATTTACTTGCATATAAATGTTTAAGTTATACATTAAATATGACAATGTCTATAGTGAACTATTTAATGAATATTTTAACAGTTTGATAAAGTATTTCTCCTTTTCTCCTCTTTGTACTACATTGTCTGCATAAAGTTGGTAAAACTGAAAAACTGAAAATTGTCCCCGGCCACAAATATCAAGATGTCCACTTAGATTTATCTTTCTGTATTCAGGCTGGTTTGTGTGGTTTGTGTATTCGGACACGTGCGTGGGTATATTAAGGCTACACCCAGATATCCTACTTGCCTATACAATATGACGTCATAGTAAGCTGTATGACGTGAACTTTAGAGATAATGATTTCTTAATTTCTACATTTAAAGTTTAACTTCAGGTCCAAGAAAAGAATGGAATCAATCAAAAACATAATATAAACTAAATCTTGTCGTTTTGGGGTGGTATAAATAGCTAGGTATTTATCACAAGGGTTAAATATCAAATCCATGATGTCACAAGTATTGAGCAAATATTTGCCGAGTGAAAATTAAAGGTGAGGAGAATTCTTGAAAACAAATATAGGAAATGGGAATTTTAAAGCATAATCCGTGAATGTCATGTGTGATTAATTAGGAATTGAAGATAAGAGTCAGGTACGCTGATTTATTTATAAACTTTGTTATTGGCTTACATTATTCCATTTTTAGATATCCTAATAACGAAACATAAAGAACATCTGTTGAAGGATATTTACTACAAACCAACAGATACCCATCAATAATTCCATTTTAGTTCCTGCCATCCAAGCCATACAAAACGCTCTATCCTTTATAACTTAGCAAGAAGAATCTGTATTATAATTAGCGACAAAGAAATAAGAGATGAACGTCTAAGTGAATTTAAAAAAAAATACCTTCTTGAACAGTGTTTTCCTATGGGAATTATTGAAGACGGAATAAAAAAGGCAGTAGAACTTGACAGGAAAAACCTTATTAATCCTTCAAAAAACAAAACATCAGATTTAAAAATATAACCTCTTTTCACTACACACATTCGAGGAACAGAAATATTACTTCAACCGTGCGTCACCTTAACAACGTTCTACAAACCGATGAGGAAATCCTTTGAATGAAGAAATTATGGGAAAAAAATATGTATAAAAGCTTCAAATGTTTTGTTTCCTTGGATACATACCCTTGTATCTAGATTCCCAAATCTTTAATGATTGAAAGTTTTCAACAATAAAGCTGATTTTCACCTTTATCTACCAAACAATCTACAAGCTGCAAGAAGCTACCATATAGAGTTTAATATTGCAAATGAGTTAAGAAAATTGAACATTTTCCCTCGTTGCTAACCATACAAACAGTGTTATTTTCTTCCTCAAAATTTATCGATATATAGTATTCAACTGACGTTTTATCACATAAGTACAATTTAAGGGGCACAAATAAAATATTTCTTGATGAAAAGGTAACTAAATTCCTAAAGTAGCAAAAGAAAAAATCATTTTAACCGATTGTACAATGTTTCACTGTGTACACTGCAAAGTATAGCAATTAATCCTAATTTTTCAAATTCTATTTGTGTTACAAGGTCCTAAAGATGTATACTTGTCAGTCTTGAATTTCCATGTTTTTCCTACGGTAACAACATTAACATAAACTCAGCAACATATTTTATATGGCTATATTGTGTTACCATGGCAACCATGAAAGTTATTTTTAGAGTAATATTGCCAATTCCTTATTATAAAATATCAATTTTTTTTTTTTTTTTTTTTTTTTTTTTGATTGAGTTTGATCATGCAACACCTGTAACTAGTGAATATTGAGCGTTTCTTTTTTTTTTAGCATTTTCGGCATATAACATGTATTCAAAATGTACCCATGGTTACCACTTATTTAGAGATATATCGTAAAAAGTTTCTTTAGAGCATAAGTGTTTGCCAGAATGGATTGTTTGATTTTTGTGTCTTTATTAAGGCTCAATAAAGCGCAAAGTAGCTGAAAATATAAATTTTGCTGGCTCTTGCCATGGCAAGCAAGACATATAGCAATTTTATTTTATATATTTTGTTTCTGGTGTCAAGTTTTAATAACTGTCAAAGATTCAAAGATGACTGTGTATGGTAAGAAGGTTTAAGTGGTTACAGACAATAACCTTGAAAGTTATTAAAATTGAAAAGTCAAAGTTTATAGGTTTACAGAGAAATACACAAACACAAAAGTCAAAGTTTATAGGCTCACATAGAAATACAGACATTTTCTTGATTCATTAATTTCTGTGAGATGAGTTTCCGTTATTCCCAGTTGTTGAATGTCAGTGGACTTATAAAAATCAAATATACGTTTATGAATACCGATTTGTATGAAGAACGCGCTTGTGAAACAAATTTTTTACACTTCTGTATTCGTACTGGGACTTTAAATCAGATATTGGGTTTTGGCTTTCACTTTCTCAAAGTAAACCGTTCATTTTCTTATCAATTATTTTTATTTTAAGAAATATAAGATTGAAAATTGGACAGCAATCACAATGAAGGATATTCTGTAATTTTTAGTGATTTAAATAATTTACAATTTTGCGAGGTTAGATAGAATTTGGCTTATGTAAAAAGTTAAAATATTAAAAGTAATCAATCTGATAAATCCAGTCAACAAAACGAATCATCAGCAGAGAAAAAACACGGACCCTTTGAAACGCCATAAATAGGATCAGGTGCCCAGTAGGAGTAGGTATCCTCATCGGTCTGTCACACCGCCGTTGAGCCCTACGTATAAACAGGTAGACGGGGTACTCGGAAGTAAAATTTAGTATAAAAGCAGTGACATAAATACGACGAAACGAGGGTATGTCTTTACAAACAGGGTTATTATAACGAACTTGGAGCTGACTTTAAACGATGTTGTTGAAATCCTCGTAACATTAACTTTTATATCAGGAGCTTGCCTTGGTTTAAAAATTGATTGTATTCAGAGCATGCTCTTACATATTAAATAAGTTTGAAGACATAGCTAAAGACACCATATGCAAGTGATGTTAGAATATTGCTTCATAAATAGTTGACGATGGAAAAGCTCACTATCCCGTTTGTCATACATTTCAGTCATTAATTGGCCATTAACGTCAGTAAAACACACAAATGAATAAAAGTAACTATTGTTTATAGTGAACTGTTGCTGATTGGTAAACGTCATTGATATATCTAACTGTTGAGTTATTTGAGTCTAGTTTTTAAAGCAAATAAAGACAAATTGCACATGTTTTTAACAACCTTTATCCGTATTGATATGACAGACGATTGTGTTGACCTTCGTTTTGTAACAATATATATCCTATATATGATGTACATTTTGCTATATGTTAAATGTGTCAGGCGATATATACATTCTACTTTCTTTTCCACTCAATCATTTGTTTCAAAAAAAATTATAAAAGATGTTCTACACATTCTTCATTTGTTGCACAGAATGTGGTCTTTATTACTGAAACATGTGAAAAGTCTTTAAGAAAAAAAGCTCACATTTATCACCAGATACTCGGTTACTTTTCGTGGATTGCTAGAATTTATATAAGTTCTTCGGGGCGAATTTCGTGTAATCACCTATATCTACAAAAGGAAAAATGACTCTGAACTCCTGTCTATTTATTCGTGGAGGATGTTAATTCTTGGCTGAGAGGTTCCCACGAAATCAACAAATATTGAGCCACCACGAAATTTAATGATTTCACAGTATTTTCTACACTAAGGGCGATGGAACAGTCACTACATATGTTTAAGTCTTAGGTCTGACGCAGCATAGCGAACGAGAATCAAACCCGGGCCTCCCGATCACAATGTCATATGATACCACATTTATAACAATCGCTGTAAAGAAACTTATAAATGATGACCGTCAAGCGAAAACCACCCTTAAGTCAAAAATTTTACATTTTTAGATGTTAAGTGATACTGATAGTCAATTTTCTCCTCTTTAAAAGTATATATAACATATCATTGTTTACAAACTAAAAACAAGCCAAGAAATTTAAATAAAAAATGAATTGTGTGTAATGACTCTATGTTTTATCGGAAAACGTCATTTATTTTCTTCTCACACTTCCATGGTTGTGTTGTAAAAACTGCACAAGAAAAATCACCTCGGACTACAGATGTCATTACATATGTGTGGGTTTTTTTTTAAATTACTTCGGTATTGTGCCTTTTTATGAAGGATAATTTTAGTATTTCAGAAAAAAAATAAGGTTTATATCTCCCCGGCCCCAAAGAAAGAGAAGAGACTCCAGACGCGAGATACGTTTTGTTCGCTTTTTATTATTATTATTTTTTTTTTTTTTTTTTTTTTTTTCCTTTTTATACCTAATTTTCTGAAGAAAAAAAAAAAGTTAAAAAAAAAAGTCACTTTATTGTGCCTTTTATGATCTATAACTGTAAAATCTCGGCGGAAAACCCAGGTCCATCTAATACTAAAGGCTTTTTTGCCAGCCCAACCCCCAACCCCCCCCCCCCCACCCCACCCCGAAAAAAGGTTACACAGTTCAGATGACATTATTTGTATGTTTTCGTTCCAGAAGTTTTATTGCGCTATTTTATTATCGATAATTAAACAATTTCAGAGGAAACTCAGATTTTATAACAATCGACCCCCACCTTTCCCCATTTTTTCCAAATGATAACTATTATAGTCCGGAATTTATTCTTTTTGGAGCAGTTTGGAAGAGCAGATTCGATCGCATCTTTTTATTGTCCTCGCACAAATGGCTCGAAGAACTTTATAAAGAAATCATACTCTCTAGCTACCACCACACTTATCACAGGAAGCGGATAAACAAGACTTGCTTAAGAAACACTGCATTTATAACGTAAATAATACATATCGCTAATTTAAATTATATAATATTAAATTACATTATTTTATTTTATGTATTATATTAAATCATATAAGTTTAAGTCATTTATCATTTTTGCACTGAACTCGGTTTTCCCTCAAACGGAAGGACCCCCCCCCCCCCTTTCTTCCTTATCTGCTGAAAATTTGACCTCCTTAGACATGGCGCTTTTCCTTACAGTGGAAAGCAAGCTCACAGAGCAATCAACTTCACGTCGTCTTTATAATTTCCTTATTAAAGCAATCCCAACATCCTCCAAATTTTATCATGGTACATCACTTGCATATGAAGGAAAGTTAAAACTGTTAATCATTATATCATCCATGATAAATAAGTATCGATTCTTAGGAATAGAAGGATTAATTATTTGAAAATATTTGACAATGTGTTTATACCTGCTTAATTATACATGTAGATGATAATTTTGCGCAAGTTAAGACATAATTAAAACCTGACCTATTTGTTTCATCTATGCAGATGATAGTGCAATACCAGAAGTGAATTTGAATTTGCAGTGTGGTTGGGTGGGGTTGGGGTCCAAATTTTTTTTGATGAATATATAATTATCAGGATGAAGATTTCCGCATAAGACAAAGTTGTTCAAACGTATAATTTAGAAAGCAGTCTTTGGGAGGAATTTCTGCTACTTTCTCTATAAAGCATGCATTTCTCGCACCCTACTCCCGGTGTGACTTTTTTTTATATATATTTAAAAGTATTAAATGACATCTGAAGCATTGTCACAAATGCACTTTTAGCTAACACTCGATTTTGCCTAATCTAAGGAATTTTCAGTGAATTACATAAATTAAAACCACGGCCAAAATGTACGATCCTCTCATATTCTGGAGAGAGCTATATGCGGACAGTGGCATGAGACTATGCGTGCAATAATGGAGCATTGAAACAATCCCTTTCGCCCCTGCACTGTTTTCCCCTGGAGTCAAATCTTTGTCTATTAAGAAATTCTGCTTCGAATATCTATATATGAATTAATAAATACAAAAGCTAAATATAAAAATTTTGTGTGAGTAATTTTATTACTTTAAGAGAGAGAGAGAGAGAGAGAGAGTTACGTGTACTGAGTACCATACGTGACCATATGACTGAATCAACTTTGCACTGCAAAATACAGTAGGTCAACTTAGCATACGCGAACTGAAAGAGCATAAGAATAGTCCAGTGGATAATGAACCTGTCGTAAATCTGTAGATAGAGCTGAAGCGCATGGTACAGTCTTGAATGTTGTATCCAACTGCATGTCTACTTCCTACTGGCTGAGGGAGACCATACTTTTCGGCACAATTCAGAATAAACTTCATTGTAATGTGGTTTCAAGTAAGAAGTAGGAAAATAATCCGAAAGCACGCAAACTAACTCCTGAGAAGTTACTTATAAAATTGTACAATTGTGGTTTGATCTGTCGATTATATGACACGATAAAATAGCTTAGAGTTTTTAACCACATGGTAAATGTTACATCAAATTTAAATGTAATTTGAATCAACAGCATTTAATAAAATCTATTATATTTCTACGACCTCATCAAAGGTATAGTTGTTTTTTCCCTACCCTAATCTATAAACATATTATTATCTTAATAAATTTAGGAGGCAAAAAAATTTAGTGTCTAAATAAAAAATTTGATTTCAATTTCATCAGAATTTATTATCTTCTTAAAAAGAGGTTGTATTTGTCTTAAATGGATTCATAATTCATAATGTTGTAGTATTTTTCATTTTCAGAGTATGAACTGAGTAAAAGCTTATAAAAATTCATGTTGTTTAAATCTCTACTTTGTGACAAGTATTTTATAGAATGAAAAATCAGCAGTCTAAATACCCCCTCTAAATATTGATATATACATGCAAATTAGATACACGCAGATACCGAAAAATCTTTGGAGGAAGTAATGAGTACTGAACGCTGTACTGTTGCCAAGTACCAATAAACAATTATAATGCAGGTTACGTCCCTTCATTACATGTTAACATTCATTTTGATTATTTCAGGCACGTAGGAAGTAATTTCAGTGTGTGTGTGTGTGTGTGTGGGGGGGGGGGGGGGGGTCTTGACAAGCAAAACAAAACAAACTGTTTTCTAATGCATAGTATATACTCGCAAAATTATACTGAAGGGGCACAACTGGATTAATATAGCTTTGTTTTCTGAAGTAAATTACATACATATAATACTGATAAATTATATTCTGGTGCCCCCTCCCGATTCCTACAGGCTTGTATTTAATTTTTTTTTTTACATAATGCTGTATAGTATGCAAATGAAATTCCACACTTTTGTAGGAAAATCCAAAACCTTAGCTTCACTTTTTTACTCGGTTGTACAACAGTGTCTATAAAGCATATATTTAAACTTTTTAATCTGTCATCAACAAATGGTAAGAGAAATATTAACAATATTACTAATTAATGTTGAATATGAGTATGATCTTTTTTGTTACTGCCCAAGTCTCAAGATAATATGCGATTTCTTCCCATATATATGCTTTTGAAGAAAAAAAAGTCTTTGAAATTGAAAATATGAATAATGGTGTGGATCGAACATTATTTTGCTACTTCGTAAAATTTTCATCGTCAATTTGCTATGTATCGTAAAAAAAGATTTACTTTTTTTTTCAAAAATACCAAACAGTAGGCTTTAATAATTACACGCAAGACTATTTTGTCTAGCATAGGCATCTACTTTATAAAGAAAGACTTTAATCAATAATGAGTCTTCGTGAACACTGCATGCACATGATGTGTAAAATACGGCAAACATTTATGACGTCAACTTTAGCGCTCGTCTTCTCGATAACGTCACAATGCACATAAGGGTGGTATTCGCTTGACGGTCATCAAATGTAAATGCTTTTTTAAATTTGCGTGAGAATAAAACACGTGTTTTTTTCTTTTTTCATTTAAATTCTGTTTAACTAATCAAATCCAAGATTCGATGACAAATTTAATTGCAGATGGAATTAAAACCTGGTATGTTTGAAATCAATTTTATTCACTGGCAACAACATTATTCTTAAAATGAGAGATATACATATATACTTCTTTTGTTTATCAAGTAAATGTTTAAAAAAGGAACCAAAAGCAAAAATGTTTACAATAAATACTTCTTCTACACTAAATCTCATTTTCAAAAAAAATGAGGAGCTCAACCATAAATGTTTGCAAATGACAATGAATACACATAGTAAATGTTCTGTACTTATTCACATTATTATATCATTCCAATTATATAAGAAGCTTTAAAGTGACAAAAATATTTTCAATGCATAAAAAACAAAAATGGTAAAAGGATTTGTTTATGTAGAAAATAAAGCATTTGATCACAACAAAGTCCGCAACTATTCTAATTAGCATTTTTTTTTAAAGTTAAAGATCACATTCAGGTTCTACAATCCTTGGTTTTAGTTGTATCTTCGTTCAGGACAAGAAAATCTGCTATTTAGTCGATTATTTTAAACTTCTTCCATGAATTTTGCGGAATCTAGAAAAGTTTTCTCTCTGCATACCTGCTACTCTGAATAAATTCGCCTGTGACTTCATTGTCAAAAGTAGATATCTGTGAGACAGATTGTCTGTAACATTTTTCAAAACCAATGATTCCCTTAAGAACCTTTGGATTTAAAACGTCGCTTGGCTCTTCTGAGTCGAGAAACAAGAGGGACATTCTTCGAGGTAGAACAATAGCCATGTCTGTAGCGGAGTGCTGTTACCGATATTGCTCATGCTTTTTATAGAATGTCGTAATTAACACCTTTGAGGATGTCTTATTTTTTCCATCACAGAACTCGGCATTATTTGCAATCTCTAAAAAATCATTTTTAATTGCAATAAGAGAGTTAATTTTAATGCTAATCGGCTCTAATATATTCATGAAGCTTACAATATTTAGGCAATTACACTTAATCCAGATGCTGTCTCTTTAACAAAGATAAAAAAAATAATTTCTGGCTAAAGAAGAAGGTACAGTTTTAGCTTGATTGTGCCCTAAAAATTTAATGTTTTCAGAAAGTTTTAAAACTGGCTTAAATATTTTAGTTAAGTATATGACTATAATAAATCAGGAAAGAATATGTCATGAAGGAGTACCATTCTGGAAATACGACGTCATTAATTTGATGCATTTCTCTATTTTAAACAGAGAAAGCCTCAAATGACCAAAATGGTTATTTTCCGTAAGAAAATAGTGTCCACTTTAATTTTCGGATATGTTGTGTAAAATTCTTTGAAAAATCACATATCTCAAAATCTTTGTGGGTGATGCCTGTGGACAATATTATCTGAAAGAAAATTCCGTTGAAAATTGGTGTCTTCTGCAACTTTTTAAGAAAATACGGAAAATGCACAAATTCATAAGGTCACAATTAGCATTTAGAAGGTCATGTGAGAAAAATGATTTGTGTGATCTTTCTGTATGGAATTTCAATGATTCAGAAAGCATGAGTTTTAATTTATTACATCACTTTCACTTTTAAGGAAAACACAGGGCAAGATTTGTATTGAAACCGTACCTTGGTCTTTGTTAGAGAATAAATAAGTAAAAGTTACATTATAAACACTAACCACACACCTACATCTTTTAATTTATTATGTTTTTAAATGCAAAAGAGGGATAGATATCGAAAAGTGATCGATAATTTTAAGTCACACGCAGAGAAGTGTGCATTCCGTCACACGCACAATAGTGTGCATTATTGGTGTTTACTTGAGATGCCAGGAAAAGAACAGTAATGTTATATATATATATATATATATATATATATATATATATATATATATATATATATATATATATATATATATATATATATATATATTTTTTTTTTTTTTTTTTTTTTTTTTTTTTTTTTTTTTTTTTGATCACCCCTCGTATATATATAGTGAAATATTTTATTTGAAGTACAAAAAATTATGCAGTACCTAAACTTTAATGATTATGTTTCATATTTTAAAATGTCAAAAAATGCACACAAAAAGGCATAAAACAGAGCATTTTATTCAAATGTTAACATACTGTAAATGAACAACAAGTTTAGTTTTAATGTTTTATAGCTCATTACAAATTATGTTATTGTCACATTTAAACTAATATACAGGTATAGTTTCGTTAGTCTGTCCATATGCCTGGAGGATAATTATTCCTGTCTTTGAAGTGTTTAAACTTTATACTATAACTAAATTCAAAATCTACATTACAATATTTTTAAAAATACATAAATGAAAGGCAAATATTTGTCTAACTGGAATAACTATACATTGATGTTCAATTCCATCTTTGTATAAAAGATGTATATAAGAAATGTTACTACAATATGAAAATTTCACTTGACTTTCGTATAATATTATATGGGTTCTTCAACTAGGGCTAAAAGAAATCGTACCCTGATGTTTTCGACCCCGTTGTATTGAATTTGCTTTGACGGTGATAGAGGCGTGTGAAGGCATCGAATTCGTGCCCCTGGTACCATCTAGGAGAATGACACTTTGGTCTGTTACTCTGATCACTTACCACTGATTCTTCTACAGGCTAATTAATGAGATTCTCAATGGAGGTCAGCAGATACTGTACATTTCTATACTTCTGGATTTTTTGCAGGTTGTTGTGTGCAGTAGTTTACACGATATCCACTGGTAGGTCAAATTGCCAAAAGAAACAGAGAATCATTTAATATGGTCATAACATTTGGCAATACAGCGGATAGAATATCTTTCGATTTAAAAGTACCATTGGTATCGGGTTGCTGTCATGTTTTTATTACTTTCTACAGACCTTGAAGGTAAGTGTCAACTTCAATTTCAGTTATAGCTCCAGACACGATGTCTGTTGCGAATTGTACAGGATAATCTTCGAAGTCGTCCAACGCTTTAATCCTGCATCTGATCCATTCTTTATCCTTGGGCATGCAACGGTAGATATGTGTAAACGTCATCAATGTTGCGTTCTTTTTGAAGGATTGGTATGTATGCAAAAAAATCATTGCCTTTAAGTTCCATGCAAAACATCAACTACTAGTTCGAAAAAAGTAGGATGTATTGTTCTTTCTTTCACCGGAATCAAATTCAGAACCTTTGTAAATTTAACTGATCTTTACGTATATTTTCGAAGTTGTTCCTCTTTGGAGCGCTAGTTTTTCTGGTGCATGTTTTTCTTAAGACGCCTCCTTCGGTTTTAACGTTTGTAGTTTTCTTCTTTTCCTTTGTTTCCTGTTTTGATCCTTTCTTTGTCAAACTTTGAGGTCTAGAATTAGCTATAGAATAAGGCATAAGTAATATCTCATCGCCTAGCTGAAAAGCATAAAAAGCACTTTTCCTGTGAGTTCTGTTGGCGTAGTGATTGATTCTTCTGAGTGGCAAGGATGAGTTCAATTTTACCACCGAATGTTTGAATTCGTGGATGGTTTTTTTAGATTTTTCAGCTGTGTTGAAAAGTGTGCTTGTGTAATCGTGGTGTGATTTTTCTTATTGAGAACTTTTACTGTTGGAATCACTAAAGAAACTCTTCATCAATCGTTCGTATTCACAATAAAAGCATCCACTACAATTTCTCAGGTGGCGCTGGACTTTGTCTGAAAGGCGAATAACTAGGGACTGGACAGAACATCGACTTATCTGATCTTGCATTTGAATCTTGTGCATTATTATTTGGCATTTATTTGATTCATTCCTTGTTAAAGAAGGTTTGGTTAAAAAACGGGACGGGAAATATCGGGGTTTGGTGTCTTCTCAGCTCTGTTCTTTTTCGAAACCCCCCTTCTGATGTATGGTTTTAAGATGCGACATCTGGTAATTTTTTAATGATTTATACTCTGAAATCGTAAAAATGGTATCCAAGTAATTTCGCTCGGACAAAAGGTCTCTTACTCTTTCTGTAGATTGGATCGAATAAAATTGTAAACTTGCATCATCAGAACTTTCCTTTTTTGGGCTTAGTCCCAGGAGCTTCTCGTTTGCTGTGGGAAAGTTTTTATTTATTGATAAAGATTGTGGTCTAGATGAAGTTATCTTGCTCTCAAAGGAGTTACAATAGGTCTAGAGCTGGCATACTACTTACATTTAGAAGACCTTTGGTTTCCTTCATGGTATGGATACCTAATGATACCTCAATCAATGACACGGGCGTTTTTGATACAAGAGGTGTGGTCGTAATTTTCCCCGTCTTTTTGTACCTGTGTCTCATTAATTTACTTTTATCCTCTGACATTTCTGGTATTTCTACCGCTGGGTTTTCAAATTTCGATTTTGTTGCTCTGATGAGTGCGTCATAATTTTTCTGAACGACAATTGAGGGACCACTATAGGGTATGGTGTACGCGTGTTTTTATATCTCCTTGTCAAAGATTTCTCGTTCTTCCGTAGAGATGTTTCTTTCTATGCGTCCTGATGATCATCCATAGCTTTTAGATCCAACTTTAAAGGAACAGAAGTTCTCTTTCCAGGAATGATTTCCTGGGGTGTAATTGCGTGTGTCAATCTTTTTTCTTTCTTTTCTTCATTCATAGTATCGTTCAAAATGTATTCTGCGTCAAGTTTCTCTTTCATATCCATTTCTTCTTTCTTTTGAAGAAGTTCCTGAACAGTTAGAAGCCTTGACTTTTTTTATTATGAGAAAGGATGGTGGGGGCAACTTTGCACTTTTTAACTTGCATTATGTGTTGATCTAGAGGGGGATTTCAGCAAATTCGTTCGAGATTTTGTTTAGCTTAGTATTGAATTGAGCTCTGGCTTCTTTAAGAGGGGAAACTGATTCTTCTTCCGCTTTATTTGTTGTTCCCACTACTGCTAGTCTCTGAAGAGCACGTGTGTAGTCTTCTATTTCTAAATCACGTTTCGCATCTGAGAGTTTTATCAAGGAGAGATTGGTATGCATAAATTTCGTCTTTTGTTTGTGGGGACTGGTTTCTGTTGACGTGTCTGATACTTTATCATTTTTCTTTAGGTCTTTAGAAAATTTGAGACCTTCCTTTCTAAAGTGCCATGTTACATTTCTCGAGTACGGGAAAAACAACTATGACGTCACACGTAAGCTAAATAAGCGAAATAAGATATACCTACATAAGATTTTCGTCATCAGTCATGCAAAAATAATTTTTGTGTTCCCCATTTCTCAAAATATTTCATCATATACTGATTATGACCTGTTTTTACATAATAATACCGCCCCTGTGTTCACCGAGTATGATCTTGCTGTACTAACAGATCGTGTATGACGTCACCGACTTGTTGGACGCGCAGTTTAGGGAAAACGAGGAGTGGATCAATCTTTTTCATAATTTGTTAATGTTTACAAGAATGTTAAAACTTATTTTTTTTATATAAGATGGTAATTAAAATTAAAAAAAATGTCAAAAAATTATACAAGAACTGATGCTTTACATGTTTTGCACTTATATAAACGGAGACTATGACGAAGTCATGTGACCATGTGTCCTTCATCCCCTTAATTAAATCAATTTCACAGTTGGCTTAGAAGAAAAACAAAACAAATGTTAATGTTAATTGTTTACCCACGTATTACTTGAAAAATATTTTAACAGTCCGGTAAGGATGTAACAACTCACGTAGCGAGAAATGCTGGGTAAAAAAAGAAGACACCTTTGTTACTGAACAGATATTCTGCTTTCAGCCTCGCTGAAAAAAAGCGTCGTATAATATGTAAATGCATTTGTTTTGAATCACATTATTCATATCCATAAAGTTTGCTTAGTGCAACTCGTAAAAGAAACTGACGATTATTCGCAGCTATTTTTTGCTGAATCTTATACACCTTAAAATTATAGGAATGGTGTTTTGTAAGTACAGTATAAAACTGTCATTTAATCAAATAAATTACAAAAAAAGACTAGATAAAGCTCAGTAGCTAAGTACCTCGGTACTAGCTTGAAAATACGAATATATACTTAACTGCTGTATTTATTTCAAAATTAAAACCCGAGAAAATAAGCACTGCCCTCAGATTTAACTAGTCTGTATACCCCCGTCAATCAAGTGAATTTAGGTCCATCATTGGGTGATTGAAATTGATTGACATGTAGCTACTAGTCCTTGTGTATAACTTGAGCATCTTGTTTGACACTAGTGGCGACCATCAAATTAAATTCTGATCTTTTGATGTTTCCTACATATATAACAGTGCGATAAAGAAGCCTTATTGATGCAAAAAATTAGCTTATTTATAACTATCTGCAGTACAAACACATAACAAAATCTCAATGATTCAGTAAAATAAATCATCTTTGTCTGTAAAACTTTTTAACAAGTAAATTTCGATTCAGAGTACAATATAATTAGTACATGGGTGACTGAAATCTTGTTTTCACCCGTAGAACAATTTTATTTTATTAGACATGGCGAAAAAATTACGATGAAAATAGATAAAAAATAAAACTACTTATACTAATGCGCGATGAAAACATTGTGCTCAAGGTGATCGGCACAATGATAGTACATGCATGTTTTAAAATACATCGTTTTAGAAAGGTAGGAAAAGATTCCCTTACTTGTGTTCTTTAGTTACTTATTTTTATTGACAAGTTCACTCAGCAAGATTCTTGCCTATTGATATTGAGGCATTTGAGATGAACAAAAGCGAATACTAAGGAGTGAATATTATGGACCCTTTATTTCACTACTAAACAAATTCAAGTTACATTTAGCTATTTCATTTATTCTCTTGCTTGAATTTCAAATAGTGTTTGAAAATGTCATCCTAATTTCAGGTGTGTATTTCACTTTGGTCACACAACTCCAAACACGCTTTGTTTCTCAGTCCACAGTATTCTTTACACCCATCATTTCTTATAAAACATTTAAACACTCGGAAGCAGTGAGAGTAGTCTTGCCAGCACCGAAGGTAGCAATCATCAATAAAGGTCGCTCTGAATTCCGTGTTCCCGCCATCCTTTTCTTGCACTGCAGACACTGTATTGCATAAACATGCAAAACACACCTGATTATTAATAAAATAAGTAAATATACAGGTAATTTGAAAAGCATGTTACTGCACTGCACAGTTACAATAAAAAAAAATGAAGGCACAATAATATTTTCTGATGGTGTTCGATTTCCAAAAATTCTTATATTTCAGTGCATCCAGTACATTAATTAGTTAATTAGTCAGTTCTTATATATCGCTGCAGAAATTTTAATAGGCTGATGTTAAAGTAAAATATATTGCAAATACCTGCAGTGATATATGTAAGAGATGATTAACAAGTACACTAATATTTCTTTTGACTTGATTGATAAGATGCATGCATGTAGAATAAGCTTTAATTATGATGACTCATTTAATTAATTATAATTTTATGGTAGCTCAGTCGTTAAAGCGCACGCGTTGTGGTCAGAAAGTCGTGGATTTAATCCCCGGCCGCGACTGACCTAAGTCGATAAAAATAGGTAGCAACTGTTCCTTCACCAAACGTTCGGCACTTTGAAGTGAAATTTAGGGGTCTCTCGGATGTGACCTTTAAAACCGAGCCCCTTGTCAAGACAGCATTTGCACGATAAAGATCCCTAACTGCTCAAGGATCTGAGGCTCTGAGGTTCTTATGAAGCCCTTCACCGGTAAATGGTGACCTCTCTATATGAGTGAGAAATTCTCGAACCGAACGTGAAACAATATACATGTACAATAATCATTCTTATTTATTACAATTTATAGAACAGATGATGAGAAATGGACATTTTCAGAAAGGCAAATAGAAAGGACTATAATTTTTATCTCAAAACAGTAATGATTTTCATGCCTAATTTAATTACGTTATTTCTGGCGAGAGTTTTCTTATCGTCTTCTATGGAATAAATCCTTTATTTGATTTTGCTACAAAACTTTATTTATTGCATTTATGAAGTATTGCATGAAAGTATTGCATATACTAGTCGACTAGAGATGCTAGGAAAACCTCAATAATGTTATATATATATATATATATATATATATATATATATATATATATATATATATATATATATATATATATATATATATATATATATATATATATATATATATATATATATATATATAGGGGTGGCAATTTGTAACCGGTTAACCGTATAATCGGTCGGAACGGTGGTAATCGGTTAAGAAATCTGTAATCGGTTAATCGAAAAAAAAAAAAAGAAAAGAAAATATGTGAAAATTTTCTTAAAATTCAATTTGCAATTTAAAAAATCTATGAATGTTGATAAGTTAAAACGTTTTCACATACATGTATTTAGATTTAATTTATTAGGACTCTTCGGACTGAGGTGTTGGGGTAATTGGTCAATTTGTGAAGTGTTAATTGTTGTTTATACATCAGGCCGTTCCCAGCTCGTCCTATATTTCTTTAATAATAATAATTAAATCACTGTTGAGTATTGGGAACAGATTACATTCTTTATCTTTTGCAGTTTTCTGTCAAATTATATTTTTACAAACATTGTAAATTAAGTGATAGTTAAAAGAGGTTCGTTCCTGAGCTTTTGAGCAGATTTTAGTCTTGACCTCTATTTAAAAAAAACCTGCGCAATGTTTTAGTTCTTATAATAAATTTGGATCGTACAATGCGAAATAAACTATATTCAACTAAAACTCCATGATTTAATTGAGCTATGTGTGCAGATTCTAAAAATATACTTGATAAAAACTTCTCAATACTTTTGATAGCAGGATACAACCTCCTTAAACTTTGTTTCTGTTTATGGTGACAATGCAGAATGACCGTATGTAATGTTTAGGGGTCGTCAGAAAGTTATCAATGTCCTTGATGCATGTATCTCATGGATGTTTTATGGACTTCCTTTCGAAATTGAATTAAAATACGCAAAGTATACATATGAAGCATAAACAGAATATTACTAATGCCATTTTTCTTTTCTTTTTTAATTTATATATTAATTTATTAGGGGTGTATGCATGAATAGAATTAATTTTAAAAAACAATGACCGGAAATGTGTATTTTGTTACGATTAACCGGTTAATCGGTCGGAACGTCTTACGATTAACCGATTGGCAATTCTGCATTCGATTGCCATCCCTAATATACATACATATATATATATATATATATATATATATATATATATATATATATATATATATATATATATATATATATATATATATATATATATATATATATATATATATATATATATGACCAATGTGCAGTTCAGCAATACTTAGAGTCGGTAATTGACATTATAATAAATAAAATGAATTCCGAATACATTCAAAACTATTTTCATCATTGCCTATTATTTGAAAAACAATTCTGTACATTACGGGAAAAGGCAATCTGTATTGACAGACCTGTCATATGTATTTTTGTCTACAAAATATTTTTCAAATCAAAATAAACTGGTACTTTCTACCTTTTAAATTCATTATAAAGTACAATAAAATTACCTACCATAAACATTAATAGAGGGCTCATTTCTCGCCTTAGCTTGTTTGTTGAAGTCGAACAATCGTGTCATTGTAAATTCAATACCCTTTATATAGTACCTATCAGTTACGACTGAATTATTATGACCACGATTATAAACAGCCCGAAGAATTTAATTGACAAGATAATTATTTAATTTGACGTATTTACACAATAAATTAACGTTCGACCAATTCTGTTTACAGCTGAAATCATATTTCTTTATTTGACCAGTAAATAAAGAAAAATTGAGAGAGAGAAAAAGAGTGAGAGATGATATCCGTATTAACGAGACAAGATGTAGACGTTCGGCTTTCATCTCTATGTCTGAATGGAACCTTCTTTCAAAATAACTAGAGACTCCTTGCTTCCCATTTGATTTGTAACGTTTCTCACTTCATGCAGTCCTCTTCCCTCCCACCCAACCCCCACCCCACCCCACCCCCCAAAAAAAGAAAATACACGTATCGAAGTTGTTTGCCATTTTTATAAAGAATAGGCATTCTCAAAATTTAGCCGAAATCAAATGTCAAGAGTGGTTTTGATAGTAATTTTTTTTTTTTTTTTGCTGTTAAACGTCCCTCTCAAGGGCTGCAAATTAAGACATATACTCGGCACTCATGGCAATTGAACAGTAAGGGATCTTTTCTATGCCAGCACCTATTGCGACACGGGACATCAATTTATACGGTCTCATCCGAAGGGCCAGTCTCCATGTCCCGCAGTGGGATTCGAATCAGCGGATGACTACAAAATGCTGACTTTAAACGAGATTATAGAAATCCCTGTCACATAAACTTATCTTTCAGTGCCCTGACTCAGTTTAAAAATTGAATTCACTCAGAGAATGCTCTTGAGTATCGAAATAGTTTGGAGACAGAAACACAGCATGGAGTTGAAAGAGGTATATTCTACATAAATAAGGAAAGATGACATTGGAAAAGCTGACGTCATCTCGTTTGTCATAGATCTTTTTTCTTAGTAAGTCCTTATCGTCTATAGTTAGTGAAACATCCAAATATGAAACAGATGTGACAGATGTTGTAGTGTCTTTTATTGTGAGTTCTTTGGGAAATTTCAAATGGACAAATGAATATAAGTATACTAATTATTGTTAATTGATAAAATATCGTCGATATTTCTGCATGTCAATTTGAAGCCATAGCAAGTTTTTTTTTTTTACTTCTTCTCATGTAAAAGGTTTGGAATAAATTTTGCTTCATAGGAGCAGTTGCCTATGGCATTAAAAAAGTTTTTTTTAATTTATCGTGAGGAATGGTTGTATAAAATCAAAAAAGCCAAACTTTTATAATGCTGACTGTTTAAAATTGCTTATGATTTGAATATCTTTCAAGTTTTTGAGAATCCACTTGAAATTTTTTTTATGACTTGAAGACACGAGGGTCATTCAATAAATAATGCAACATACAGTTTAACATAATAAATGTAGAAGTAATAAATTTTATTTTTTAACAGTTGAAAAGTTCTATTAAAGAACTCCTAATCATAGAAAACCTAATGCTTTTTTCCTATTGTGGTCGCAAAGGAATTCAATTTTGAAGTAAGCATGGTCACTACACTGAGGAGAAAACTGTTTTAAAATGATCTCTGTCAAGAAGATGAAAATGAGGGCGTGTGTGAAAACTGTGCTTTATTACATAAATACCTGAATAACCTATATTAAAGATATGATTTTGATATGTGGAAAGACTAGTCTTTCACGCTGTATAGTTTTCAGATGGATTCGGAAATTCAAAAGTAAAAAAAAAATACAACTAAAAGATTGCAGTCAAACTGGTCGATCGAAATATGTAGAGGCACAAAAAATATCGATGCTGTGAGCAACATGATACTGAAAAATGCCAAAATTTCCATTGATAGACTTTGCTAATACACGAAGCATTTTATCGTCATAACAGTTTATAGATTTCTAACAAATACAACAAATTTAACAATAATTCTATCAGATGGTGCCTTATTTCTTTACAATGCCTAAGAGAAAACACACGTTAAATGTGCCAATGGTATATTTAAAAATAACCAATTTTACAAAAAAGAAGATTTGATAAACTTGAGTGATGGATGACGAAACTTGGGTGTACTTTTTATAGCCGAAAAGGAAGATCAAGAATAAAATGTGGAATCAAAGAGAAAGCTGTTCTCCTATTATCGCAAAGAGAAGCAAGGGCTCCAAATATGTTTTATTAATTTTTTTCTATTCAAGAGGTCCAGTAAAATATGCACATACAGCCAAAGGAAGGATCATCAATAGTAACTTTTATTATTAAAATTTCACTCAGGAAAATTAAGCAGATTTTCTGCAAAGCAAGCTCAAATACCGGTCCCCGGAGTATTTTTCTGCACTTGAAAACGCTTCTGCAAATAAGCATAGAGAAATAAATAACATTTTGAAGAAAGGAATGTATACACAGCTTGGGCATCCCCCATATTGGCTAGATCTCAGCCATTGTGAGATCTTTTTTTTTCCAAAAACACTTGAAAGCAATCAAAGGAAGATTTTACAATTTCAGGTATATCATGGAAAGTGCTATTCATCAGTGTCTTTAGGGCATCCCTAAAGATGAGTATGCTGAGGTTTTCTGGTCATGGCTACGAAGAATTTAGACATGTGTAGATGTAAACAGGGAATGCTTTGAGGGATTGAAAGTATTAAGAATCTGCTTAACATACTTTCCCTATTTTTAGATGACCTTTTGCATTATTTATTGAACGACCCTCGTTTTTCAAGCTTTTGAGAATCCACTTCTGATTTTCACCGCTTCTATAATATGCTGTAGCACAATACTTCTGAAGTTTCTCCTTTACAGCAGTTAGTATTTTTGAGAAAAATAAAGACAGGGGATTGGTAGAGCATTTGCTGGAGCCGGCAATAAATCTTTGTTTGCAACAAATTGCTTAAACTTCCTGATGTTGTGAAAGAATTTGAAAAAAAAAATTATAATAGGATATCTATTTAAGAAAAACTGTTCAAAATTTGAAAGATCTAAATCATAAGCAAATTCAGTGAACTCCCAGTAAACTTGAA
Source organism: Saccostrea echinata (assembly GCF_033153115.1). Classification (NCBI taxonomy): domain Eukaryota; kingdom Metazoa; phylum Mollusca; class Bivalvia; order Ostreida; family Ostreidae; genus Saccostrea; species Saccostrea echinata. The sequence continues at coordinate 11,213,008 of NW_026889777.1, forward strand.
ATAAAAGACACTACAGCTTCTGCCACATCAGTTTCATATTTAGATGTTTTACTAACTATAGACGATAAGGGCCAACTTACAACTAAATTGTATGACAAACGAGATGGCTTCAGATTTTCCATCGTCAAGTTTCCTTATTTACTAGAATGTACCACTATCACTTGCATATTGTTTCTGTTTCCTAACTCATTCGATAGTCGAAAGCATTCTCTGAGTGAGATCATTTTTAAACTGAGGCTGGCCTTTGACGGTACATATTGTCGTCGGCGACAATATGTACCTACCCTCACTGAACGTATTGTCGTTCATCAGTACATACTGTCGCCGCCTTAAAAGTTACACATGTACATTTAGTCGCTGGCGACATTATGTGGCTTACCCTCACTGCACATAATGTCGCCCCACAGATATTGCTGCTTAAAGATTTTTTGTTGTTGTTTTTTAGGTGGTTTTGTGAATGTAATTGGTGTGTAAATCACACTGACGTGTTTCGTCTTTTTCATAGTATGTCGATTAACTTTCGTAACGATTTTGTTTTAAATTTCACGCACAGAATGCAGATTTCAAAAATAACTGAAACTTTTCTGAAAGTGACCATGGTATCTAATATCATCGATTCTAGTTGCGAGTCTGCTATTTTAGACGAATACATTTTCGACATATCAAATTGAATTAGACAAAATCAGTTGTCTCTCTTAAAAAATAACTTCCGTAATGGTAATTCAGGAAAGTTTTTGCATTAAAGGTATATTTTTTCATTATTTTGGGAGCGAAATGCTTCATACTTTTTTTTTTATCCGAAAACTAACTTTAATTTTAACTATTGCCGAGATTTTTAACTTTTATTGCTGGGAATTAATTTCCGTACGATTAACTTCCGTAACGATATTTTTTCCCGAACTTTTAACTTAATTTCGGATTCATGTCAGACTTTATGAGTTATACTTAAGCGTTCTATACTGAACATCAGAAACAAAAAATTGGTCAAATTCAGTTTTATTTAAAAATAATAAGACTTTATCAAGCATTTACTTCCGTAACATTACGTTAAAATCAATGGTATATTAAAATTGTTTCAAAAATTAACAATACCATATTTGTGGACAATTCTTTATTTTCAAGTTCACTGATATGTCTTTTAGTGAATTATAATGTTCATTTTGCTATTTGAAACACTTATTTTTTTCATGTTTTATACCCTGAATTGGTCCATTTATCGTAGAATGACTTTAAAGTCTTTTTCATGGAATGTAACACGTTTACCCTCTTTGAGAAAATAAAATTATCATTTCACGTAATTTAATTCATAAATATTGGCAATATATTGAGTTAATGAAGATTTTTAACAATCTTGATAACATAAAAAAGACGTGTTTTAAATATTTATAATAAAAATTATTTTTGCATAGTTTGTGTCTTTACGAAATGTTATTGAAATGCCTGACTCATAGGAAATATAGCGTCTATTGCTAGATATAGCTTCTAGCAATATATGTAAAAATTCCGAATTTATTCAAAGCATAAATTAAATTATAAAGAGCGACTGTTCATATTTTCTTCTTGAAATTTATATTCCTTGAAAATAATTTTCAAAAATAAGTTGAGATGAAAATTTTATTAATAAATAATTCTCCTAAAGATTTTCATTGCTTGATTGCCTTTTGTACATGTTAAAGGTTATCCGACATAAGCGTAATATGGAGTTTAGTACACTATATACGAGGGTTGTTCGGAAGTTCGTGGACTACCTTCATAACTTTTTTACTGAATGTCATAATATATCCAAATTTGGAAGAAATATTTCTACAGTAAATTCAAATGATGTGTATTAATTTTTTAAAATATCATGGTTTATTGCAAACTTATTTAAACTTTAAAAATGCGAAAATCGGATCACGGAGCAGGTCAAAATTTTGTAATTTACAATCAAGACACGGAATAATGCCTGAAGTCATATCTTCTGTAAAATGACACAAAAAACGGAAAAATTCTAGACGTTCAAATTAAGAATTGTTTCATCGTTTCTGATTCCAAATTATGACATAATATTTGGCTTCGTTGAAAAGAAATCAGTTTCAGAAGATAGGTAGTCCTCATTGAAAGAAGGCAAAAAAGATGACGTCGTAGAACGTCACGGAGCAGCAGTTAACCGTACAATTTGTGTTGTACTCTGGAAAACTCCAGGAAAAAAACTCTTAAAATGCCGGATGAAGTAGGAAATATGTCAAAAGCGAGCCATATTTGTGTGTGTACATGGTACAAGCGGTATTTTAATTATAGACTATTCTGCTTAGACGATGGTGATCTGTGAGAAAACGGATAATCTGTAAAAATCCGTCAAAAACATTGAAAAGTTAGTAACGCCGTGCTAAGAGTTTGGTGCTTCACAGATGCTGATCTTGTGAAAGAAAACTTACGCAGTGAAAAAAATATAATATTGACAAACAAAATGATGCTACTGGAACAACTGTTAGCAAAATAGATTTCAGGTGATAGAGAAACGTTTTTAATGAATGCACTGGCAGTGGGCAGTACTGAGTGAAATGTATAGGGATAGTATTTTTGAGAACCTCATGTCGGTATGTTTTGACGTTACAGTGTTGTTGGGTTTACTCCATGGTTACAAAATGTGTTGATTCTAAAATTAAATAACATGAATTCTATTAAATCACATGGAATGAAACTTCACAATTAAACAAAATAAATATTTTTACATATGATAATGTGCTCATTTTAAATTTCTTGAAGATAGTATAACGAAGATTGGCGTAGTCCACGAACTCTCCGAACAACCCTCGTATTTGATACAAAATGATTGCAGGACCAAATAAATAAATCATTCCTGAATATCTCATGAACACATTAATTTTATCGATATACGAAATAAATAAAAGAAATTATCAAATTTCGACGATATTTGATTAATTAACAAAATTATTCTATTAATATTTAACACGATTACAATGACACAATGGAAATTATGTTATTCGATTTCCAATATCCAATTGGTTCAACATGTTTAATAGATAATGTACTTGCTGGTATTAAAATTCTGTTTACACAAAGAGAGCTTTTAACTGCACTTCATCTTTTCTTATCTTCACATACATCTGATCGATACAGGAAAGAAACTTGTAAGAAATAAGCATGAACAAATCACATAGATGTCATTTTTTCTTAAATGTTTTGGCGATGGCCATAGTAACTTAGACTTGAGCTTAGAGAATATGGGAGGATAAGGCGTGGGAAATGCCTCTAGCTTCAAGTGCATAAAATCAGTGTAGAACCAAACAACGTTATAATTTTAACACGTATGAAATTAGGATAACAACATTTTTTTCTGCAGAAAAAAGTATTCTTTAAGAAATATTCTTTGTTATAAAAATTGCCAATTTGGTAAATGAACCAAAAATATTAAAAAATCCGAAATATTATTTTTTCATTGAGACTTAATTTTGTTCTTTTTTTCAAAATCTCTTATTGATGGAATTAAAGAATGTTACAGTGCATATTTATCCCATATTTTTCACCTATTCGTCATACATGCCCCATTCACTATAACGATATCATGTTCTTTTCATTTGGAACAAACTTCATATTCCCATGTACTGCATTGATCACAACGTGATTAACTTGTGTGTTCTTCTTGATACCAACACTTAAGACAAGTGACTTTTGGGTATTTCCGAATAAATTCTCACTTGAAAAAGCAAATCTTTTTTGAAATCTAATTGTCCATAAATTTGATCTCATGTTTCCAAGCAACATACTTTGTGTAATTGTAGGCCACCGACTATCTTACCTGGATAATTAGGGATAAAAGTTCAACTCCTATATATAGATCGTAGTGATATTTTAATTTATTTGACATTAATATAAGCAGGCAGGTGTGTGAATCTAACAACTGTCGAGTTTGGTACAACCTCATGTCATTTGAATGCTTTGCCCTATACTTTTATACCTTCTAGGAATTTTCAGACTCATAAATTCAGCTTCTTTTCACAAGCTTTAACCAAGTGAATTTAAATTCCTTTGTCCGACATCTGTAACAAATTTTTAAAAATTCAAGTCATCAGGACTGATATCTCGAAGACTTTGTCGATACATGTGTACCCATTCGCGTTGTATTTATAAGAGAAACAAAATTTTATATATATTTTAGGTATGACTTTTATAAGGTAGATGTAACTTTCTTTGTGGAATTCGTACATTTCATCAACTCTCCAGTGAGTTTTATATTAGGTCAAGGTTAAAATTATAGAGATTAAATTCATTAAGGATCATTTCATTCAAACATTGATCAACTAACTCATTATTTTACAGTAGCAAACATTCATAAATATTATTTATTAACAGGCAAAAATTCCTTTTAGACAAGGAATACCACTGTATTTAGTACAAATTTCTGTGTCTTTCTTTAAATACAAAAAATAATAATAATTAGAATTGTTATTTCAACATTGTAAGGTTGGCCTTGCAGGAGTCCATGCATCTGGTAAACTGGTCATTACAAAACTCCCGGCATCTTTTCTCAAAGGGATGTCCTTCGCATTTGTAGTAAGCTTGGCAACCCCTGAATATTTCTGTACACTTGTAACAAGGGCCTTCTCTTTCTTCGCCGTTCACATGTACAACAGCGACAAGTAAACATGCGATCAAAATCATTTTTCTCAAAATAGGAAACATTCTCCTAGTTCCAGAACCTGCAAACAAAAATTTACAGCATTGTTGACATCAATACATTTTTAAAGGTTTTCCTTTTGAGGAATTTAATGATAAACAAGCATTCTGAAAATATTGCATTAGCAATACTAGTCCCCTACCAGCAAGTGTAATTTGGTTCCCGTTAAAAATTGAAAATGCCATAAATCCGTCAAACATTAGTGAAGCGGAACGAAATGCAAACATGATCTATAACTCATCAAGGTAAAGTACATACCAAAAATCAGCTCAATATCAGCAAGTGTATAGAAAAAATTGCGAAAAACCCTGAAAAATTGAAAAGTTCATAATTCCGTCAAAAATCATTGAAGCGTAACGAAATGCAGACTTGATCTGTAACTCATTAAGATTCACTCACATACCAAAAATTAGCTCAATATCTGCAAGCGTTTAGAAAAAGTGCGGAAAACCAAGTGGGACAAACTGACGGACAGACAGAGGGACAGACAGACGGACAGACAGACAGACGGACGGACAGACTCAGAGGAAACCTATAGTCTTCTCCGGTTTCATCGGAAGGGGACTAATAAGTCATTATATAACATTGATAATTCCAACTATGAAAATATCCAATTTTATATATACAACAAAACGGGAAAAAACACAATTGGAATGAATGCGATGTAATGTAAATGAGGCTGGTTCAATTTTTTTTTCTGATACAATTAATTAATATAAATTTTCTGTAAGAAGTTAAATACCAAATGTTTATATGCATATATAGTTTATATTGAACATTTGAATGTTGATCAAAGAAAATCTAGTATTCTTTACTTCTTTTTTTTTCTTTCATTTTAAATAAAACATGAAGTTTCAAAAGAAAGTTAATTGAGCTTTACTTTAAATTCTACGGAGTATAGTTTACTACGATGACCGATATGGGCCGGGGCAAAAAGTAACAACGAGTTGTGTTTGATTTGCCGGCAATTCTTAGATGCTGGCAAAAAGTAACCACGAGTTGTGTTTGATTTGCCGGCAATTCTTAGATGCCGGCAAATCTCCGGTACATGCAATGGCAATTCTTATACGTAATATTTAATTTATATGCCAGAGGATATCAAGTTAAGTCAAGTCAAGTTAACTTAACAGGGCAAATGGTTTGAAAAAAACCAGAATACTGAGAGAAGTGAGGGGGGAAAACGCATATAGACATTGTTTAAGGGGTTTCCAGACCCTTGCACTCCACATAAAAGCATAATATCCTTTAAAATTCATACGAACACATATTTTATTTTATCTTCAATAGTTGTGTTAATTATTTTAATAACAAAGCTAGTGTTCCCTCAAATACATAATGAACGCTGTGCACGCTGCCTGTTGATTGACGGCACAGCTACATGTAGTCAATTGATTAGATGTTTAAAAAACCTGCCTGGTTCATAAACTACCAAACTATCATAAACACTTGTGAGGATGATCATGAGAGTACAGGAAATCTGAATTTGTATTGTCCGTTTTTATCTAGGCTCCACCATATCCTAGTCAAAGATTATGAAAAACTGTTTAAAGACAGTGAACGTAACCCAGACTAGTGTTGAAATAGCACCCGGTCCCCACCCCCATCCCCCGTTATAGACTTCTTTTAATTTTCGGGGAGGCTGCCTTGTAGCCAGTTAAATATCTTGACTTCGCTTTGATATGTCATAAATAATGCCACGTGTTGAGTGAAACTGCTTTGTTGTTGTTTTTGGTTTTCTGTTTTTGTCAAACTCTTTGCCCAATTTAAGATAACTTGACTTCTGAAACCTCTATATCCTCTGGCAATTTAATTAAATATTTTAAATAAGAATTGCCGGTATCTAAGATTTGCCGGCATCTAAGAATTGCCGGCAAATCAAACACAACTCGAGGTTACTTTTTGCCGGCATCTAAGAATTGCCGGCAAATCCAACACAACTCGTGATTACTTTTTGTCCGGCCCATATCGGCCATCATAGTTTACCAAATGAAAAAAAAGTGAAAATATCGACCAATTACCAATCTTAAAAAACCTATACAAAGCTATGAAAATGTCATAAAACACGGACCCATAGAAATTACAGAGGTGGGATCAGGTGCCTAGAAGGGGTAGGCATCCCCTGATGACAGGTCACACCCGCCGTGAGCACCATGCGTTTCGCTAAAGCGTTTCAGTGAGGAAGCAAAATAACACAGCCTTCAAAAGCTCACACAGACATAAGAATGGTATCTATCGATCTGCTTACTGGTATTATTTCTACCCTATGTCTTATATTCAGCTCTTATTATAGCAATAAAATTACGTCATTCAGTAAATAAATGCAATCTTTTAAACGTTTGACTTTTATATTTCAGTATCAACTTTTGAATTAATATATCTGTATGTTTTTATTTATTTATATATTTATTTATTTATTAATCTACTCTACTTCTGATCAGCTGAAAAAATATTGCTATGGCCTTCATAAACTTACCTAAAGAAACAGGTTCGAATATATTCATCAAACTTTAGAGGTTTTGCTAATGAAATCCAAAGCCTCAACTTATATATAATGTAAAATTATAACCAGTATAAACCGATAAATTATTCAAATATATTTTCCTCGCCAATTTCAGTGGTATTGACATTTAAACTTCCTGTTGACAACATTTAGTATTTGTAGTTGATTTACACTTCTATTTTTATGTCAAGTCATTTTGTGTATTTATGACAGCATGAATCGCGAAGCCTGGCATTTTATATGGTCCTAAGTATCAAATAATGATTGCCTGATTCATGAGCAGATGTTGCTTGCCCTTTCAATTATAGATATAGATAAATATTCATTCATAAGAATATATCTGACCGTTCTGCAGAGATATTTGATAGAGAGGTACACAATGAAAGGACGAGCATATTTTTTTCTACTTGTATAACATTAAAATTGCAAATGCAGTACACAGATATTCTTCTAGTTTAAACATAATTTCATATAAAGAATCCAAGAAGGGGAGGAGATAGGAATAGGGTAAATACACTGCATTTCAAGGTCTACTGAACAGAGTTTCGGGACAGGATTCTCAGCTAGAATATATATTTTTATGAATAAATTAATATTTTAGGGGGTACCATATGGATTGAAATTCACTTCGGTTAAAGCATGAATTCATTATAAGTGTGTGCTTTAAGACCTTTTTCTGAAGACATTATGAAGCAGCCAATAATGAATTTTTACATGTATTCATATAGATTCCTTTTTCTAGTGTTATTTTCAACTAATGCCATCTCGCACAATGACAGGTTATTCAAATGATTCAATATGAATTCTATAAAATAATTACTACATAGGGACTGGACACGACCAGTTCTCAATATCACATCCCTGACCTTCTCCCTACCCCAAACATTTTAATGTCTTATTTGTTAAATTGTGCAAAAAGAGAAACATTTCTTTACATAATAACTCACTTCAGTACATTATATTTTTGTCCTATTTGTATTTCACGCCCAGCATTAGAATATGGTATTCATTTAAGTTTCTGACTTAACTGAATGTTTGCAACATTATAAAGATTGCTTAGTTGTCGATATTTGCAAGATTTAACAGCTTGTTTTCAAATGCAGGTAGAAAATGCCTAATAGGAAAAATGTGTATCCATTATACGAATTTTGATTCCAATTTTTTCTCTTTAAATTATCTGTGGAAAAAAATCTTTTGAAAAGCTTATTATTTATGTCATGTCACTCCTAACAAAAATATACTACAGTGTACATGTATAGTTAACTATAGTTTACAATAGTTAACTTATTGTTTACTGTTGTATCAAAGTTTTAACTATAGTAAATCAAAGTTTTCACTACAGTGATTTGATTTACTTTAGTGAAAACTTCGATACCATAGTATCACCCTACAGCTATAGTCCTGCTGGACACGTCATTACCGGTGATGTAAAAATAGTTCAAAACGAAGACCTTTAGGTAGAACCTATGTCGGAAAAGTCTTTGTCACAGGATTTTCAAACTTTTTAGTAATTAGCACTTGCTTATTAATCAGTTAAAAAACATGGTATGTCTCCTTGTTATTAAATGTAGTGCAGCCGGCGCAATTTAGAATGATTATTATACACTGCAACTATAATTTTCAGCCAATTTTAGGGGTACATGGTCATGAGAATATAGAAAGTCACAAAAACACTTCCTCAAACACCTTTGTTATAGACTTTATTAACTGAAGAATAGTTAGAAATATTATCAAAAATTAAATTTGTTTTTCTTCAATTGATATAAAAGATAAATCCACATTTCAATAAATATACTCAAATGCTCTCAATATTTTTCAAAGGATTGTTTTGTCCATCTATAACCCTAGATTTGTATATATTTACCAAAAGTCTTTGTGACAGTGTTTTGAATCCTTAAAATGATGAAGAACATACCCAAATGATTACGAAAAATGATTAAAATATATACCTTTCCCCGCAAACTAATGAGAGAGATATTTTTTCATCAATACTAGATGTGTTGACCTTATTTGCAATTACACAGGATTTCATAATTAAATGAATGTTTTGGGGTTACTTTCAGATTTACAATATGAATTTTCATCAAAAAATGAAAATTTCTATTTAAAAATTAATATTTTAGCGAAATGTTATTATTATACACAAACTACTAAAGATCCAAATAAATAATTAAAAAATAAATATGAAAATGAATACATTTCATTTCATAATAGACATTACGAACATTAAACACAATTTTTAATACATTTAAGACTCAGACAATATATCATCAAGATATTGTACTATTTAATAGTCGACTGAAGATTTCTTAGCAACTTTACATTCCTTCAAAATAGTTGCATGTCATTCACTTATCAAAGTTGTGTATTTTCATTAGCTGAGACAGTCTTGCATTCGTTCACTTAACTATGACGACATACGAAGTAGGTTCTACGTTAAATCCCTTATTTTAAAAGGGTCCTTATTCTGAAAGGGCCAAAAAGACGTTAATGGTAACTAAACAACAAAGCATAATGATAAACGTGATGACTTCAACTTTTCAATCGTCAACTTCCCTTACTTATGTAGCAATATACCTTTATCATCTGCGTATGGGGTTTATGTCTCTCAGTTGATTCGATACGCAAGAGCATGCTCTACATGAATGACCACTTGTATGAACAATATCTAAAACGAAACAAGCTATTGACAAAAAAGTTGATGAAACAAGAATATCAACAGTCTCCTTTGAAGTCATCTTTTCGCAAGTTTTACGGTCGATACAATGACATTGTCAGCACATACAGCCTATCATTGAGTCAAATGCTGACTGACGTTTTTCATACTACCCCTTATTGTTAGGTCATTATTTACACACGGAATTGTCAACGGATTTTTCCGTTATTTTCCAGCAAATATTACTAGTACTACTCATAATATAATGTGCATTTAACAACATGTAATAAAATGTATTTCAACAATCTATTACTGTTTCAAAAGTGAAAACAGTATTATAAACCATGAATATTCAACCATTTTCTATAAAAGAGTTGCTGGCGTGATACTGGCGTCATGTTTACATTAACAACGACATATGCTTTAAAACATGCAATTTGATTGGTGAAAAATTTGTGTAAGCAAGTCTACGGTAGGCAGGAGGGGAAACCCGAATAAACCTCCTTAAACTTCTACTTTAGAGAAGATCATTCTGATATAAACCTCAGGAAAAAGGTCCTTGAAAAATCAGAGAGCATTAAAACTCCTGATCATTTAATAATAAAAAAACTCGACTACGTTTTTATCAGTTAATACTAATAATTTTCACTCGAACGCTGATTTAAAATATCTCCGGGGTTTGAATTCAAAATAAAAGATACCACAGTGTCTGACACATCTGTTTCATATTTGGATATTCTACTAGAGAAAGACATTGATGGCAAACTAACTACTAAATTTCATAAAATATGTGTTGACTCCAGCTCTTCTATCATTAACTTCCTTATTAGTGTAGTAATATACACGTATACCATTAACATCTGCAAATGGAGCTTATGGCTCCCAGCTGATTCTACGTGCGAACAATTTCAAAAGCAAGGTATTGACAAATAATTAATGATACATGAATTTATTTTCAAAATGTTTAGCAAATTTCTACGTAATTATTTATTTTTTGTATGTTCCGGTTGATTTTTTGTATGTTATTTAGGGTCCCATTTGAGAATTTTTCACTAATATGGAAACTTCACCATATACCAGTGCAGGGTTTCAAATTTAGACCTATACTGGGCACTAAGGGCCACTGAGTAGTGAGGGTTCTTTATCGTGGCTACGCCTACCCTGACACGAGACCTCGGTTTTGAAGGTCCATCGGACAGAACCGTGACTTTCACATTTAATGCCGGGCAATTGGCGAAGGAACAGTCACTACGTATGTTTACCTCTTAAGTTTGAAGTGGCGCGGCGAACAAGAAGTGAACACCGTACCAACTGGCTCTCGTAACCGGTAATTTTTATGTTTCAAGTGTCTTTTGTTAATGGCTTTTTCGTGTATACAATTTTATTTCAAATTTTATTACTGTGGGTAGATTTGCACCAAAAAATATGCAATTTGCGGAAGACCCACCTAAGACATCAAAAACAAGCATTCTGAGAGTATTGCATTTGCAATACTAGTCCCCTACCGGCAAGTGTAATCTGGTTCCTGTTAAGAATTGAAAATGCCATAATTCCCTCAAAAATCAATGAAGCGGAACGAAATGCAAAGTCGATCTATAACTAATCAAGTTAAAGTCACATACCAAAAATCAGCTCAATATCCGAAAGCGTTTAGAAGAAAATTGTGGAAAACCCTTGAAAATTGAAAAGGCCGTAATTCCGTCAAAAATCAATGAAGTGGAACGAAATGCAAACTTGATCTGTAACTCCTCAAGATACACTTACATACAAAAAATCAGTTCAATATTTGCAAGCGTTTAGGAAAAAAGTGCGGAAAACCAAGTGGGACAGACTGACAGATAGACAGAGGGACAGACGGATAGACGGACAGACAGACGGACGGACAGACTCAGAGGAAACCTATAGTCCCCTCCGGTTTCACCGGTAGGGGACTAATAAGAGAAAGTGATTCGCTGGAAAAAATAAAATGTGAAGATAAGAAACACAGACCTGAAATCAGGAGTAGAATCAGCTGTTCTGGAGGAGTTAGTCTCACCTGCCACGTGTTCCTTATCATGATCGAGTAAACCAAAAACTCCATAGACGATTCTGTGTTAAAATATTTCCCTAGCAATTTGTACGAAAATGTCAAATTTCTAAATAATGACAAATAAGATCATTGTATTGACCATAGAATTTACAAAATGAGGAATCCAGGCGAGATTCTTGATATGCTTGTCTCATCAATGTAGTTGTCGATAGCTTGCTCCGATTTAAAAAAAAAAAAACTGTTCGCACATAGAACATGCTTTTGCGCATCGAATCAACCGGAAGACATAATCTCCATATGCAGACACCGTTCACGATAGCCTAGTGGTAGGGCGTTCGTTTCTCGTTCGCCGCGCCGCGTCAAACCTAATACGTAAACATAGGTAAAGAAAGGGTCTTTCGGATGAGATCTTAAAAACCGAGGTTCTGTGCCACGGTAGGCGTTGGCACGATGAAGAACCCTCGCTGCTCAATGGCCCTGAGTGCCGAGTACAGGACTAGATTTGGAGCCCTCCACCGGTACATGGTGACGTCTCTATAGATGTTAAAAATTCTCGAATGGGAACTAAAACAATATACAATCAATCAATCCATATGCAGGTCATAATGGTTTCTTGTATATTGCTACATAAATAAGGGAAGTTGAAGTTAGAAAAGTTGAAGTTTTATCACGTAAACTCAAAACATAAATAAAATTAAATTTAGTCCAGCCTGCAAATAATGCAAATCTTCGAACTAGTTACAAAATGACGCTGATGTAATGCTATATCTCGTCTCACGACTTTCGATAAAACAGGCCCCTGACAAATTTAGAAGTAAACTATGTTTATTGTTTCCGTTTTAAACAACATCTTGTCATTAAAAAATAATGGAAAATATATTCAGTGGATGTAAAATACAGTCCCTGAAACGTTCTACTTTCCCATTTTTCCGTTCGCTCACCGTTCGTTCACCGTTCGTTCAGCGTGCGTTCACCGTTCGTTCACCGTTCGCTCTCCGTTCACAGTTTTGCGTTCACCGTTCACCGTGCGCTCGCGTTCACCGTTCACAAAGCGTTCAGCGTTCGCTCTTCGTTCCGTTCACTTTGCGTTCAGCGTTCACCTATCGTTCAGTTGTCATTGCCATTCGGAACTCCCAAGTGAAAGGACTTATCTTTTTGTAGGTAAGGAGTTACAGATTTTTTAATTTAATACTAACATATCGTGTTTGAAGAATCATTATTTCATATGGGAAAATATCTAAGATATATATTTTTATTATTCTAACTTAGCTATTAGGTTATTTATTAAATTACTCTGGGAAAAAATGTTGTTATAAGCACATCCTGTACCTATTTAGAACGATGCTGAAATATTAAATTTAACTAAGGCCAATGTGCAAATACTTCAAGCACTGCAACATTTTGATGTTTTGTTAAAGACGACAAATCGTTAATGGAGATATAATTATCCAAGTCAAATAATTACGCAGCAAAATTACGAAAATATTTATTTCTAACGCGTTTTTTATTCAATTACTACAGAGAATATGATAGAACTAGTTCTGAGAGTTATACATAGTACTGCGGATATCCTATTATATATAATTTATTATCTTTGGAGCGAATTAAATTGATATTGTGTTTAAAGGAAATATTTATTTAAAATGTAATGCACTACAGAATATTCGCTACTATAATACATGTATGTAAAGTCTATAGTTATAGAGAAAAAAATCTTTCTTCACCGTAACTTTATATGTTTGCTATTCGATATGATTAATACCACCACCCCCCCCCCCCTTTTCCCCTAAATCGGTTACTTAGTCAGTACTGTATTTCCAGAAAATTTTAATTAACCTGTTAAAAAAAAGTTAAGGACATACGCAACATAGTTTGAACTTTATTGTCTTTTCCAATGGAGTTGAAGAGTTCCAATACTTAAAGGAACTGTGACTGCTACATTTTAATGTCTATATATGCTGTTGTACACTTCTTCTAAAACAAGTTTGGATAAACAAAACATGTAGAATATATGTTTAGTAATTTTAATATATTTTTTATGAATCATACAAGCATTTTCATCAATTGATATCTTTTCAAAACCCCTGGTAATGCATGCTGGTTTTTTGTCTACGAACATCTGATGACACTGTAATCTTAAATTAAGAATATCTAGAAAATTTATCAGTAGGTAAGATACGTTGCGTATGTCCTTAAGGTCTTTTTAGAACAAAAATTTCAGTCTCAAAACAAACATGCATCTAGAAAAGTCACAAAACAATAGTAGTTCAAAATGTACACGTGTCGGCGGTGGTATTTGAAATTGGCAGAGAGTATGTTTCAAATTCAAGTGTTAATGCCCAATATATTTTATTCACTAATTATTCAAATGTTGGTATCAAATCTAGAAATGATAAAAATAAATGTTATAACTTGTTGGAAATACTTTTGATTGACAGGACAAGCACGTGGACTTCGTGTGAACTTGAAGCAGGAAAATAAAAACGAGTAATACTGTCAAATAGATGGATATGATTTGTTGATAAAAAAAAAAAGTTACTTTCACTGTCTAATATATTTAGAAAAAAATATCAGAGTTATTGTTTGATATAGGTGCAAACATTTAGTGAAGCCTGAAAGGAAGGGAGGCTAAAACGGAATCTCTCTCTCTCTCTCTCTCATTTGTCTGTTTGATAAAAATTATAACAGCATATTACTTAAATATCAAGTTCTGAAAATTGAATTTATAACAAATAATATGAATATGCATCTTTGCATTATCTTGTCTGAGTATAATCACGGCCATCTACAGACACATGTAGAAGTCTGATCAATAAATCATCATGAAAAATAGAAATGACACATAATATATTATTGTATTAAAAATTTAAAATACGAGCGTATAAATGCAAAACGTCCACTGACCTTTGTAATTATTTTTTTTTTTATTACTTCACATGAAATCGCCCTGACACGGAGATACATATATGAATGGATGTTACAATCGCTTTAATTCATTCTATAAGTCAGAAGTTTTCTCTGATTTATTATCAAATAAGAATAAACATTTTTATTTTCCAACTAAAAAAATATCTTTTATACTTCAGCGTTCGGCAACAATTGCAATGTTTTAATGCGTTAAAAATCGTGTGATTAAAAACTTAATGTGCATGAATCGTCTTTCTTTCGACAATTTTGGAGAATTCATTTTATTTACTTATTTATTCATTCATTTATTGGTTTACTTATTTATTTATTTTTTTTTTGGCACCTGACATTATAATACAATAAAATAGTTTCAATGCAAGGAAAAGATCAGAGGCATTCCGAATATATCGTTCATCTTGCGTTCACCGTTCGTTCACCGTTCACTTTGCGTTCGCGTTTGCGCTCCGTTCGCGTTCTGCGTTCGCTCACCGTTCACCGTTCACACATCGTTCACCAAGTTGCGTTCAGCGTTCACACATCGTTCACCCACCGTTCGCTCTGCGTTCGTTCAGCGTTCGTTCAGCGTTCGCTCACCGTTCAAGTGGGAAAGTAGAACGTTTCAGGGACTGTACGAAAATCACGATTCATTCATTTACCATCTGGTTCTTCTTGTATATGTATAGAAATCGTATTTTACCTAAACAGTACAATGGCAGATCCAGGATTCTTGAAAAGGGGGAAACAGGCCGAGGAACTGAGGGTTGCCTTAAGGCCCCCAGTGGGTCCAGGCCAAAAAAAAAGTTTTATTCATCTCAACTTAATTTTGGGTCACAAAAAGAGCCCCCCCCCCCTCTAAATCCACCAGTGGAGTACATATATAGAGAATTCTTCCATCCGTTATACATATAATAACCAGTGTTATCTTTCTTAACATACTCTAGGTATTCTAGGTATATTGTATTGTTATACTTTAATGTTAAATAGTCATTTGATTAGTTTAAAAATAATGTTATTTAAAAAGTACTATTATCCTACCGCGTGTATAAACTACGCCCTCCGAGTAACAATACTTACCAACGGTTGAAAATGCATGACGACAGATAACAGTATATGGGAAAATCTATAAGCCCGTTATCTGAAACAACCGGAAGCCCGTGAAGTCAAGTACACAAAAGTGCATACGTCATTTTTACTTTCGCTTTTAACTTGCAGCCGCGCTATCGACAATCATTCATTTGAAAGTGATCAGGCTATCTGTAAATATCTTCAATGGCAGAATCGGTAACAGGGTTTAGATTATAAAGTAGAGACGAAAAGTGTATACGAGGTTGGGTTTTGTCAGAGGAAATCCTTCAGCAATTCATTGAAGTACATTCAATCAGCATGGGATGTCAATTTGTGTCGTGGTACAGACCCTGAAACGTGCTACTACCCCACACGCTCGCTGCACGAACGGTACACGCTCGCTGCACGGTTTGCACGAAACGCTGCACGGTTTGCACGAAACGCTTTGCACGAAAGGCTGCACGGTTTACACGAAAGCCTACACGAAACGCTTTGTACACGTTTCTCACACGCTTTGTACACGATTCTCGCACGCTTTGGCCTCGATCTGGAGTTTCTATTCGGAATCTTTCGGACTTTATTTCAATTATTACGGATTAATCAAAGATTAGTTAAGAATTGCAATCATTCAGATTAAGTTAAGATTAAAACTCGCTACACCAGTACTATATTAACAGATAAAATATTCAATGTTGAGTTGTAATTAATAAATTGTTGTCATTGAGTATGTGACCCGCCCGGTGAAATACATATTATCGTCTGTGTACAAACCTTTTTTCACTAGATTCTAAATTACGCACTGAAAAAAAAAATTATATTCGTAAATCAGAATCCTTTACAGCATTTGATGTTTTTTTCCAATTATAGTTTGATATTAAATAGTTGTTTATTACTGACAATTCTACTTAGCTATTGATTTGAAAAAAAAAAATGATTAAATTGCGTATGATTTCTGTAAACGGATTGATTTTCTTTTCCTTTTTTCTTTTATTATTGATTGATTTATACATTTTTTGATTTAGTAAAAGAAAAAATTCATTTGATTAAATTAAGTTCTGTTTATAATTTGCAAAGGTAGTATGTTAACTGCATCTAACAGGAACATTGTGCAGGAAAGGGGGGGGGGGTTACCGAGATCTTACTGTTGTATCTTCAAATCTGTACATGACTAAACATAACGGTCACTTGTTTCAGTAAGTATACCATCGGGAAAAAAATATATAATAGAAACAAGTGCCCGTTCTAAGAAAAAAAGGATACCCTTATATCCAGCGGGACCCGATACATGTAATTCATTAAATGCTCTTTATTCAGAATGGTACATATTTCATTTCATTACAGAGTTAAACTTTAATTAATCATTATATGGTAGAGAAGCCGGGGGATAGGTATTTTGACTCTTTAGTTCTCTTTTGAGGCATTGTGTTAATCAAATAAAAACAATATTATACCCACCACCTTCTAAAATCCTTGATTTCCAACCCCGTCTAGACAAAAAAATCAATAATTGTGTAATCAATAGTCGCGACTCTTAACAATACACTCAATATATATACATGTCCAATGTCCTAAAAACTAAAACATATGCTCTAGAACTGCGTGATTAATAAAACAACTAATACGTGATTATTCAGGATTTATTTTATTCACGAATGCACTGGCAAACTAATTCACTGTTTACAGACAATAGGATAAATTTAAGAAATAAAATCCACGGGTATTTATTTATACCCATTAAATACTAATAAAACTGTTTAATTTCACGAATTAAAAATCAATCGTTATTTTCGGGTGTCATCTCAGCTATGACTGACAAGACATAATTGCAGAACAAGTTTTCAGTCCCGGCACGCGGAGCCCGTGGTCGCTGTTGTAAATGACCTTGATCACGGCCGTAAGAAGAGTGTTGAAAGTGTAAAGAAGATTCTAACATTTTTTAAGGGGTGCATCGGGTGCACCCTGAAAAAAGCATTAAATTATTTTAAAAAAGAAAATTATCAATAAAAGACTTGTTTACAACAAAAACTCGGTTAGTATTTTCATTTGATCCACCCGGAAATATTTAACCCTGTATTTGCCGATGCACGTGAATTATAATTCATTTATATGACTATTATTAATCAGCCAATTTTATGCATAAAAAGACTATAAATGATTCATCGTTTCAAAATTATTTGTATCACAATATTATAACATAAGAAAATTATGTTCGTTTATAAAGGAAATCAGTAAACTGTGCTCCCCGGCCTAGAATTCCAATACTTCACATTTATATCAACACACGAAATTTTGCGTTTTATTTTTCACGCCTGCCATATCTATCTATTATTTCGTATTAATCACCGATATTTTCTTATAATCCCACATCCCATAATTGTAAAATGGTGAGGAGATTCAAATAAATGAATGAAAAGGACAAGACCGGATTCCTAATGAATTTCCTTTTAAAAAATGTTCTGTATTGCTCCCTTTAAAAAATATATTGAATCAAATACCTTAAAATTTATGTGCATATAATTAATTACTTTTAACACATTTTCTGTCCATCTTTATTGAAATAAAAAAGAAAGAAACTCAAACAAATATGTAATACATTACCGAGTAATTTTATTTTGTTGTTTCCGTATTTTTTTTTCACTCTTAAAATACCACCGGTATGATATATCCGAATAATATTAGTTACAAACACCACAGAATGAGATGTTGATCCATCAATAACCATATTTAAAATAAAAGGACTTCCGAAAGAATCCTACACGTTTCTCACACGATTCTTGCACGAAAGTCGCACGTTTCTCACACGGTACTTACACGAAAGTCGCACGTTTCTCACACGCTTCTCGCACGCTCGCTACACGGTTTGCACGAAACGCTTTGGAGCTTACACGAAACGCTGCACGGTTTACACGAAACGCTACACGGTTTGCACGAAACGAAAAGCGCACGAAAGTCACACGCTTTTTTGGGGTAGTAGCACGTTTCAGGGTCTGTAAGTAAGATTTGTTTTAAAATATTTTTTTCGGACGGAAATGTTAATTTTATAAAATATGCCCATATCTCCGAAACATGTAATCTATTAAATAGACTAACTTATAGTTACATGTTTTCAGTAAATGACATTTTCATTAGATCTTCTATTTAAACTTTTAAGTTTTGGATGCTTTGATCCCCTTGCCTTCGCCTTAATAGCTTGTTATCATAAATTCATACGCCATAGAGAATGATATGGTGGGAGGTTTGAGATTGTCCGTTATTGACTGATAATGGACTGCATTAAAAGGGGGCAAATTTTCCTTAAACTGAACGTCAGTGGGATTAACGGAATGTGGCAATTACACAACTGGGGTTATTAATGCTGCTGGCGTTTGACTGATAATATGTCACATATAAGATCATTCTTCTTTCTTTTCTTTGAATTGATCCCCAGATCAGCTGCTATGCTACGCAATACATTTACGTTTGTTTTCTTCAAGTTTTCGTGGGTGTCGCCATACTGTTGTAACTCGTTGCCAATGTAAACAAGGTAACGATAAACAGAAAATGTTTGTAACTCGTATATGAATAGAAATAAATAGAATAAAACACACTTCAAACCAATTTTATTCAGTTTATAAGTAAATATCAATTCAAAATATATATATATATATATATACGACGATGTTCATAAAACACTTTTGACGAAAATGAAGAGAAAAATGTTGCACAGAACGACTCGTGTTTTATCCACTCGGAAGTACTTCTGCGCATGTCTGCATATATCATTAGAAAGATCTATATACTGTTGTACAGTATTCCTGAAGTTTCTCCTTAACTGCTGTAAATATTTTATTGATGGGTAAAGAAAGAGGCTTGGTAGAACATTTACTGGAACCCGGTATGTGTCTTTGTTTGTAGAAATTTTTTTTTTGAGATTTGGAATCCAGTATAGGTAGGGTAATTCAAAATCATTTTGATAGTTGGGAATCTTAAAAATATTGATAACTGATGACCTCTTCAAGTGATATCCATATACAATACAAGTAAACAATTTCAGTTTCATCACATACACAATTTAACCGATCACGGTAGCCTAGTAGCAGGGCATTTTTCTTAGCTAAGCGCCCGGCACTAGAAGTGAAATCACATGTCCTTCAGAAAAGACCTTACAAACCGAAGTCCCGTGTCACGGTACGCGTTGACACAATAAAGAACCTATGGCCCTGAGTGCCGAGTAAAGGTCCTTCACCGGTATACGGTGACGTCTCTTTATGATTGAAAAATTCTCAAATGGGACGTTAAAAACAAAGAGTCAATCAATCTGATACACAATTTCATCAAATCGTTATCTTTTAATTGCAATGACACCATATATTCCTTGATTTGTTTTACATTTGAAAGGATTAATGCGTTGTTAGTAACGAGGTATAATTTTTATTGCTTCCTCAATTAAAAAAAAATTAGGAAATTACGCTTACTTTGTAAAACTCATTCTGATTTTACACACAGGTACTCTGAAGTTGATATTAGAAAGATACTTAACTTCCTCATCGACAATATCTATCTTTGTGTAAAGTTAGGTTTTTCAAAATCCGTTAGATTTCCCGTGACCTTCTAATTGTGTCACTTTCTTAGTAGACCTGTTTAAAGATAAACATGCTATAACTTGCGTCAGTTAAAAATAAAGTTGGAAATTTATTTAATTTGTTTTACCAAATAAAGTTACGAAAATACGGTATATTACACAATTGAAAATGAACGCATTATCAAGTTCCCAATTTATAATAATTTCTTTTCCTGCCAGAAAAGTAATGCCTCTGTCCATCACATGAAACAGTCGCTATTTTTAGATTGATAAACAAAAATGGCGTCAAGAAAACGAGGTAAGCCGTTTTGTATACAAATAACTTTTGACATGGATGGCAAAAGTCTAACCTTAAAGATACTTATCTTTTAAAGCAGTTTTAACCATCTACTCTGTAATGACAGATATTATTCTTTTATTCATAATCATAATCAAATTGCAACGTGTCTCGTCGTCTATGATTTCCCGCGGACATGCGTGTATATATACTGTTAACGCACTTTCTTCATCAATATTCATGAGAAGGCTGAATTCTTAATTGCACATCTTGCTTATTTGTTTTGTAATTACAACGACTTATTTGGTAAAACTTTGTGGAAAGTTTTATTTTTCATTAGACATCATGTCTCTCAAATCGTTTAATCATTTTGGTTCACAAAAAAAAAAAATCGACGTTTGACAATTAATATTGTTCTGTGTTTAAGCTGTTGAAAATTTCTCAAATAGTCGCTTTTATTCCCACATTTGTGTTTGTTCACAAATACGTATTGTGAATGCTTTTGATAATGTTTAATGTTTTAGAGAGAGAGAGAGAGAGAGAGAGAGAGAGATATCTATATATAGATATAGATATAGATAGATAGATAGATAGATAGATAGATAGATAGATAGATAGATAGATAGATAGATAGATAGAGAGAGAGAGAGAGAGAGAGAGAGAGAGAGAGATAAAATATCATAGTGTCCCGTAATCAATATGAAAATAAAATAAAAAGGCAACACTTCTTGTTAATAGGTAAGCGCTTTCATTGTTTTCTTCAGACGCTTTAAACAATTTAAATTATGACGTTATAATTTAATTCTGGTTATAATTCGGTATTTGATTGGATAAAAAAAATCACTTTATATCGTATAAATTGGGTTGCCTACGTCACAATGACTTACGTCAAAAAAACGTATCGATCCGCCTGACGTTACATTTGAATTTTGTACAATTTGAAGTCAAGGGCAATCATCTTTTTTCTTACACTAAATGAATGAAAATTGGATTATAAGGAATGAAATTAATAGCTACCCAATTTATACAGTATAAAGTGGGTTGGAACAGTTTACAATTTTTTATAAACCGCTTCCAAACCCACTTCATACCGATTAATTTCGGTAGCTATTAAATTCATTCATTAAATAACGTTACCTGGTGGTAACGGCAATAACAATGCAATGACGTCACAATACTCATAGAGGAAACTAATAAATAAGTCAAAGGGAAATAACAATTTACTTGCATACAAATGTTTAAGTTATACATTGAATATGAAAATGTCTATAGTGAACTATTTAATGAAGGTTTTAACAGTTTGATAAAGTATTTCTCCTTTTCTCCTCTTTGTACTACATTGTCTGTATAAAGTTGGTAAAACTGAAAAACTGAAAATTGTCCCCGGCCACAAATATCAAGATGTCCACTTAGATTTATCTTTCTGTATTCAGGCTGGTTAATGTGTTGTTTGTGTACTCGGACACGTGCGTGGGTATATTAAGGCTACACCCAGATATCCTACTTGCCTATACAATATGACGTCATAGTAAGCTGTATGACGTGAACTTTAGAGATAATGATTTCTTAATTTCTACATTTAAAGTTTAACTTCAGGTCCAAGAAAAGAATGGAATCAATCAAAAACATAACTAAATCTTGTCGTTTTTGGGTGGTATAAATAGCTAAGTATTTATCACAAGGGTTAAATATCAAATCCATATTGTCACAAGTATTAATCAAATATTTGCCGAGTGAAAATTAAACGTGAGGAGAATTCTTGTAAACAAATATAGGAAATGGGAATTTCAAAGCATAAACCGTGAATGTCATGTGTGATTAATTAGGAATTGAAGATAAGAGTCAGGTACGCTGATTTATTTATAAAATTTGAACGGAGATGCAAAGTTACTATTAAGATTCTTGACCAAGAGTATTAAAATTGGGAACTTTGAAGTAGATAAGTAAAAGAGCCTAGGGCTAGAACTCCTGTGGTGCGGAGATGGGGACTAAGTCCATTAATAATAATAATGTAGGTATACCTGGATTGGAGGATGGTGCCATGCTGGGGTTCATAGATCAACGGGCAGACCTACGGACAAAGCGTAGGTGACATGACAATGGTAAGACAGCCAATGAAAAATACTTTTATATCCAGGACCATGAATACCCTCTGAGTACAAAATACCCTGTTTTGCTGGAAAACGAATACTCTTTGGACTACACTTTGGACTCTAATTTTTCGGATCTTACCTTAATTATTACTTTTACATTTTAGTTCTACGCTCTTCTTGAATATTTAGGACAGATTTTAAAAACTTTTGTATAACAACTGCAGTGGTCTATTCTGATGACATTTCAGAAACTATATTATTTAAAAATCTATAAGATCACGATGGATTAATAAACTTTTTAAAAACTTATAAACGTTGTTATTGGCTTGCATTATTCCATTTTTAGAAATCCTAATAACGAAACATAAAGAACATCTGTTGACGGATATTTACTACAAACCAACAGATACCCATCAATAATTCCATTTTAGTTCCTGCCATCCAAGCCATACAAAACGCTCGATCCTTTATAACTTAGCAAGAAGAATCTGTGCTATAATTAGCGACAAATAAGAGATGAACGTCTAAGTGAATTTAAAAAAATACCTTCTTGAACAGTGTTATCCTATGGGAATTATTGAAGACGGAATAAAAAAGGCAGTAGAACTTGACAGGAAAAACCTTATTAATCCTTCAAAAAACAAAACATCAGATTTAAAAATATAACCTCTTTTCACTACACACAATCCGAGGAACAGAAACATTACTTCAACCGTGCGTCACCTTAACAACGTTCTACAAACCGATGAGGAAATCCTTTGAATAAAGAAATTATGGGAAAAAATATGTATAAAAGCTAAAAATGTTTTGTTTCCTTGGATACATACCCTTGTATCTAGATTCCCAAATCTTTAATGATTGAAAGTTTTCAACAATAAAGCTGATTTTCACTTTTATCTACCAAACAATCTACAAGCTGCAAGAAGCTACCATACAGAGTTTAATATTGCAAATGAGTTAAGAAAATTGAACATTTTCCCTCGTTGGTAATCATAGAAACAGTGTTATTTTCTTCCTCAAAATTTATCGATATATAGTATTCAACTGACGTTTTATCACATAAGTACAATTTAAAGGGCACAAATAAAATATTTCTTGATGAAAAGGTAACTAAATTCCTAAAGTAGCAAAAGAAAAAATCATTTTAACCGATTGTACAATGTTTCCATGTTTACACTGCAAAGTATAGCAATTAATCCTAATTTTTCATATTCTATTTGTGTTACAAGGTCCTAAAGATGTATACTTGCCAGTCTTGAATTTCCATGTTTTTCCTACGGTAATTTAACAACATTAACCTAAACTTAGCAACATATTTTATATGGCTATATTGTGTTACCATGGCAACCATGAAAGTTATTTTTAGAGTAATATTGCCAATACCTTTTTATAAAATATTAATTTGTTTTTGTTTTTGTTTTTCTGTTTGTTTGTTTGTTTGTTTGTTTGTTTTTTTTTTTTTTTGTTTTTTTTTTTTTTTTGATTTTTTTTTTTTTTTTTTTTTGTGTTGTTGATTGAGTTTGATCATGCAACACATGTAACTAGTGAATATTGAGCGTTTTTTTTTTTTTTAGCATTTTCGGCATTTAACATGTACTCAAAATGTACCCATGGTTACCACTTACTTAGAGATATATCGTAAAAAGTTTTTTAGAGCATAAGTGTTTGCCAGAATGGATTGTTTGATTTTTGTGTCTTTATTAAGGCTCAATAAAGCGCAAAGTAGCTGAAAATATAAATTTTGCTGGCTCTTGAGATGGCAAGCAAGACATATAGCAACCAAATTTTATTTTATATATTTTGTTTCTGGTGTCAAGTTTTAATAACTGTCAAAGATTCAAAGATGACTGTGTATGGTTAGAAGGTTTAAGTGGTTACAGACAATGACCTTGTAAGTTATTAAAATTAAAAAGTCAAAGTTTATAGGTTTACAGAGAAATACACAAAACACAAAAGTCAAAGTTTATAGGTTCACATAGAAATACAGACATTTTCTTGATTCATTAATTTCTGTGAGATGAGTTTCGTTATTCCCTATTGTTGAATGTCAGTTGACTTATAAAAATCAAATATACGTATATGAATACCGATTTGTATAAAGAACGCGCTTGTGAAACAAATTTTTTACACTTCTGTATTCCTACTGGGACTTTAAATCAGATATTGGGTTTTGGCTTTCACTTTCTCAAAGTAAACCGTTCATTTTCTTATCAATTATTTTTATTTTAAGAAATATTAGATTGAAAATTGGACAGCAATCACAATGAAGGATATTCTGTAATTTTTAGTGATTTAAATAATTTACAATTTTGCGAGGTTAGATAGAATTTGGCTTATGTAAAAAGTTAAAATATCAAAAGTAATCAATCTGATAAATCCAGTCAACAAAAGGAATCATGAGCAGAGAAAAAACACGGACCCTTTGAAAGGCCATAAATAGGATCAGGTGCCCAGTAGGAGTAGGTATCCATCGGTCTGTCACACCGCCGTTGAGCCCTACGTATAAACAGGTAGACGGGGTACTCGGAAGTAAAATTTAGTATAAAAGCAGTGACATAAATACGACGTGACGAGGGTATGTCTTTACAAACAGGGTTATTATAACGAACTTGGAGCTGACTTTAAACGGTGTTGTTGAAATCCTCGTAACATTAACTTTTATATCAGGAGCTTGCCTTGGTTAAAAAATTGATCGTATTCAGAGCATGCTCTTACATATTAAATAAGTTTGAATATATAGCTATAGACACCATATGCAAGTGATGTTAGAATATTGTTTCATAAATAGTTGACGATGGAAAAGCTCACTATCCCGTTTGTCATACATTTCAGTCATTAATTGGCCATTAACGTCAGTAAAACACACAAATGAATAAAAGTAACTATTGTTTATAGTGAACTGTTGCTGATTGGTAAAACGTCATTGATATATCTAACTGTTGAGTTATCTGGGTCTAGTTTCTGAAGCAAATAAAGACAAATTGCATATGTTTTTAACAACCTTTATCCGTATTGATATTACAGACGATTGTGTTGACTTTCGTTTTGTAACAATATATATCCTATATATGATGTACATTTTGCTATTTGTTAAATGTGTCAGGCGATATATACATTCTACTTTCTTTTCAACTCAATCAATTGTTTCAAAAAAAATTATAAAAGATGTTCTACACATTCTTCATATGTTGCACAGAATGTGGTCTTTATTACTGAAACATGTGAAAAGTCTTTAAGAAAAAAAGCTCACATTTATCACCAGATACTCGGTTTAATCAAGAAGATTTTTTTTCACATGTGTTTCTTAACCTTGGAAATTAACGAATGAAAATTTACTTTACAGTTTAGAGAAGTGTGCATCAGGATACGTATGATTGATTAATTGTTTGTATGTGTTGTTAAACGCCCGATTCGAGAATTTTTCACACATATAGAGACGTCACTATATACCGGTGAAGGACTTCATATTTAGACCTACTGTGGAATCATTAAAATTCATGGGGGCTACTTTTCGTGGATTGCTAGAATTTATATAAGTTCTTCGGGGCGAATTTCGTGCAATCACTTATATCTACAAAAGGAAAAATGACTCTGAACTCCTGACTATTTATTCGTGGAGGATGTTAATTCTTGGCTGAGAGGTTCCCACGAAATCAACGAATATTGAGCCACCACGAAATCTAATGATTTCACAGTATTTTCTACACTAAGGGCGATGGAACAGTCACTACCTATGTTTAAGTCTTAGGTCTGACGCAGCACAGCGAACGAGAATCAAACCCGGGCCTCCCGATCACAATGTCATATGATACCACATTTATAACAATCGCTCTAAAGAAACTTATAAATGATGACCGTCAAGGGAAAACCACCCTTAAGTCAAAAATTTTACATTTTTAGATGTTTAGTGATACTGATAGTCAATTTTCTCCTCTTTAAAAGTATATATAACATATCATTGTTTATAAACTAAAAACAAGCCAAAAATTTTAAATAAAAAATTAATTGTGTGTCATGATGCTTTGTTTTATCGGAAAACGTCATTTATTTTGTTCTCACACTTCCATGGTTGTGTTGTAAAACTGCACAAGAAAAATCACCTCGGACGACAGATGTCATTACATATGTGTGGGTTTTTTTTAAATTACTTCGGTATTGTGCCTTTTTATGAAGGATAATTTTAGTATTTCAGGAAAAAAAATAAGGTTTATATCCCCCCGCCCCCAAAGAAAGAGAAGAGACTCCAGACGCGAGATACGTTTTGTTTGTGTTTTTATTATTGTTATTATTATTATTATTATTTTATTCTATTTTTCCTTTTTATACCTAATTTTCTAAAAAAAAAAAAAAAAAAAAAAAAAAAAAAAAAAAAGTCACTTTACTGTGCCTTTTATGATCTATAACTGTAAAATCTCGGCGGAAAACCCGGGTCCATCTAATACTAAAGGCTTTTTTGCCAGCCCCCACCCCCCACCCCACCCCACCCCACCCCCACCCCGAAAACAGGTTACACAGTTCAGATGACATTATTTGTATGTTTTCGTTCCAGAAGTTTTATTGCGCTATTTTATTATCGATAATTAAACAATTTCAGAGGAAACTCAGATTTTATAACAATCGACCCCCACCTTTCCCCATTTTTTCCAAATGATAACTATTATAGTCCGGAATTTATTCTTTTTGGAGCAGTTTGGAAGAGCAGATTCGATCGCATCATTCTATTGTCCTCGCACAAATGGCCCGAAGAACTTTATAAAGAAATCATCCTCTCTAGCTACCACTACACTTATCACAGGAAACGGATAAACAAGACTTGCTTAAGAAACACTGCATTTATAACGTAAATAATACATACCGCTAATTTAAATAATATAATATTAAATTACATTATTTTATTTTATATATTATCTTAAATCATATAAGTTTAAGCCATTGATCATTTTTGCACTGAACTCGGTTTTCCCTCAAACGGAAGGACCCCCCCCCCCCTTTCTTCCTTATCTGCTGAAAATTTGACTTCCTTAGACATGGCGCTTTTCCTTACAGTGGAAAGCAAGCTCACAGAGCAATCAACTTCACGTCGTCTTTATAATTTCCTTATTAAAGCAATCCCAACATCCTTCAAATTTTATCATGGTACAGGACTTGCATATGAAGGAAAGTTAAAACTGTTAATCATTATATCATCCATGATAAATAAGTATCGATTCTTAGGAATAGAAGGATTAATTATTTGAAAATATTTGACAATGTGTTTATACCTGCTTAATTATACATGTAGATGATAATTTTGCTTAAATTAAGACATAATTAAAACCTGACCTATTTGTTTCATCTATGCAGATGATAGTGCAATACCAGAAGTGAATTTGAATTTGCAGTGTGGTTGGGTGGGGTTGGGGTCCAAATTTTTTTTGATGAATATATAATTATCAGGATGAAGATTTCCGCAAAAGACAAAGCTGTTCAAACGTATAATTTAGAAAGCAGTCTTTGGGAGGAATTTCTGCTACTTTCTCTATAAAGCATGCATTTCTCGCACCCTACTCCCGGTGTGAATTTTTTTTTTATATATATTTAAAAGTATTAAATGACATCTGAAGCATTGTCACAAATGCACTTTTAGCTAACACTCGATTTTGCCTAATCTAAGGAATTTTCAGTGAATTACATAAATTAAAACCACGGCCAAAATGTACGATCCTCTCATATTCTGGAGAGAGCTATATGCGGACAGTGGCATGAGACGATGCGTGCAATAATGGAGCATTGAAACAATCCCTTTCGCCCCTGCACTGTTTTCCCCTGGAGTCAAATCTTTGTCTATTAAGAAATTCTGCTTCGAATATCTATATATGAATTAATAAATACAAAAGCTAAATATAAAAATTTTGTGTGAGTAATTTTATTACTTTAAGAGAGAGAGAGAGAGAGAGAGAGAGTTACGTGTACTGAGTACCATACGTAACCATATGACTGAATCAACTTTGCACTGCAAAATACAGTAGGTCAACTTAGCATACGCGAACTGAAAGAGCATAAGAATAGTCCAGTGGATAATGAACCTGTCGTAAATCTGTAGATAGAGCTGAAGCGCATGGTACAGTCTTGAATGTTGTATCCAACTGCATGTCTACTTCCTACTGGCTGAGGGAGACCATACTTTTCGGCACAATTCAGAATAAACTTCATTGTAATGTGGTTTCAAGTTAGAAGTAGGAAAATAATCCGAAAGCACGCAAACTAACTCCTGAGAAGTTACTTATAAAATTGTACAATTGTGGTTTGATCTGTCGATTATATGACACGATAAAATAGCTTAGAGTTTTTAACCACATGGTAAATGTTACATCAAATTTTAGTGTAATTTGAATCAACAGCATTTAATAAAATCTATTATATTTCTACGACCTCATCAAAGGTATAGTTGTTTTTTCCCTACCCTAATCTATAAACATATTATTATCTTAATAAATTTAGGAAGCAAAAAAATTTAGTGTCTAAATAAAAAATTTGATTTCAATTTCATCAGAATTTATTATCTTCTTAAAAAGAGGTTGTATTTGTCTTAAATGGATTCATAATTCATAATGTTGTAGTATTTTTCATTTTCAGAGTATGAACTGAGTAAAAGCTTGTAAAAATTCATGTTGTTTAAATCTCTACTTTGTAACAACTATTTTATAGAATGAAAAATCAGCAGTCTAAATACCCCCTCTAAATATTGATATATACATGCAAATTAGATACACGCAGATACCGAAAAATCTTTGGAGGAAGTAATGAGTACTGAACGCTGTACTGTTGCCAAGTACCAATAAACAATTATAATGCAGGTTACGTCCCTTCATTACATGTTAACATTCATATAGATTATTTCAGGCACGTAGGAAGTAATTTCAGTGTGTGTGTGTGTGGGGGGGGGGGGGGGGGTCTTGACAAGCAAAACAAAACAAACTGTTTTCTAATGCATAGTATATACTCGCAAAATTATACTGAAGGGGCACAACTGGATTAATATAGCTTTGTTTTCTGAAGTAAATTACCGTAAATCTGGAAATTTCTACGTCGATTTATTTTTGCGAATCTGGGTCAAGAAGGTGTTGATTAATTTTTACGTTTCGAAACTTTGCGAATTATCATTGGCGCTAAAAATAAAAAGCACTTAAACGTTTTATAACAGTTTATAAATTGCGTAACTATGTGCAAACAATGAATTACGCATGTACATCCAATCTTCTTTCTTTCGTCGGGGTTTCATTATACACGAAAGTAAGTTCTTTATTAACGATCTGTCGTGTTAAGGATTTATTGTTAGATAAAACAACTGGCTTTTTTTTCTTGGAGAAATAATTTAAAAGAGACCGACTGCTTGTCAAACTATCGGACGATATTGAATGTAGTTAAGGCACAGACTATCACAGGTATTTAGCTTGTAATATAAACATATTTCTTAAAATCACCACTGCTTACGAACACCAACTGTCAGCAAAATTTTTGTTAACATTTTTTGTTGTTGATGTATTTTTATGAAAAATATTTTTGCGAATGCAGTGCTCGCGCAAATTTGTTAAAAATTAATCTATAGTAAAAATTTCCAGATTTACGGTACATACATATAATACTGATAAATTATATTCTGGTGCCCCCTCCCGATTCCTACAGGCTTGTATTTAATTTTTTTTTTTTTACATAATGCTGTATAGTATGCAAATGAAATTCCACACTTTTGTAGGAAAATCCAAAACCTTAGCTTCACTTTTTTACTCGGTTGTACAACAGTGTCTATAAAGCATATATTTAAACTTTTTAATCTGTCATCAACAAATGGTAAGAGAAATATTAACAATATTACTAATTAATGTTGAATATGAGTATGATCTTTTTTGTTACTGCCCAAGTCTCAAGATAATATGCGATTTCTTCCCATATATATGCTTTTGAAGAAAAAAAAGTCTTTGAAATTGAAAATATGAATAATGGTGTGGATCGAACATTATTTTGCTACTTCGTAAAATTTTCATCGTCAATTTGCTATGTATCGTAAAAAAAGATTTACCTTTTTTTTTTCAAAAATACCAAACAGTAGGCTTTAATAATTACACGCAAGACTATTTTGTCTAGTCTAGGCATCTACTTTATAAAGAAAGACTTTAATCAATAATGAGTCTTCGTGAACACTGCATGGACATGATGTGTAAAATACGGCGAACATTTATGACGTCAACTTTAGCGCTCGTCTTCTCGATAACGTCACAATGCACATAAGGGTGGTATTCGCTTGACGGTCATCAAATGTAAATGCTTTTTTAAATTTGCGTGAGAATAAAACACGTGTTTTTTCTTTTTTCATTTAAATTCTGTTTAACTAATCAAATCCAAGATTCGATGACAAATTTAATTGCAGATGGAATTAAAACCTGGTATGTTTGAAATCAATTTTATTCACTGGCAACAACATTATTCTTAAATGAGAGATATACATGTATACTTCTTTTGTTTATCAAGTAAATGTTTAAAAAACGAACCAAAAGCAAAAATGTTTACAATAAATACTTCTTCTACACTAAATCTCATTTTCAAAAAAAATGAGGAGCTCAACCATAAATGTTCGCAAATGACAATGAATACACATAGTAAATGTCCTGTACTTATTCACATTATTATATCATTCCAATTATATAAGACGCTTTAAAGTGACAAAAATATTTTCAATGCATAAAAAAACAAAAATGGTAAAACGATTTGTTTATGTAGAAAATAAAGCATTTGACCACAACAAAGTCCGTAACTGTTCTAATTAGCATTTTTTTTAAAGTTAAAGATCACATTCAGGTTCTACAGTCCTTGGTTTTAGTTGTATCTTCGTTCAGGACAAGAAATCTGCTATTTAGTCGATTATTTTAAACTTCTTCCATGAATTTTGCGGAATCTAGAAAAGTTTTCTCTCTGCATACCTGCTATTCTGAATAAATTCGCCTGTGACTTCATTGTCAAAAGTAGATATCTGTGAGACAGATTGTCTGTAACATTTTTCAAAACCAATGATTCCCTTAAGAACCTTTGGATTTAAAACGTCGCTTGGCTCTTCTGAGTCGAGAAACAAGAGGGACATTCTTCGAGGTAGAACAATAGCCATGTCTGTAGCGGAGTGCTGTTACCGATATTGCTCATGCTTTTTATAGAATGTCGTAATTAACACCTTTGAGGATGTCTTATTTTTTCCATCACAGAACTCGGCATTATTTGCAATCTCTTCAACTTCCAAAGAATTAGGGGCACTGGAGTCTGAAATATTCCAGAGATGAGCCATTCCTAGACAGCAAAGGTTTTATAATTGAATCACTGCATAAAATACTAAATCCTATACTCTTCTAATCATTTATGATTTTTAAGATATGTTATATGTCATTTACCTATTCAAAAATTATTTCAAAATTATATTTGTATCTTTTAATGTATTTAAACTTCATACTAGCAAGACCTCAATCCTCATAATATTATATACACTGCTCTCAGTTTGATTATGATGTTGACTTAAAATTACTTATAATATTAAAAGAAAAATATTTGTGTCATTGCAGTGAGATATTTTTTTTAAGTTCAATTTTCGTTTTTGGACTCCAAAACATAGAAAAAAGCAATTTTAAAATATATGAGGGAAACAAGCTCTTAGTTCTCTAAGTTGATCCAGAGACCAAGCAAGGCTATGATGTTTGACCTCAGAATGACGAGAGTCGAACCTTGCCATTGCTGAACCATCTGATGGTGATGATAATCTGGCTACATCATCATCAGTATCACAGCTTGCCATCGCCTTGGGCCTTGAATGGTTAAGGTTGCTTATAGGCTTTGGATTCTGGTTCTTTGTTCATGACACTTTCCATTGGCAGAGTGTTGATGTACAACTCTGTTCTCCTTGCAAAGGTTCTTTTGTAGTGAATTGCATATTGCATATGGTGAAGAGCAGCCTCCCAATATGACTGCATGCTTGAGCTAATCTGTATATGTAATTTACAGAAAATATGAACACATATATAACAAATTATTATCATTAACATTATTAAAATAATATAAAATGACAAAATTTAGATTTTATGTTATTTTGAAGATAAGAACTGTCTAATACTTACCCTATGGGGCATTGACAGTAAGCAAAGTCCACACTGTTCGATCCATCACCATTACTTATGCACAAGAAACCTGGTACCGCTGTTTTTTCATTGATACTATGCAAAATCCTCTAGTTTACACTGTAGATTCGTCAATCTGAAATTTTAGTAAAAATTTTATTTTAATCATATTGTCATTTTTAATGACATCAAGATTTCTGAATGTTTATTGTTCTTTATTTCCAATTCCTGCTTTATGTTCAAATTCATAATATTGATAGGAAATTGCACATGAAAAATGTCAGAACCGCAGGCCTAAAGAAGCTTCTGATATATTGATGGTTTATTTTTTTTACCATTATATATCTATAAACATTTATATGTAATTAAATGTCTGTATTTGAATTTCTTAATAATAAAGACTGGATTTGCATAATTTTATTAACTTACTTGTGCAATGTACATATTCTGGACATCTCTGGCATCAAAATGCTTCACGGATTTGTCTAAACCCTTGAAGTTTTGGATGCTTTGATCCCCTTGCCTTCGCCTTGTTATCATAAATTCATACACCATAGAGAATGATATGGTGGGAGATTTGAGATTGTTATTGACTGACAATGGACTGCATTAAAAGGGGGTAAATTTTCCATAAACTGAACGTCAGTGGGATTAACGGATTATGGCAATTACACAACTGGGGTTATTAAAGCTGCTGGTGTTTGACTGGATAATATGTCACATATAAGGTCATCCTTCTTTCTTTTCTTTGAATTGATCCCCAGATCAGCTGCTATGCTACGCAATACATTTACGTTTGTTTTCTTCAAGTTTTCGTGGGTGTCGCCATACTGTTGTAACTCGTTGCCAATGTAAACAAGGTAACGATAAACAGAAAATGTTTGTAACTCGTATATGAATAGAAATAAATAGAATAAAACACACTTCAAACCAATTTTATTCAGTTTATAAGTAAATATCAATTTAGAAAAAATATATATACGACGATGTTCCTAAAACACTTTTGACGAAAATGAAGAGAAAAATGTTGCACAGAACGACTCGTGTTTTATCCACTTGGAAGTACTTCTGCGCATGTCTGCATATATTATTAAAAAGATCTATATACTGTTGTATAGTATTCCTGAAGTTTCTCCTTAACTGCTGAAAATATTTTATTGATGAGTAAAGAAAGAGGCTTGGTAGAATATTTACTGGAACCCGGTATGTGTTTTTGTTTGTAGAGATTTTTTTTTGAGTTTTGGAATCCAGTATAGGTAGGGTAATTCAAAATCATCTTGATAGTTGGGAATCTTAAAAATATTGATAACTGATGACCTCTTCAAGTTATATCCATATACAAGTAAACAATTTCAGTTACATCATATACACAATTTAACCGATCACGGTAGCCTAGTATCAGGGCATTTTTCTTAGCTAAGCGCCCGGCACTAGAAGTGAAATCACATGTCCTTCAGAAAAGACCTTGCAAACCGAGGTCCCGTGTCACGGTACGCGTTGACACAATTAAGAACCCTCACTGCTCTATTGCCCTGAGTGCCGAGTAAAGGTCCTTCACCGGTATACGGTGACGTCTCTTTATGATTGAAAAATTCTCGAATGGGACGTTAAAAACAAACAATCAATCAATCTAATACACAATTTCATCAAATCATTATCTTTTAATTGCAATGACACCATATATTCCTTGATTTGTTTTACATTTGAAAGGAATAAAGCGTTGTTAATAACGAGGTATAATTTTTATTGCTTCCTCAATTAAAAAAAATAGGAAATTACGCTTACTTTGTAAAACTCATTCTGATTTTACACACAGGTACTCTGAAGTTGATATTAGAAAGATACTTAACTTCCTCATCGACAATATCTATCTTTGGGTAAAGTTAGGTCTTTCAAAATCCGTTAGATTTCCCGTGACCTTCTAATTGTGTCACTTTCTTAGCAGACCTGTTTAAAGATATACATGCTATAACTTGCGTCAGTTAAAAATAAAGTTGGAAATTTATTTATTTTGTTTTACCAAATAAAGTTACGAAAATATGGTATATTACACAATTGAAAATGAACGCGTTATAAAGTTCTCAATTTATAATTATTCCTTTTCTTGCCAGAAAAGTAATGCCTCTGTCCATCACATGAAACAGTCGCTATTTTTAGATTGATAAACAAAAATGGCGTCAAGAAAACGAGGTAAGGCGTTTTGTATACAAAATAACTTTTGACATGGATGGCAAAAGTCTAACCTTAAAGATACTAATCTTTTAAAGCAGTTTTAACCATCTACTCTGTAATGACAGATATTATTCTTTTATTCATAATCATAATCAAAATGCAACGTGTCTCGACGTCTATGATTTCCCGCGGACATGCGTGTATATATACTGTTAACGCATTTTCTTCATCAATATTCATGAAAAGGCTGAATTCTTAATTCCACATCTTGCTTAATTGTTTTGTAATTACAACGACTTATTTGGTAAAACTTTGTGGAAAGTTTTATTTTTTCATTAGACATCATGTTTCTCAAATCATTTAATCATTTTGGTTCACATAAAAAATCGACGTTTGACAATTAATATTGTTCTGTGTTTAAGCGATTGAAAATTTCTCAAGTAGTCACTTTTATTCTCACATTTGTGTTTGTTCACAAATACGTATTGTGAATGCTTTTGATAAATCTATCAAAAAGTCTTTTTTCACACCTAAATCCCTGTTTGCAGTACACATGGTATCAATTAAGTTTAACCTACTGCTTTTATTTTCACTATTTTGTCTACGTTGGATGTTCACTTACCAATCACTTTTTTGCACCTAACTTTAAAAGATCTGACACATATATCATTGAACATTATATATATATATATATATATATGTATGTATATATATATATATATATATATATATATATATATATATATATATATATATATATATATATATATATATATATAGATTGATAGATAGATAGATAGATATATAGATATATGAAACATCACAGTGTCCCGTAATCAATATGAAAATAGAATAAAAAAAATAAATTCTGGTTATAATGCGGTATTTGATTGGATAAAAAAATCACTTTATATCGTATAAATTGGGTTGCCTACGTCACAATGACTTGCGTCAAAAACGTATCGATCCGCCTGACGTTACATTTGAATTTTGTACAATTTGAAGTCAAGGGCAATCATCTTTTTTCTTACACTAAATGAATGAAAATTGAATTATAAGGAATGAAATTAATAGCTACCCAATTTATACCGTATAAAGTGCGTTGGAACAGTTTACACTTTTTTTATAAACCGCTTCCAAACCCACTTCATACCGTATAAATTGGGTAGCTATTAAATTCATTCCTTAAATAACGTTACCTGGTGGTAACGGCAACAACAATGCAATGACGTCACATTACTCATAGAGGAAACTAATAAATAAGTCAAAGGAAAATAACAATTTACTTGCATATAAATGTTTAAGTTATACATTAAATATGACAATGTCTATAGTGAACTATTTAATGAATATTTTAACAGTTTGATAAAGTATTTCTCCTTTTCTCCTCTTTGTACTACATTGTCTGCATAAAGTTGGTAAAACTGAAAAACTGAAAATTGTCCCCGGCCACAAATATCAAGATGTCCACTTAGATTTATCTTTCTGTATTCAGGCTGGTTTGTGTGGTTTGTGTATTCGGACACGTGCGTGGGTATATTAAGGCTACACCCAGATATCCTACTTGCCTATACAATATGACGTCATAGTAAGCTGTATGACGTGAACTTTAGAGATAATGATTTCTTAATTTCTACATTTAAAGTTTAACTTCAGGTCCAAGAAAAGAATGGAATCAATCAAAAACATAATATAAACTAAATCTTGTCGTTTTGGGGTGGTATAAATAGCTAGGTATTTATCACAAGGGTTAAATATCAAATCCATGATGTCACAAGTATTGAGCAAATATTTGCCGAGTGAAAATTAAAGGTGAGGAGAATTCTTGAAAACAAATATAGGAAATGGGAATTTTAAAGCATAATCCGTGAATGTCATGTGTGATTAATTAGGAATTGAAGATAAGAGTCAGGTACGCTGATTTATTTATAAACTTTGTTATTGGCTTACATTATTCCATTTTTAGATATCCTAATAACGAAACATAAATTTTCACTTACCCAGATACCCATCAATAATTCCATTTTAGTTCCTGCCATCCAAGCCATACAAAACGCTCTATCCTTTATAACTTAGCAAGAAGAATCTGTATTATAATTAGCGACAAAGAAATAAGAGATGAACGTCTAAGTGAATTTAAAAAAAATACCTTCTTGAACAGTGTTTTCCTATGGGAATTATTGAAGACGGAATAAAAAAGGCAGTAGAACTTGACAGGAAAAACCTTATTAATCCTTCAAAAAAACAAAACCTCAGATTTAAAAATATAACCTCTTTTCACTACACACATTCGAGGAACAGAAATATTACTTCAACCGTGCGTCACCTTAACAACGTTCTACAAACCGATGAGGAAATCCTTTGAATGAAGAAATTATGGGAAAAAATGTGTATAAAAGCTTAAAATGTTTTGTTTCCTTGGATACATACCCTTGTATCTAGATTCCCAAATCTTTAATGATTGAAAGTT
The DNA here is from genome assembly GCF_033153115.1 of Saccostrea echinata. Classification (NCBI taxonomy): domain Eukaryota; kingdom Metazoa; phylum Mollusca; class Bivalvia; order Ostreida; family Ostreidae; genus Saccostrea; species Saccostrea echinata. The sequence continues at coordinate 11,250,552 of NW_026889777.1, forward strand.
TTCAACAATAAAGCTGATTTTCACTTTTATCTACCAAACAATCTACAAGCTGCAAGAAGCTACCATATAGAGTTTAATATTGCAAATGAGTTAAGAAAATTGAACATTTTCCTCGTTGCTAACCATACAAACAGTGTTATTTTCTTCCTCAAAATTTATCGATATATAGTATTCAACTGACGTTTTATCACATAAGTACAATTTAAGGGGCACAAATAAAATATTTCTTGATGAAAAGGTAACTAAATTCCTAAAGTAGCAAAAGAAAAAATCATTTTAACCGATTGTACAATGTTTCACTGTGTACACTGCAAAGTATAGCAATTAATCCTAATTTTTCAAATTCTATTTGTGTTACAAGGTCCTAAAGATGTATACTTGCCAGTCTTGAATTTCCATGTTTTTCCTACGGTAACAACATTAACATAAACTCAGCAACATATTTTATATGGCTATATTGTGTTACCATGGCAACCATGAAAGTTATTTTTAGAGTAATATTGCCAATTCCTTATTATAAAATATCAATTTTTTTTTTTTTTTTTTTTTTTTTTTTTTTTTTTTTGATTGAGTTTGATCATGCAACACCTGTAACTAGTGAATATTGAGCGTTTTTTTTTTTTTAGCATTTTCGGCATATAACATGTATTCAAAATGTACCCATGGTTACCACTTATTTAGAGATATATCGTAAAAAGTTTTTTAGGGCATAAGTGTTTGCCAGAATGGATTGTTTGATTTTTGTGTCTTTATTAAGGCTCAATAAAGCGCAAAGTAGCTGAAAATATAAATTTTGCTAGCTCTTGCCATGGCAAGCAAGACATATAGCAACCAAATTTTATTTTATATATTTTGTTTCTGGTGTCAAGTTTTAATAACTGTCAAAGATTCAAAGATGACTGTGTATGGTAAGAAGGTTTAAGTGGTTACAGACAATAACCTTGAAAGTTATTAAAATTGAAAAGTCAAAGTTTATAGGTTTACAGAGAAATACACAAACACAAAAGTCAAAGTTTATAGGTTCACATAGAAATACAGACATTTTCTTGATTCATTAATTTCTGTGAGATGAGTTTCCGTTATTCCCAGTTGTTGAATGTCAGTGGACTTATAAAAATCAAATATACGTTTATGAATACCGATTTGTATGAAGAACGCGCTTGTGAAACAAATTTTTTACACTTCTGTATTCGTACTGGGACTTTAAATCAGACATTGGGTTTTGGCTTTCACTTTCTCAAAGTAAACCGTTCATTTTCTTATCAATTATTTTTATTTTAAGAAATATAAGATTGAAAATTGGACAGCAATCACAATGAAGGATATTCTGTAATTTTTAGTGATTTAAATAATTTACAATTTTGCGAGGTTAGATAGAATTTGGCTTATGTAAAAAGTTAAAATATTAAAAGTAATCAATCTGATAAATCCAGTCAACAAAACGAATCATCAGCAGAGAAAAAACACGGACCCTTTGAAACGCCATAAATAGGATCAGGTGCCCAGTAGGAGTAGGTATCCTCATCGGTCTGTCACACCGCCGTTGAGCCCTACGTATAAACAGGTAGACGGGGTACTCGGAAGTAAAATTTAGTATAAAAGCAGTGACATAAATACGACGAAACGAGGGTATGTCTTTACAAACAGGGTTATTATAACGAACTTGGAGCTGACTTTAAACGATGTTGTTGAAATCCTCGTAACATTAACTTTTATATCAGGAGCTTGCCTTGGTTTAAAAATTGATTGTGTTCAGAGCATGCTCTTACATATTAAATAAGTTTGAAGACATAGCTAAAGACACCATATGCAAGTGATGTTAGAATATTGCTTCATAAATAGTTGACGATGGAAAAGCTCACTATCCCGTTTGTCATACATTTCAGTCATTAATTGGCCATTAACGTCAGTAAAACACACAAATGAATAAAAGTAACTATTGTTTATAGTGAACTGTTGCTGATTGGTAAACGTCATTGATATATCTAACTGTTGAGTTATTTGAGTCTAGTTTTTAAAGCAAATAAAGACAAATTGCACATGTTTTTAACAACCTTTATCCGTATTGATATGACAGACGATTGTGTTGACCTTCGTTTTGTAACAATATATATCCTATATATGATGTACATTTTGCTATATGTTAAATGTGTCAGGCGATATATACATTCTACTTTCTTTTCCACTCAATCATTTGTTTCAAAAAAAATTATAAAAGATGTTCTACACATTCTTCATTTGTTGCACAGAATGTGGTCTTTATTACTGAAACATGTGAAAAGTCTTTAAGAAAAAAAGCTCACATTTATCACCAGATACTCGGTTACTTTTCGTGGATTGCTAGAATTTATATAAGTTCTTCGGGGCGAATTTCGTGTAATCACCTATATCTACAAAAGGAAAAATGACTCTGAACTCCTGTCTATTTATTCGTGGAGGATGTTAATTCTTGGCTGAGAGGTTCCCACGAAATCAACAAATATTGAGCCACCACGAAATTTAATGATTTCACAGTATTTTCTACACTAAGGGCGATGGAACAGTCACTACATATGTTTAAGTCTTAGGTCTGACGCAGCACAGCGAACGAGAATCAAACCCGGGCCTCCCGATCAGAATGTCATATGATACCACATTTATAACAATCGCTGTAAAGAAACTTATAAATGATGACCGTCAAGCGAAAACCACCCTTAAGTCAAAAAGAAGATGGGTGAACAAGGCGGGCGAAGTGCCTATAGTGCGACAAATATGAAGTGAAAAATAAAATCTCAATTATATAAAAATTTTCTTTGATATTTCATCCAACATTAAAGTATATTTTATGCTTAATCTCTACAATTTACAAAAATCTCACAAAGACTGAAATTATTTGCCTACGAAATAGCATACACACACTTAAGAGGACAAAAAGGATCATTTTCTCACACTTTAACAAAATTTTTCGATATGAGTGGGTCTTCGCTCCATTTTTTTAAAAGTTGATCCTAAAAGTGTGCATAAAAATATACATTTTATGGTTTACAAAAACATGGAGCAAAGACCCACTATACCTTAAAAGTACACTTTTATGACAAAGCATTCGCATCTTTCCGAGAAATACTTGAAGTCCATTAAATCAAGGGTCATATCACAAATATGATTTAAATGCCACAGTTCGTCAGGAGCTGCGTGGCGTAGTGGTTAGCGTGTTAGTCTCCAAACAATATGATACTCCGGATTTTTATTGATAGGGGGTTCGAATCCCACGAATACCATTTTATTTTTTTAATAAAAGAATAATTTTTTCCGAGATCTTTTTTCTCAGAAAAGTTTTGTTAATCATAATTTCATAAATTCCAATAATGAGAACTTTATTTTAAATACTTAATTCACAAATTGAATATGATTTTATTAATATCTGAAGCTATAGGCATTCTGCACGCCTTGTTCACCCATCTTCTTTTACATTTTTAGATGTTAAGTGATACTGATAGTCAATTTTCTCCTCTTTAAAAGTATAGATAACATATCATTGTTTACAAACTAAAAACAAGCCAAGAAATTTAAATAAAAAATGAATTGTGTGTAATGACTCTATGTTTTATCGGAAAACGTCATTTATTTTCTTCTCACACTTCCATGGTTGTGTTGTAAAAACTGCACAAGAAAAATCACCTCGGACTACAGATGTCATTACATATGTGTGGTTTTTTTTTTAAATTACTTCGGTATTGTGGCTTTTTATGAAGGATAATTTTAGTATTTCAGAAAAAAAATAAGGTTTATATCTCCCCGGCCCCAAAGAAAGAGAAGAGACTCCAGACGCGAGATACGTTTTGTTCGCTTTTTATTATTATTATTATTTTTTTTTTTTTTTTTTTTCCTTTTTATACCTAATTTTCTGAAGAAAAAAAAATTTTAAAAAAAAGTCACTTTATTGTGCCTTTTATGATCTATAACTGTAAAATCTCGGCGGAAAACCCAGGTCCATCTAATACTAAAGGCTTTTTTGCCAGCCCAACCCCCACCCCCACCCCACCCCACCCCACCCCGAAAAAAGGTTACACAGTTCAGATGACATTATTTGTATGTTTTCGTTCCAGAAGTTTTATTGCGCTATTTTATTATCGATAATTAAACAATTTCAGAGGAAACTCAGATTTTATAACAATCGACCCCCACCTTTCCCCATTTTTTCCAAATGATAACTATTATAGTCCGGAATTTATTCTTTTTGGAGCAGTTTGGAAGAGCAGATTCGATCGCATCTTTTTATTGTCCTCGCACAAATGGCTCGAAGAACTTTATAAAGAAATCATACTCTCTAGCTACCACCACACTTATCACAGGAAGCGGATAAACAAGACTTGCTTAAGAAACACTGCATTTATAACGTAAATAATACATATCGCTAATTTAAATTATATAATATTAAATTACATTATTTTATTTTATGTATTATATTAAATCATATAAGTTTAAGTCATTTATCATTTTTGCACTGAACTCGGTTTTCCCTCAAACGGAAGGACCCCCCCCCCTTTCTTCCTTATCTGCTGAAAATTTGACCTCCTTAGACATGGCGCTTTTCCTTACAGTGGAAAGCAAGCTCACAGAGCGATCAACTTCACGTCGTCTTTATAATTTCCTTATTAAAGCAATCCCAACATCCTCCAAATTTTATCATGGTACAGGACTTGCATATGAAGGAAAGTTAAAACTGTTAATCATTATATCATCCATGATAAATAAGTATCGATTCTTAGGAATAGAAGGATTAATTATTTGAAAATATTTGACAATGTGTTTATACCTGCTTAATTATACATGTAGATGATAATTTTGCGCAAGTTAAGACATAATTAAAACCTGACCTATTTGTTTCATCTATGCAGATGATAGTGCAATACCAGAAGTGAATTTGAATTTGCAGTGTGGTTGGGTGGGGTTGGGGTCCAAATTTTTTTTGATGAATATATAATTATCAGGATGAAGATTTCCGCAAAAGACAAAGTTGTTCAAACGTATAATTTAGAAAGCAGTCTTTGGGAGGAATTTCTGCTACTTTCTCTATAAAGCATGCATTTCTCGCACCCTACTCCCGGTGTGACTTTTTTTATATATATTTAAAAGTATTAAATGACATCTGAAGCATTGTCACAAATGCACTTTTAGCTAACACTCGATTTTGCCTAATCTAAGGAATTTTCAGTGAATTACATAAATTAAAACCACGGCCAAAATGTACGATCCTCTCATATTCTGGAGAGAGCTATATGCGGACAGTGGCATGAGACTATGCGTGCAATAATGGAGCATTGAAACAATCCCTTTCGCCCCTGCACTGTTTTCCCCTGGAGTCAAATCTTTGTCTATTAAGAAATTCTGCTTCGAATATCTATATATGAATTAATAAATACAAAAGCTAAACATAAAAATTTTGTGTGAGTAATTTTATTACTTTAAGAGAGAGAGAGAGAGGGAGAGTTACGTGTACTGAGTACCATACGTGACCATATGACTGAATCAACTTTGCACTGCAAAATACAGTAGGTCAACTTAGCATACGCGAACTGAAAGAGCATAAGAATAGTCCAGTGGATAATGAACCTGTCGTAAATCTGTAGATAGAGCTGAAGCGCATGGTACAGTCTTGAATGTTGTATCCAACTGCATGTCTACTTCCTACTGGCTGAGGGAGACCATACTTTTCGGCACAATTCAGAATAAACTTCATTGTAATGTGGTTTCAAGTTAGAAGTAGGAAAATAATCCGAAAGCACACAAACTAACTCCTGAGAAGTTACTTATAAAATTGTACAATTGTGGTTTGATCTGTCGATTATATGACACGATAAAATAGCTTAGAGTTTTTAACCACATGGTAAATGTTACATCAAATTTAAGTGTAATTTGAATCAACAGCATTTAATAAAATCTATTATATTTCTACGACCTCATCAAAGGTATAGTTGTTTTTTCCCTACCCTAATCTATAAACATATTATTATCTTAATAAATTTAGGAGGCAAAAAAATTTAGTGTCTAAATAAAAAATTTGATTTCAATTTCATCAGAATTTATTATCTTCTTAAAAAGAGGTTGTATTTGTCTTAAATGGATTCATAATTCATAATGTTGTAGTATTTTTCATTTTCAGAGTATGAACTGAGTAAAAGCTTGTAAAAATTCATGTTGTTTAAATCTCTACTTTGTAACAACTATTTTATAGAATGAAAAATCAGCAGTCTAAATACCCCCTCTAAATATTGATATATACATGCAAATTAGATACACGCAGATACCGAAAAATCTTTGGAGGAAGTAATGAGTACTGAACGCTGTACTGTTGCCAAGTACCAATAAACAATTATAATGCAGGTTACGTCCCTTCATTACATGTTAACATTCATTTTGATTATTTCAGGCACGTAGGAAGTAATTTCAGTGTGTGTGTGTGTGTGTGTGGGGGGGGGGGGGTCTTGACAAGCAAAACAAAACAAACTGTTTTCTAATGCATAGTATATACTCGCAAAATTATACTGAAGGGGCACAACTGGATTAATATAGCTTTGTTTTCTGAAGTAAATTACATACATATAATACTGATAAATTATATTCTGGTGCCCCCTCCCGATTCCTACAGGCTTGTATTTAATTTTTTTTTTTTTACATAATGCTGTATAGTATGCAAATGAAATTCCACACTTTTGTAGGAAAATCCAAAACCTTAGCTTCACTTTTTTACTCGGTTGTACAACAGTGTCTATAGAGCATATATTTAAACTTTTTAATCTGTCATCAACAAATGGTAAGAGAAATATTAACAATATTACTAATTAATGTTGAATATGAGTATGATCTTTTTTGTTACTGCCCAAGTCTCAAGATAATATGCGATTTCTTCCCATATATATGCTTTTGAAGAAAAAAAAGTCTTTGAAATTGAAAATATGAATAATGGTGTGGATCGAACATTATTTTGCTACTTCGTAAAATTTTCATCGTCAATTTGCTATGTATCGTAAAAAAAGATTTACCTTTTTTTTCAAAAATACCAAACAGTAGGCTTTAATAATTACACGCAAGACTATTTTGTCTAGCATAGGCATCTACTTTATAAAGAAAGACTTTAATCAATAATGAGTCTTCGTGAACACTGCATGCACATGATGTGTAAAATACGGCAAACATTTATGACGTCAACTTTAGCGCTCGTCTTCTCGATAACGTCACAATGCACATAAGGGTGGTATTCGCTTGACGGTCATCAAATGTAAATGCTTTTTTAAATTTGCGTGAGAATAAAACACGTGTTTTTTCTTTTTTCATTTAAATTCTGTTTAACTAATCAAATCCAAGATTCGATGACAAATTTAATTGCAGATGGAATTAAAACCTGGTATGTTTGAAATCAATTTTATTCACTGGCAACAACATTATTCTTAAAATGAGAGATATACATATATACTTCTTTTGTTTATCAAGTAAATGTTTAAAAAAGGAACCAAAAGCAAAAATGTTTACAATAAATACTTCTTCTACACTAAATCTCATTTAAAAAAAAAATGAGGAGCTCAACCATAAATGTTTGCAAATGACAATGAATACACATAGTAAATGTTCTGTACTTATTCACATTATTATATCATTCCAATTATATAAGAAGCTTTAAAGTGACAAAAATATTTTCAATGCATAAAAAACAAAAATGGTAAAAGGATTTGTTTATGTAGAAAATAAAGCATTTGATCACAACAAAGTCCGTAACTATTCTAATTAGCATTTTTTTTTTAAAGTTAAAGATCACATTCAGGTTCTACAATCCTTGGTTTTAGTTGTATCTTCGTTCAGGACAAGAAAATCTGCTATTTAGTCGATTATTTTAAACTTCTTCCATGAATTTTGCGGAATCTAGAAAAGTTTTCTCTCTGCATACCTGCTACTCTGAATAAATTCGCCTGTGACTTCATTGTCAAAAGTAGATATCTGTGAGACAGATTGTCTGTAACATTTTTCAAAACCAATGATTCCCTTAAGAACCTTTGGATTTAAAACGTCGCTTGGCTCTTCTGAGTCGAGAAACAAGAGGGACATTCTTCGAGGTAGAACAATAGCCATGTCTGTAGCGGAGTGCTGTTACCGATATTGCTCATGCTTTTTATAGAATGTCGTAATTAACACCTTTTACATGTAGGATGTATTTTTTCCATCACAGAACTCGGCATTATTTGCAATCTCTAAAAAATCATTTTTAATTGCAATAAGAGAGTTAATTTTAATGCTAATCGGCTCTAATATATTCATGAAGCTTACAATATTTAGGCAATTACACTTAATCCAGATGCTGTCTCTTTAACAAAGGAAAAAGAATAATTTCTGGCTAAAGAAGAAGGTACAGTTTTAGCTTGATTGTGCCCTAAAAATTTAATGTTTTCAGAAAGTTTTAAAACTGGCTTAAATATTTTATTTAAGTATATGACTGTAATAAATCAGGAAAGAATATGGCATGAAGGAGTACCATTCTGGAAATACGACGTCATTAATTTGATGCATTTCTCTATTTTAAACAGAGAAAGCCTCAAAATGACCAAAATGGTTATTTTCCGTAAGAAAATAGTGTCCACTTTAATTTTCGGATATGTTGTGTAAAATTCTTTGAAAAATCACATATCTCAAAATCTTTGTGGGTGATGCCTATGGACAATATTATCTGAAAGAAAATTCCGTTGAAAATTGGTGTCTTCTGCAACTTTTTAAGAAAATACGGAAAATTCACAAATTCATGAAGTCACAATTAGCATTTAGAAGGTCATGTGAGAAAAATGATTTGTGTGATCTTTCTGTATGGAATTTCAATGATTCAGAAAGTATGAGTTTTAATTTATTACATCACGGAAAACACAGGGCAAGATTTGTATTGAAACCGTACCTTGTTCTTTGTTAGAGAATAAATAAGTAAAAGTTACATTATAAACACTAACCACACACCTACATCTTTTAATTTATTATGTTTTTAAATGCAAAAGAGGGATGGATATCGAAAAGTGATCGATAATTTTAAGTCACACGCAGAGAAGTGTGCATTCAGTCACACGCACAATAGTGTGCATTATTAGTGTTTACTTGAGATGCCAGGAAAAGAACAGTAATGTTATATATATATATATATATATATATATATATATATATATATATATATATATATATATATATATATATATATATATATATATATATACGAGGGGTGATCAAAAAGTTCGTGAATTATCTCTTTATGACAAAAATTGGTTGACTCAGTCATACTCGAGCAACGAACGGCTGTAAAGTTTACCGTATATCTTGGAAATTCCTTTGCAGTAAAGGATAATTTGTACAAAGTTTATGAAGTCAAAAGACTTACCAGAAGTTTAATCATTAATTGGATTGATTGTTTTAGTGAAAGCAGGGAGATGGTTAAAAATGATTTTTGTTCTTTTGCCCAGCGAAAGCAAGCTGGGGAAAAGATGTGCACTTAGTTGAGCAATTTGTCATATGAAAGATCGCCAAGTTACAATTAGAAAAATAGTTGAATATCTTAACAATAATATAATTATTAAATCCCTTAAATTAAAGGATAATTTGTACAAAGTTTATGAAGTCAAAAGACTTACCAGAAGTTTAATCATTAATTGGATTGATTGTTTTAGTGAAAGCAGGGAGATGGTTAAAAATGATTTTTGTTCTTTTGCCCAGCGAAAGCAAGCTGGGGAAAAGATGTGCACTTAGTTGAGCAATTTGTCATATGAAAGATCGCCAAGTTACAATTAGAAAAATAGTTGAATATCTTAACAATAATATAATTATTAAATCCCTAAAATATCGTTTACTTTAAACTTTAAACATATGAGATATGATTAAAAAAAAGTTCGTTCCTACTTTATCCATATTGAATAAACGACGTTCTCGAGACAGAGGACTCGGGTTTCATGATCACCATGCTAATTCTATTGCCGAGAATTGGCCATTTCTAACAGATGGATTGTTCTTGTTATAAAAAAAACAACATGCATGGTAAGTAATTTAAGACTCGGAAAAATCTTTTAGTTTCTGTGAACAGAAAGCCACGGAGCATGTCACGTGACTGCCTGGATCACGTGATTCGTGCATGGGCAGAGAAATGGCAGATGTGCATTATAATCGAAGAGGACTTCTTTAAAATATAATGAGCACTGAGACCTCATTTTATATCTTTTAAGGAATTAATTCAATTAATTCGCGAACTTTTTGATCACCCCTCGTATATATATAGTGAAATATTTTATTTGAAGTACAAAAAATTATGCAGTACCTAAACTTTAATAATTATGTTTCATATTTTAAAATGTCAAAAAATGCACACAAAAAGGCATAAAACAGGGCATTTTATTCAAATGTTAACATACTGTAAATGAACAACAAGTTTAGTTTTAATGTTTTATGGCTCATTACAAATTATGTTATTGTCACATTTAAACTAATATACAGGTATAGTTTCGTTAGTCTGTCCAAATGCCTGGAGGATAATTATTCCTGTCTTTGAAGTGTATAAACTTTATACTATAACTAAATTCAAAATCTACATTACAATATTTTTAAAAATACATATGAAAGGCAAATATTTGTCTAACTGGAATAACTATACATTGATGTTCAATTCCATCTTTGTATAAAAGATGTATATAAGAAATGTTACTACAATATGAAAATTTCACTTGACTTTCGTATAATATTATATGGCTTCTTCAACTAGGGCTAAAAAAATCGTACCCTGATGTTTTCGACCCCGTTGTCTTGAATTTCCTTTGACGGTGATAGAGGCGTGTGAAGGCATCGAATCCGTGCCCCTGATACCATCTAGGAGAATGACACTTTGGTCTGTTACTCTGATCACTTACCACTGTTCTTCTACAGGCTAATTAATGAGATTCTCAATGGAGGTCAGCAGATACTGTACATTTCTATACTTCTGGATTTTTTGCAGGTTGTTGTGTGCAGTAGTTTACACGATATCCACTGGTAAGTCAAATTGCCAAAAAACAGAGAATCATTTAATATGGTCATAACATTTGGCAATACAGCGGATAGAATATCTTTCGATTTAAAAGTACCATTGGTATCGGGTTGCTGTCATGTTTTTATTACTTTCTACAGACCTTGAAGGTAAGTGTCAACTTCAATTTCAGTCATAGCTCCAGACACGGTGTCCGTTGCGAATTGTACAGGATAATCTTCGAAGTCGTCCAACGCTTTAATCCTGCATCTGATCCATTCTTTATCCTTGGGCATGCAACGGTGGATATGTGTAAACGTCATCAATGTTGCGTTCTTTTTGAAGGATTGGTGCGTATGCTTGTAAATCATTGCCTTTTCAAGTTCCATGCAAAACATCAACTACTAGTTCGAAAGAAGTAGGATGTATTGTTCTTCCTTTCACCGGAATCAAATTCAGAACCTTTGTAAATTTAACTGATCTTTACGTATGTTTTCGAAGTTGTTCCTCTTTGGAGCGCTAGTTTTTCTGGTGCATGTTTTTCTTAAGACGCCTCCTTCAGTTTTAACGTTTGTAGTTTTCTTCTTTTCCTTTGTTTCCTGTTTTGATCCTTTCTTTGTCAAACTTTGAGGTCTATAATTAGCTACAGAATAAGGCATAAGTAATACCTTATCGCCCAGCTGAAAAGCATAAAAAGGCACTTTTCCTGTGAGTTCTGTTGGCGTAATGATTGATTCTTCTGAGTGGCAAGGATGAGTTCAAATTTACCACCGAATGTTTGAATTCGTGGATGGGGTTTTTAGATTTTTCAGCTGTGTTGAAAAGTGTGCTTGTATTTCGTGGTGTGATTTTTCTTATTGAGAACTTTTACTGTTGGAATCACTAAAGAAACTCTTCATCAATCGTTCGTATTCACAATAAAAGCATCCACTACAATTTCTCAGGTGGCGCTGGACTTTGTCTGAAAGGCGAATAACTAGGGACTGGACAGAACATCGACTTATCTGATCTTGCATTTGAATCTTGTGCATTATTATTTGGCATTTATTTGATTCATTCCTTGTTAAAGAAGGTTTGGTTAAAAAACGGGACGGGAAATATCGGGGTTTGGTGTCTTCTCAGCTCTGTTCTTTTTCGAAACCCCCCTTCTGATGTATGGTTTTAAGATGCGACATCTGGTAATTTTTTAATGATTTATACTCTGAAATCGTAAAAATGGTATCCAAGTAATTTCGCTCGGACAAAAGGTCTCTTACTCTTTCTGTAGATTGGATCGAATAAAATTGTAAACTTGCATCATCAGAACTTTCCTTTTTTGGGCTTAGTCCCAGGAGCTTCTCGTTTGCTGTGGGAAAGTTTTTATTTATTGATAAAGATTGTGGTCTAGATGAAGTTATCTTGCTCTCAAAGGAGTTACAATAGGTCTAGAGCTGGCATACTACTTACATTTAGAAGACCTTTGGTTTCCTTCATGGTATGGATACCTAATGATACCTCAATCAATGACACGGGCGTTTTTGATACAAGAGGTGTGGTCGTAATTTTCCCCGTCTTTTTGTACCTGTGTCTCATTAATTTACTTTTATCCTCTGACATTTCTGGTATTTCTACCGCTGGGTTTTCAAGTTTCGATTTTGTTGCTCTGATGAGTGCGTCATAATTTTTCTGAACGACAATTGAGGGACCACTATAGGGTATGGTGTACGCGTGTTTTTATATCTCCTTGTCAAAGATTTCTCGTTCTTCCGTAGAGATGTTTCTTTCTATGCGTCCTGATGATCATCCATAGCTTTTAGATCCACCTTTAAAGGAACAGAAGTTCTCTTTCCAGGAATGATTTTCTGGGGTGAAATTGCGTGTGTCAATCTTTTTTCTTTCTTTTCTTCATTCATAGTATCGTTCAAAATGTATTCTGCGTCAAGTTTCTCTTTCATATCCATTTCTTCTTTCATTTGAAGAAGTTCCCGAACAGTTAGAAGCCTTGACTTTTTTTATTATGAGAAAGGATGGTGGGGGCAACTTTGCACTTTTTAACTTGCATTATGTGTTGATCTAGAGGGGGATTTCAGCAAATTCGTTCGGGATTTTGTTTAGCTTAGTATTGAATTGAGCTCTGGCTTCTTTAAGAGGGGAAACTGATTCTTCTTCCGCTTTATTTGTTTTTCCCACTACTGCTAGTCTCTGAAGAGCATGTGTGTAGTCTTCTATTTCTAAATCACGTTTCGCATCTGAGAGTTTTATCAAGGAGAGATTGGTTTGCATAAATTTCGTCTTTTGTTTGTGGGGACTGGTTTCTGTTGACATATCTGATACTTTATCATTTTTCTTTAGGTCTTTAGAAAATTTGAGACCTTCCTTTCTAAAGTGCCATGTTACATTTCTCGAGTACGGGAAAAACCAATTATGACGTCACACGTAAGCTAAATAAGCGAAATAAGATATACCTACATAAGATTTCCGTCATCAGTCATGCAAAAATAATTTTTGTGTTCCCCATTTCTCAAAATATTTCATCATATACTGATTATGACCTGTTTTACATAATAATACCGCCCCTGTGTTCACAGAGTATGATCTTGCTGTACTAACAGATCGTGTATGACGTCACCGACTTGTTGGACGCGCAGTTTAGGGAAAACGAGGAGTGGATCAATCTTTTTCACAATTTGTTAATGTTTACAAGAATGTTAAAACTTATATTTTTTTTTATATAAGATGGTAATTAAAATTAAAAAAAAATTGTCAAAAAATTATACAAGAACTGATGCTTTACATGTTTTGCACTTATATAAACGGAGACTATGACGTAGTCATGTTACCATGTGTCCTTCATTCCCTTAATTAAATCAATTTCACAGTTGGCTTAGAAGAAAAACAAAACAAATGTTAGTGTTAATTGTTTACCCACGTATTACTTGAAAAATATTTTAACAGACCGGTAAGGATGTAACAACTCACGTAGCGAGAAATGTTGGGTAAAAAAAGAAGACACCTTTGTTACTGAACAGATATTCTGCTTTCAGCCTCGCTGAAAAAGCGTCGTATAATATGTAAATGCATTTGTTTTGAATCACATTATTCATATCCATAAAGTTTGCTTAGTGCAACTCTAAAAGAAACTGGCGATTATTCGCAGCTAATTTTTGTTGAATCTTATACACCTTAAAATTATAGGAATGGTGTTTTGTAAGTACAGTATAAAACTGTCATTTAATCAAATAAATTACAAAAAAAGACTAGATAAAGCTCAGTAGCTAAGTACCTCGGTACTAGCTTGAAAATACGAATATATACTTAACTGCTGTATTTATTTCAAAATTAAAACCCGAGAAAATAAGCACTGCCCTCAGATTTAACTAGTCTGTATACCCCCGTCAATCAAGTGAATTTAGGTCCATCATTGGGTGATTGAAATTGATTGACATGTAGCTACTAGTCCTTGTGTATAACTTGAGCATCTTGTTTGACACTAGTGGCGACCATCAAATTAAATTCTGATCTTTTGATGTTTCCTACATATATAACAGTGCGATAAAGAAGCCTTATTGATGCAAAAAATTAGCTTATTTATAACTATCTGCAGTACAAACACATAACAAAATCTCAATGATTCAGTAAAATAAATCATCTTTGTCTGTAAAACTTTTTAACAAGTAAATTTCGATTCAGAGTACAATATAATTAGTACATGGGTGACTGAAATCTTGTTTTCACCCGTAGAACAATTTTATTTTATTAGACATGGCGAAAAAATTACGATGAAAATAGATAAAAAATATAACTACTTATACTAATGCGCGATGAAAACATTGTGCTCAAGGTGATCGGCACAATGATAGTACATGCATGTTTTAAAATACATCGTTTTACAAAGGTAGGAAAAGATTCCCTTACTTGTGTTCTTTAGTTATTTATTTTTATTGACAAGTTCACTCACCAAGATTCTTGCCTATTGATATTGAGGCATTTGAGATGAACAAAAGCGAATACTAAGGAGTGAATATTATGGACCCTTTATTTCACTACTAAACAAATTCAAGTTACATTTAGCTATTTCATTTATTCTCTTGCTTGAATTTCAAATAGTGTTTGAAAATATCATCCTAATTTCAGGTGTGTATTTCACTTTGGTCACACAACTCCAAACACGCTTTGTTTCTCAGTCCACAGTATTCTTTACACCCATCATTTCTTATAAAACATTTAAACACTCGGAAGCAGTGAGAGTAGTCTTGCCAGCACCGAAGGTAGCAATCATCAATAAAGGTCGCTCTGAATTCCGTGTTCCCGCCATCCTTTTCTTGCACTGCAGACACTGTATTGCATAAACATGCAAAACACACCTGATTATTAATAAAATAAGTGAATATACAGGTAATTTGAAAAGCATGTTACTGCACTGCACAGTTACAATAATAAAAAAATGAAGGCACAATAATATTTTCTGATGGTGTTCGATTTCCAAAAATTCTTATATTTCAGTGCATCCAGTACATTAATTAGTTAATTAGTCAGATCTTATATATCGCTGCAGAAATTTTAATAGGCTGATGTTAAAGTAAAATATATTGCAAATACCTGCAGTGATATATGTAAGAGATGATTAACAAGTACACTAATATTTCTTTTGACTTGATTGATAAGATGCATGCATGTAGAATAAGCTTTAATTATGATGACTCATTTAATTAATTATAATTTTATGGTAGCTCAGTCGTTAAAGCGCACGCGTTGTGGTCAGAAAGTCGTGGATTTAATCCCCGGCCGCGACTGACCTAATTCGATAAAAATAGGTAGCAACTGTTCCTTCACCAAACGTTCGGCACTTTGAAGTGAAATTTAGGGGTCTCCCGGATGTGACCTTTAAAACCGAGCCCCTTGTCAAGACAGTATTTGCACGATAAAGATCCCTAACTGCTCAAGGATCTGAGGCTCTGAGGTTCTAATGAAGCCCTTCACCGGTAAATGGTGACCTCTCTATATGAGTGAGAAATTCTCGAACCCTACGTGAAACAACATACATGTACAATAATCATTCTTATTTATTACAATTTATAGAACAGATGATGAGAAATGGACATTTTCAGAAAGGCAAAAAGAAAGGACTATAATTTTTATCTCAAAACAGTAATGATTTTCATGCCTAATTTAATTACGTTATTTCTGGCGAGAGTTTTCTTATCGTCTTCTATGGAATAAAACCTCTATTTGATTTTGCTACAAAACTTTATTTATTGCATTTATGAAGTATTGCATGAAAGTATTGCATAAACTAGTCAACTACAGATGCTAGGAAAACCTCAATAATGTTATATATATATATATATATATATATATATATATATATATATATATATATATATATATATATATATATATATATATATATATATATATATATGACCAATGTACAGTTCAGCAATACTTAGAGTCGGTAATTGACATTATAATAAATAAAATGAATTCCGAATACATTCAAAACTATTTTCATCATTGCCTATTATTTGAAAAACAATTCTGTACATAACGGGAAAAGGCAATCTGTATTGAAAGACCTGTCATATGTATTTTTGTCTACAAAATATTTTTCAAATCAAAATAAACTGGTACTTTCTACCTTTTAAATTCATTATAAAGTACAATAAAATTACCTACCATAAACATTAATAGATGGCTCATTTCTCGCCTTTTCTTGTTTGTTGAAGTCGAACAATCGTGTCATTGTAAATTCAATACCCTTTATATAGTACCTATCAGTTACGACTGAATTATTATGACCACGATTATAAACAGCCCGAAGAATTTAATTGGCATGATAATTATTTAATTTGACGTATTTACACAATAAATTAACGTTCGACCAATTCTGTTTACAGCTGAAACCATATTTCTTAATTTGACCAGTAAATAAAGAAAAATTGAGAGAGAGAAAAAGAGTGAGAGATGATATCCGTATTAACGAGACAAGATGTAGACGTTCGGCTTTCATCTCTATGTTTGAATGGAACCTTCTTTCAAAATAACTAGAGATTCCTTGCTTCCCATTTGATTTGTAACGTTTCTCACTTCATGCAGTCCTCTTCCCTCCCACCCAACCCCCACTCCACTCCACCCCACCCCAAAAAAAGAAAATACACGTATCGAAGTTGTTTGCCATTTTTATAAAGAATAGGCATTCTCAAAATTTAGCCGAAATCAAATGTCAAGAGTGGTTTAGATGGTAATTTTTTTTTTTTTTTTTTTTGCTGTTAAACGTCCCTCTCAAGGGCTGCAAATTAAGACATATACTCGGCACTCAGGGTAATTGAACAGTAAGGGATCTTTTCTATGCCAGCACCTATTGCGACACGGGACATCAATTTATACGGTCTCATCCGAAGGCCAGTCTCCATGTCCAGCAGTGGGATTCGAATCAGCGGATGACTACAAATGCTGACTTTAAACGAGATTATAGAAATCCCTATCACATAAACTTATCTTTCAGTGCCCTGACTCAGTTTAAAAATTGAATTCACTCAGAGAATGCTCTTGAGTATCGAAATAGTTGGGAGACAGAAACACAGTATGGAGTTGAAAGAGGTATATTCTACATAAATAAGGAAAGATGACATTGGAAAAGCTGACGTCATCTCGTTTGTCATAGACCTTTTTTTTAGTAAGTCCTTATCGTCTATAGTTAGTGAAACATCCAAATATGAAACAGATGTGACAGATGTTGTAGTATCTTTTATTGTGAGTTCTTTGGGAAATTTCAAATGGACAAATGAATATAAGTATACTAATTATTGTTAATTGATAAAATATCGTCGATATTTCTGCATGTCAATTTGAAGCCATAGTATGTTTTTCTTTTTTTTACTTTTTCTCATGTAAAAGGTTTGGAATAAATTTTGCTTCATAGGAGCAGTTACCTATGGCATTAAAAAAAAGTTTTTTTTAATTCATCGTGAGGAATGGTTGTATAAAATCAAAAAGCCAAACTTTTATAATGCTGACTGTTTAAAATTGCTTATGATTTGAATATCTTTCAAGTTTTTGAGAATCCACTTGAAATTTTTTATGACTTGAAGATACGAGGGTCATTCAATAAATAATGCAACATACAGTTTAACATAATAAATGTAGAAGTAATAAATTTTATTTTTTAACAGTTGAAAAGTTCTATTAAAGAACTACTAATCATAGAAAACCTAATGCTTTTTCCTATTGTGGTCGCAAAGGAATTCAATTTTGAAGTAACCATGGTCACTACACTGAGGTGAAAACTGTTTTAAAATGATCTCTGTCAAGAAGATGAAAATGAGGGCGTGTGTGAAAAATGTGCTTTATTACATAAATACCTGAATAACCTATATTAAAGATATGATTTTGATATGTGGAAAGACTAGTCTTTCACGCTGTATAGTTTTCAGATGGATTCGGAAATTCAAAAGTAAAAAAAAATACAACTAAAAGATCGCAGTCAAACTGGTCGATCGAAATATGTAGGGACACAAAAAATATCGATGCTGTGAGCAACATGATACTGAAAATGCCAAATTTCCATTGATAGACTTTGCTAATACACGAAGCATTTTATCGTCATAACAGTTTATAGATTTCCAACAAATACAACAAATTTAACAATAATTCTATCAGATGGTGCCTTATTTCTTTACTATGCCTAAGAGAAAACACACGTTAAATGTGCCAATGGTATATCTAAAAATAAACATTTTTACAAAAAAGAAAATTTGATAAACTTGAGTGATGGATGACGAAACTTGGGTGTACATTTTATAGCCGAAAAGGAAGATCAAGAATAAAATGTGGAATCAAAGAGAAAGCTGTTGTCCTATTATCGCAAAGAGAAGCAAGGACTCCAAATATGTTTTATTAATTTTCTTTTTATTCAAGAGGTCCAGTAAAATATGCACATACAGCCAAAGGAAGGACTATCAATGGTAACTTTTATTATCAAAATTTCACTCAGGAAAAATAAGCAGATTTTCTGCAAAGCAAGCTCAAATACCGGTCCCCGGAGTATTTTTCTGCACTTGAAAACGCTTCTGCAAATAAGCATAGAAAAATAAATAAAATTGTGAAGAAAGGAATGTATACAGAGCTTGGGCATCCCCCATATTGGCTAGATCTCAGCCATTGTGAGATCTTTTTCTTCCAAAAACACATGAAAGCAATCAAATGAAGATTTTACAATTTCAGGTATATCATGGAAAGTGCTATTCATCAGTGTCTTTAGGGCATCCCTAAAGATGAGTATGCTGAGGTTTTCTGGTCATGGCTACGAAGAATTTAGACATGTGTAGATGTAAACAGGGATTGCTTTGAGGGATTGAAAGTATTAAGAATCTGCTTAACATACTTTCCCTATTTTTAAATGACCTTTTGCATTATTTTTGGAACGACCCTCGTTTTTCAAGCTTTTGAGAATCCACTCCTGATTTTCACCGCTTCTATAATATGCTGTAGCACAATACTTCTGAAAATTCTCCTTTACAGCATTTAGTATTTTTGAGAAAAATAAAGACAGGGGATTGGTAGAGCATTTGCTGGAGCCGGCAATGAATCTTTGTTTGCAACAAATTACTTAAACTTCCTGATGTTGTGAAAGAATTTGAAAAAAAAAATTATAATAAGATATCTATTTAAGAAACACTGTTCAAAATTTGAAAGATCTAAATCATAAGCAAATTCAGTGAACTCCTAGTAAACTTGAAATAAAAGACACTACAGCTTCTGCCACATCAGTATATTTAGATGTTTTACTAACTATAGACGATAAGGGCCAACTTACAACTAAATTGTATGACAAACGAGATGGCTTCAGATTTTCCATCGTCAAGTTTCCTTATTTACTAGAATGTACCACTATCACTTGCATATTGTTTCTGTTTCCTAACTCATTCGATAGTCGAAAGCATTCTCTGAGTGAGATCATTTTTAAACTGAGGCTGGCCTTTGACGGTACATATTGTCGTCCGCGACAATATGTACATACCCTCACTGAACGTATTGTCGTTCATCAGTACATACTGTCGCCGCCTTAAAAGTTACACATGTACATTTAGTCGCTGGCGACATTATGTGCCTTACCCTCACTGCACATCATGTCGCCCCACAGATATTGCTGCTTAAAGATTTTTTTGTTGTTGTTTTTTAGGTGGTTTTGTGGATGTAATTGGTGTGTTAATCACACCGACGTGTTTCGTCGTTTTCATAGTATGTCGATTAACTTTCGTAACGATTTTGTTTTAAATTTCATGCACAGAATGCAGATTTCAAAAAGAACTGAAACTTTTCTGAAAGTGACCACGGTATCTAATATCATCGATTCTAGTTGCGAGTCTGCTATTTTAGACGATTACATTTTCGACATATCAAATTGAATTAGACAAAATCAGTTGTCTCTCTTAAAAAATAACTTCCGTAACGGTAATTCAGGAAAGTTTTTGCATTAAAGGTATATTTTTTCATTATTTTGGGAGCGAAATGCTTCATACTTTTGTTTTTTATCCGAAAACAAACTTTAATTTTAACTATTGCCGAGATTTTTAACTTTTATTGCTGGGAATTAATTTCCGTAACGATTAACTTCCGTAACGATATTTTTTCCCGAACTTTTAACTTAATTTCGGATTCATGTCAGACTTTATGAGTTATACTTAAGCGTTCTATATTGAACATCAGAAACGAAAAATTGGTCAAATTCAGTTTTATTTAAAAAATAATCAGACTTTATCAAGCATTAACTTCCGTAACATTACCTTATAATCAATGGTATATTAAAATTGTTGTAAAAAGTTAACAATACCATATTTGTGGACGATTCTTTATTTTCAAGTTCACTGATATGTCTTTTAGTGAATTATAATGTTCATTTTGCTATTTGAAACACTTATTTTTTCATGTTTTATACCCTGAATTGGTCCATTTATCGTAGAATGACTGGAAAGTCTTTTTCATGGAATGTAACACGTTTACCCTCTTTGAGAAAATAAAATTATCATTTCACGTAATTTAATTCATAAATATATTAAGTTAATGAAGATTTTTAACAATCTTGATAACATAAAAAAAACGTGTTTTAAATATTTATAATAAAAATTATTTTTGTATAGTTTTTGTCTTTACGAAATGTTATTGAAATGCCTGACTCATAGGAAATATAGCGTCTATTGCTAGATATAGCTTCTAGCAATATATGTAAAAATTCCGAATTTATTCAAAGCATAAATTATATTACAAAGAGCGACTGTTCATATTTTCTTCTTGAAATTTATATTTCTTGAAAATAATTTTCAAAAATAAGTTGAGATGAAAATTTTATCAATAAATAATTCTCCTAAAGATTTTCGTTGCTTGATTGCCTTTTGTACATGTTAAAAGTTATCCGACATAAGCGTAATATGGAGTTTAATACACTATATACGAGGGTTGTTCGGAAAGTTCGTGGACTACCTTCATAACTTTTTTACTGAATGTCACAATATATCCAAATTTGGAAGAAAGATTTCTACAGTAAATTCAAATGATGTGTATTAATTTTTTTTTTAAATATCATGGTTTATTGCAAACTTATTTAGACTTTAAAAATGCGAAAATCGGATCACGGAGCAGGTCAAAATTTTGTAATTTACAATCAACGCGGGTATGTTAAGGCTACACCCAGAGATATCCTACTTGTCTTTACAATATGACGTCATAGTAAGCTGTATGACGTGAACTTTAGAAATAATAATTTTTCAATATCTATCTTCAAAGTTTAATTTCAGGTCCAAGAAAAGAATGGAATAATTCAAAACATAATATAAACTAAATCTTGTCGTTTTTGGGTGGTATAAATAGCTAATTATTTAGCACAGGGGTTAAATACCAAACCCATGACGTCATAACTATTGATCAAATATTTGCCGAGTGAAATTAAAGGTGACGAGAATTCATGTAAACAAATATATGAAATGGGAGTTTTAAGGCATATACCGTGAATGTTATGTGTGATTCATAAGGAATTAAAGATTAAGAATCATGTACGCTGATATATTCTTATCATGTTTTCTTATAATGAACACAGTCAGTGCTTTGGAATCCCGATGAGCCGTTCCTCTGTCGTTTTATAACAACAAAGATGCAAAAGTTCAACACTACGCCGCATACTTTGAAATATAATTTTTGTTTGTATTGAAAGCTTGTATTCTATAGTACTTGGAAAGTGCTGCTAGAATCGTGTGGTTAACATGAATTGATAAAAATTCCTTGATCGTATGTATAAAATGTAAAAATTTTGGTAAGGTTTCATGCGAAACTTTGGAATATTTTTTTCTGTGTCAGGAGAGTAGGATTCTAACAGCACTTTTCATGGCCCAGTGAAGTTTTTACATAATTATTTTCACTAAAAGAAATTAATTATCTCCGGGGTAGTGTTGAACTTTTCACTTTTTCATTAAGGCATTTTTTCTATATATAGACGTCACGTGATGACGTCGTAGTGGAGTGCTTCTTTTAGCCTAAGACTCAATGACGTCTTTACAATGGATAATAATAGTAAATGTTTTATCTATGGTTTTTTCCGATTTATCAATGTTACATTTTACGAAAAAAGTCCAAATTCGCCGAAATATGATCTGGGTACTGCCTTAACATACCTGCGAAGACACGGAATAATGTCTGAAGTCATATCTTCTGTAAAATGACACAAAAAACGGAAAAATTCTAGACGTTCAAATTAAGAATTGTTTCTGATTCCAAATTATGACATAATATTTTGCTTCGTTGAAAAGAAATCAGTTTCAGAAGATAGGTAGTCCTCATTGAAAGAAGGCAAAGAAGATGACGTCGTAGAACGTCACGGAGCAGCAGTTAACCGTACAATTTGTGTTGCACCCTGGAAAACTCCAGAAAAAACTCTTAAAATGCCGGAGGAAGTAGGAAATATGTCAAAAGCGAGCCATATTTGTGTGTGTACATGGTACAAGCGGTATTTTAATTATAGACTATTCAGCTTAGACGATGGTGATCTGTGAGAAAACGGATAATCTGTAAAAATCTGTCAAAAACATTGAAAAGTTAGTAACGCCGTGCTAAGAGTTTGGCGCTTAACAGATGCTGATCTTGTGAAAGCAAACTTACGCAGTGAAAAAAATATAACATTGACAAACAAAATGATGCTACTGGAATAATTGTTAGCAAAATAGATTTCAAGTGATAGAGAAACGTTTTTAATGAATGTACCGGTATTGGGCAGTACTGTGTGAAATGTATAGAGATAGTATTATTGAGAACCTCATGTCGGTATGTTTTTGACGTTACAGTGTTGTTGAGTTTGCTCCATGGTTACAAAACGTGTTGATTCTAAAATTAAATAGCATGAATTATATTAAATCACATGGAATGAAACTTCACAATTAAACAAAATAAATATTTTTACATATGATAATGTGCTCATTTTAAATTTCTTGAAGATAGTATAACGAAGATTGGCATAGTCCACGAACTTTCCGAACAACCCTCGTATTTGATACAAAATGATTGCAGGACCAAATAAATAAATCATTCCTGAATATATTCATGAATACATTAATTTTATCGATATACGAAATAAATAAAAGAAATTATCATTTTCGACTATATTTGATTAATTAACAAAATTATTCTATTAATATTTAACACGATTTGGAGACTTACAATGACACAATGGAAATTATGTTATTCAATTTCCAATATTCAATTGGTTCAACATGTTTAATTGATAATGTACTTGCTGGTATTAAAATTCTGTTTACACAAAGAGAGCTTTTAACTGCACTTCATCTTTTCTTATCTTCACATACATCTGATCGATACAGGAAAGAAACTTGTAAGAAATAAGCATGAACAAATCACATAGATGTCATTTTTTCTTAAATGTTTTGGCGATGGCCATAGTAACTTAGACTTGAGCTAAGGGAATATGGGAGGATAAGGCGTGGGAAATGCCTCTAGCTTCAAGTGCATAAAATCAGTTTAGAACCAAACAACGTTATAATTTTAACACGTATGAAATTAGGATAAACATTTTTTTTCTGCAGAAAAAAGTATTCTTTAAGAAATATTCTTTGTTATAAAAATTGCCAATTTGGTAAATGAACCAAATATTATTTTTTCATTGAGACTTAATTTTGTTCTTTTTTTCTAAATCTCTTTTTGATGGAATTAAAGAATGTTACAGTGCATATTTATCCCATATTTTTCACCTATTCGTCATACATGCCCCATTCACTATAACGATATCATGTTCTTTTCATTTGGAACAAACTTCATATTCCCATGTACCGCATTGATCACAACGTGATTAACTTGTGTGTTCTTCTTGATACCAACACTTAAGACAAGTGACTTTTGGGAATTTCCGAATAAATTCTCACTTGAAAAAGCAAATCTTTTTTGAAATCTAATTGTCCATAAATTTGATCTCATGTTTCCAAGCAACATACTTTGTGTAATTGTAGGCCACCGACTATCTTACCTGGATAATTAGGGATAAAAGTTCAACTCCTACATATAGATCGTAGTGATATTTTAATTTATTTGACATTAATATAAGCAGGCAGGTGTGTGAATCTAACAACTGTCGAGTTTGGTACAACCTCATGTCATTTGAATGCTCTGCCCTATACTTTTATACCTTCCAGGAATTTTCAGACTCATAAATTCAGCTTCTTTTCACAAGCTTTAACCAAGTGAATTTAAATTCCTTTGTCCGACATCTGTAACAAATTTTTAAAAATTCAAGTCATCAGGACTGATATCTCGAAGGCTTTGTTGATACATGTGTACCCATTCGCGTTGTTATGGTCGACACATCCTTACTATTGTAGATCACCAAAATTTTGAGACAACTTATTGGTAATTAGAGGGAAAATGGTAACGCAAGTTACGCAAGAAATAATTCATATCGGGATCGTATTGTGCTTTTTTGCGAAGGGATGCTCAGCTATGAGGTGCCCTTTTTTCGTTGGAAGTTGTTAAGTATTTATAAGAGAAACAAAATTTTATATATACAGACCCTGAAACGTGCTACTTCCCCACACGCTCGCTGCACGAACGGTACACGCTCGCTGCACGGTTTGCACGAAACACTGCACGGTTTGCACGAAACGCTTTGCACGAAAGGCTGCACGGTTTACACGAAAGCCTACACGAAACGCTTTGTACACGTTTCTCACACGCTTTGTACACGATTCTCGCACGCTTTGGCCTCGATCTGGAGTTTCTATTCGGAATCTTTCGGACTTTATTTCAATTATTACGGATTAATCAAAGATTAGTTAAGAATTGCAATCATTCAGATTAAGTTAAGATTAAAACTCGCTACACCAGTACTATATTAACAGATAAAATATTCAATGTTGAGTTGTAATTAATAAATTGTTGTCATTGAGTATGTGTCCCGCCCGGTGAAATACATATTATCGTCTGTGTACAAACCTTTTTTCAATAGATTCTAAATTACGCACTGAAAAAAAAAAATTATATTCGTAAATCAGAATCTTTTGCAGCATTTGATGTTTTTTCCAATAATAGTTTGATATTAAATAGTTGTTTATTACTGACAATTCTACTTAGCTATTGATTTGAAAAAAAAAAGATTAAATTGCGTATGATTTCTGTAAACGGATTGATTTTCTTTTCCTTTTTTCTTTTATTATTGATTGATTTATACATTTTTTGATTTAGTAAAAGAAAAAATTCATTTGATTAAATTAAGTTCTGTTTATAATTTGCAAAGGTAGTATGTTAACTGCATCTAACAGGAACATTGTGCAGGAAAGGGGGGGGGGGTGGTTACCGAGATCTTACTGTTGTATCTTCAAATCTGTACATGACTAAACATAACGGTCACTTGTTTCAGTAAGTATACCATCGGGAAAAAAATATATAATAGAAACAAGTGCCCGTTCTAAGAAAAAAAGGATACCCTTATATCCAGCGGGACCCGATACATGTAATTCATTAAATGCTCTTTATTCAGAATGGTACATATTTCATTTCATTACAGAGTTAAACTTTAATTAATCATTATATGGTAGAGAAGCCGGGGGATAGGTATTTTGACTCTTTAGTTCTCTTTTGAGGCATTGTGTTAATCAAATAAAAACAATATTATACCCACCACCTTCTAAAATCCTTGATTTCCAACCCCGTCTATACAAAAAAATCAATAATTGTGTAATCAATAGTCGCGACTCTTAACAATACACTCAATATATATACATGTCCAATGTCCTAAAAACTAAAACATATGCTCTAGAACTGCGTGATTAATAAAACAACTAATATGTGATTATTCAGGATTTATTTTATTCACGAATGCACTGGCAAACTAATTCACTGTTTACAGACAATAGGATAAATTTAAGAAATAAAATCCACGGGTATTTATTTATACCCATTAAATACTAATAAAACTGTTTAATTTCACGAATTAAAAATCAATCGTTATTTTCGGGTGTCATCTCAGCTATGACTGACAAGACATAATTGCAGAACGTTTTCAGTCCCGGCACGCGGAGCCCGTGGTCGCTGTTGTAAATGACCTTGATCACGGCCGTAAGAAGAGTGTTGAAAGAGTAAAGAAGATTCTAACATTTTTTAAGGGGTGCATCGGGTGCACCCTGAAAAAAGCATTAAATTATTTTAAAAAAGAAAATTATCAATAAAAGACTTGTTTACAACAAAAACTCGGTTAGTATTTTCATTTGATCCACCCGGAAATATTTAACCCTGTATTTGCCGATGCACGTGAATTATAATTCATTTATATGACTATTATTAATCAGCCAATTTTATGCATAAAAAGACTATAAATGATTCATCGTTTCAAAATTATTTGTATCACAATATTATAACATAAGAAAATTATGTTCGTTTATAATGGAAATCAGTAAACTGTGCTCCCCGGCCTAGAATTCCAATACTTCACATTTATATCAACACACGAAATTTTGCGTTTTATTTTTCACGCCTGCCATATCTATCTATTATTTCGTATTAATCACCGATATTTTCTTATAATCCCACATCCCATAATTGTAAAATGGTGAGGAGATTCAAATAAATGAATGAAAAGGACAAGACCGGATTCCTAATGAATTTCCTTTTAAAAAATGTTCTGTATTGCTCCCTTTAAAAAATATATTGAATCAAATACCTTAAAATTTATGTGCATATAATTAATTACTTTTAACATATTTTCTGTCCATCTTTATTGAAATAAAAAAGAAAGAAACTCAAACAAATATGTAATACATTACCGAGTAATTTTATTTTGTTGTTTCCGTATTTTTTTTTCACTCTTAAAATACCACCGGTATGATATATCCGAATAATATTAGTTACAAACACCACAGAATGAGATGTTGATCCATCAATAACCATATTTAAAATAAAAGGACTTCCGAAAGAATCCTACACGTTTCTCACACGATTCCTTCACGAAAGTCGCACGTTTCTCACACGGTACTTACACGAAAGTCGCACGTTTCTCACACGCTTCTCGCACGCTCGCTACACGGTTTGCACGAAACGCTTTGGAGCTTACACGAAACGCTGCACGGTTTACACGAAACGCTACACGGTTTGCACGAAACGCTGCACGGTTTACACGAAACGCTACACGGTTTGCACGAAACGGAAAGCGCACGAAAGTCACACGCTTTTTTGGGGTAGTAGCACGTTATAAGGTAGATGTAACTTTCTTTGTGGAATTCGTACATTTCATCAACTCTCCAGTGAGTTTTATATTAGGTCAAGGTTAAAATTATAGAGATTAAATTCATTAAGGATCATTTCATTCAAACATTGATCAACTAACTCAGTATTTTACAGTAGCAAACATTCATAAATATTATTTATTAACAGGCAAAAATTCCTTTTAGACAAGGAATACCACTGTATTTAGTACAAATTTCTGTGTCTTTCTTTAAATACAAAAAGTAATAATAATTAGAATTGTTATTTCAACATTGTAAGGTTGGCCTTGCAGGAGTCCATGCATCTGGTAAACTGGTCATTACAAAACTCCCGGCATCTTTTCTCAAAGGGATGTCCTTCGCATTTGTAGTAAGCATGGCAACCCCTGAATATTTCTGTACACTTGTAACAAGGGCCTTCTCTTTCTTCGCCGTTCACATGTACAACAGCGACAAGTAAACATGCGATCAAAATCATTTTTCTCAAAATAGGAAACATTCTCCCAGTTCCAGAACCTGCAAACAAAAATTTACAGCATTGTTGACATCAATACATTTTTAAAGGTTTCCCTTTAGAGGAATTTAATGATAAACAAGCATTCTGAAAATATTGCATAAGCAATACTAGTCCCCTACCAGCAAGTGTAATTTGGTTCCCGTTAAAAATTGAAAATGCCATAAATCCGTCAAACATTAGTGAAGCGGAACGAAATGCAAACATGATCTATAACTCATCAAGGTAAAGTAACATACCAAAAATCAGCTCAATATCAGCAAGTGTAGAGAAAAAATTGCGAAAAACCCTGAAAAATTGAAAAGTTCAAAAATTCCGTCAAAAATCATTGAAGCGGAACGAAATGCAGACTTGATCTGTAACTCATCAAGATTCACTCACATACCAAAAATTAGCTCAATATCTGCAAGTGTTTAGAAAAAAAAGTGCGGAAAACCAAGTGGGACAAACTGACAGACAGACAGAGGGACAGCTAGACGGACAGACAGACAGACGGACGGACAGACTCAGAGGAAACCTATAGTCTTCTCCGGTTTCATCGGTAGGGGACTAATAAGTCATTATATAACATTGATAATTCCAACTATGAAAATATCCAATTTTATATATACAACAAAACGGGAAAAATACAATTGGAATGAATGTAATGTAAATGAGGCTGGTTCAATTTTTTTTCTGATACAATTAATTAATATAAATTTTCTGTAAGAAGTTAAATACCAAATGTTTATATGCATATATAGTTTATATTGAACATTTGAATGTTGGTCAAAGAAAATCTAGTATTCTTTACTTCTTTTTTTTTTCCTTTCATTTTAAATAAAACATGAAGTTTCAAAAGAAAGTTAATTGAGCTTTACTTTAAATTCTACGGAGTAGTTTACTACGATGGCCGATATGGACCGGGGCAAAAAGTAACCACGAGTTGTGTTTGATTTGCCGGCAATTCATAGATGCTGGCAAAAAGTAACCACGAGTTGTGTTTGATTTGCCGGCAATTCTTAGATGCCGGCAAATCTCCGGTACATGCAATAGCAATTCTTATATGTAATATTTCATTTATATGCCAGAGGATATCAAGGTCACAGAGTCAAGTTAACTTAACAGGGCAAATGATTTGAAAAAAAAAACAGAATACTGAGAGAAGTGAGGGGGGAAACGCATATAGACGTTGTTTAAGGGGTTTCCAGACCCGTGCACTCCACATAAAAGTATAATATCTTTTAAAATTCATACCAACACATATTTTATTTTATCTTCAATAGTTGTGTTAATTATTTTAATAACAAAGCTAGTGTTCCCTCAAATACATAATGAACGCTGTGCACGCTGCCTGTTGATTGACGGCACAGCTACATGTAGTCAATTGATTAGATGTTTAAAAAAACCTGCCTGGTTCATAAACTACCAAACTACCATAAACACTTGTGAGGATGATCATGAGAGTACAGGAAATATCTGAATTTGTATTGTCCGTTTCCATCTAGGCTCCACCATATCCTAGTCAAAGATTATGAAAAACTGTTTAAAGACAGTGAATGTAACCCAAACTAGTGTTGAAATAGCACCCGGTCCCCACCCCCATCCCCCGTTATAGACTTCTTTTAATTTTCGGGGAGGCTGCCTTGTAGCCAGTTAAATATCTTGACTTCGCTTTGATATGTCATAAATAATGCCACGTGTTGAGTGAAACTGCTTTGTTGTTGTTTTTGGTTTTCTGTTTTTGTCAAACTCTTTGCCCAATTAAGATAACTTGACTTCTGAAACCTCTATATCCTCTGGCAATTTAATTAAATATTTTAAATAAGAATTGCCGGTATCTAAGATTTGCCGGCATCTAAGAATTGCCGGCAAATCAAACACAACTCGAGGTTACTTTTTGCCGGCATCTAAGAATTGCCGGCAAATCCAACACAACTCGTGATTACTTTTTGTCCGGCCCATATCGGCCATCATAGTTTACCAAATGAAAAAAAAGTGAAAATATCGACCAATTACCAATCTTAAAAAATCTATACAAAGCTATGAAAATGTCATAAAACACGGTCCCATAGAAATTACAGAGGTGGGATCAGGTGCCTAGAAGGGGTAGGCATCCCCTGATGACAGGTCACACCCGCCGTGAGCACCATGCGTTTCGCCAAAGCGTTTCAGTGAGGAAGCAAAATAACACAGCCTTCAAAAGCTCACACAGACATAAGAATGGTATCTATTGATCTGCTTACTGGTATTATTTCTACCCTATGTCTTATATTCAGCTCTTATTATAGCAATAAAATTACGTCATTCAGTAAATAAATGCAATCTTTTAAACGTTTGACTTTTATATTTCAGTATCAACTTTTGAATTAATATATCTGTATGTTTTTATTTATTTATATATTTATTTGTTTATTAATCTACTCTACTTTTGATCAGCTGAAAAAATATTGCTATGGCCTTCAGAAACTTACCTAAAGATACAGGTTCGAATATATTCATCAAACTTTAGAGGTTTTGCTAATGAAATCCAAAGCCTCAACTTATATATAATGTAAAATTATAACCAGTATAAACCGATAAATTATTCAAATATATTTTCCTCGCCAATTTCAGTGGTATTGACATTTAAACTTCCTGTTGACAACATTTAGTATTTGTAGTTGATTTTACACTACTATTTTTATGTCAAGTCATTTTGTGTATTTATGACAGCATGAATCGCGAAGCCTGGCATTTTATATGGTCCTAAGTATCAAATAATGATTGCCTGATTCATGAGCAGATGTTGCTTGCCCTTTCAATTATAGATATACATAAATATTCATTCATAAGAATATATCTGACCGTTCTGCAGATATTTGATAGAGAGGTACACAATGAAAGGACGAGCATATTTTTTTCTACTTGTATAACATTAAAATTGCAAATGCAGAACACAGATATTCTTCTAGTTTAAACATAATTTCATATAAAGAATCCAAGAAGGGGAGGAGATAGGAATAGGGTAAATACACTGCATTTCAAGGTCTACCGAACAGAGTTTCGGGACAGGATTCTCAGCTAGAATATATATTTTTATGAATAAATTAATATTTTAGGGGGTACCATATGGATTGAAATTCACTTCGGTTAAAGCATGAATTCATTATAAGTGTGTGCTTTAAGACCTTTTTCTGAAGACATTATGAAGCAGCCAATAATGAATTTTTACATGTATTCATATAGATTCCTTTTTCTAGTGTTATTTTCAACTAATGCCATCTCGCACAATGACAGGTTATTCAAATGATTCAATATGAATTCTATAAAATAATTACTACATAGGGACTGGACACGACCAGTTCTCAATATCACATCCCTGACCTTCTCCCTACCCCAAACATTTTAATGTCTTATTTGTTAAATTGTGCAAAAAGAGAAACATTTCTTTACATAATAACTCACTTCAGTACATTATATTTTTGTCCTATTTGTATTTCATGCCCAGCATTAGAATATGGTATTCATTTAAGTTTCTGACTTAACTGAATGTTTGCAACATTATAAAGATTGCTTAGTTGTCGATTTTTGCAAGATTTAACAGCTTGTTTTCAAATGCAGGTAGAAAATGCCTAATAGGAAAAATGTGTATCCATTATACGAATTTTGATTCCAATTTTTTCTCTTTGAATTATCTGTGGAAAAAAATCTTTTGAAAAGCTTATTATTTATGTCATGTCACTCCTAACAAAAATATACTACAGTGTACATGTATAGTTAACTATAGTTTACAATAGTTAACTTATTGTTTACTGTTGTATCAAAGTTTTAACTATAGTAAATCAAAGTTTTCACTACAGTGATTTGATTTACTTTAGTGAAAACTTCGATACCATAGTATCACCCTACAGCTATAGTCCTGCTGGACACGTCATTACCGGTGATGTAAAAATAGTTCAAAACGAAGACCTTTAGGTAGAACCTATGTCGGAAAAGTCTTTGTCACAGGATTTTCAAACTTTTTAGTAATTAGCACTTGCTTATTAATCAGTTAAAAAACATGGCATGTCTCCTTGTTATTAAATGTAGTGCAGCCGGCGCAATTTAGAATGATTATTATACACTGCAACTATAATTTTCAGCCAATTTTAGGGGTACATGGTCATGAGAATATAGAAAGTCACAAAAACACTTCCTCAAACACCTTTGTTATAGACTTTATTAACTGAAGAATAGTTAGAAATATTATCAAAAATTAAATTTGTTTTTCTTCAATTGATATAAAAGATTAAATCCACATTTCAATAAATATACTCAAATGCTCTCAATATTTTTCAAAGGATTTTTTTGTCCATCTATAACCCTAGATTAGTATATATTTACCAAAAGTCTTTGTGACAGTGTTTTGAATCCTTAATATGATGAAGAACATACCCAAATGATTACGAAAAATGATTAAAATATATATCTTTCCCCGCAAACTAATGAGAGAGATATTTTTTCATCAATACTAGACATGTTGACCTTTTTTGCAATTACACAGGATTTCATAATTAAATGAATGTTTTGGGGTTACTTTCAGATTTACAATATGAATATTCATCAAAAAATGAAAATTTCTATTCAAAAATTAATATTTTAGCGAAATGTTATTATTATACACAAACTACTAAAGATCCAAATAAATAATTAAAAAATAAATATGAAAATGAATACATTTCATTTCATAATAGACATTACGAACATTAAACACAATTTTTAATACATTTAAGACTCAGAAAATATATCATCAAGATATTGTACTATTTAATAGTCGACTGAAGATTTCTTAGCAACTTTACATTCCTTCAAAATAGTTGCATGTCATTCACTTATCAAAGTTGTGTATTTTCATTAGCTGAGACAGTCTTGCATTCGTTCACTTAACTATGACGACATACGAAGTAGGTTCTACGTTAAATCCCTTATTTTAAAAGGGTCCTTATTCTAAAAGGGCCAAAAAGACGTTAATGGTAACTAAACAACAAAGCATAATGATAAACGTGATGACTTCAACTTTTCAATCGTCAACTTCCCTTACTTATGTAGCAATATACCTTTATCATCTGCGTATGGGGTTTATGTCTCTCAGTTGATTCGATACGCAAGAGCATGCTCTACATGAATGACCACTTGTATGAACAATATCTAAAACGAAACAAGCTATTGACAAAAAAGTTGATGAAACAAGAATATCAACAGTCTCCTTTGAAGTCATCTTTTCGCAAGTTTTACGGTCGATACAATGACATTGTCAGCACATACAGCCTATCATTGAGTCAAATGCTGACTGACGTTTTTCATACTACCCCTTATTGTTAGGTCATTATTTACACACGGAATTGTCAACGGATTTTTCCGTTATTTTCCAGCAAATATTACTAGTACTACTCATAATATAATGTGCATTTAACAACATGTAATAAAATGTATTTCAACAATCTATTACTGTTTCAAAAGTGAAAACAGTATTATAAACCATGAATATTCAACCATTTTCTATAAAAGAGTTGCTGGCGTGATACTGGCGTCATGTTTACATTAACAACGACATATGCTTTAAAACATGCAATTTGATTGGTGAAAAATTTGTGTAAGCAAGTCTACGGTAGGCAGGAGGGGAAACCCGAATAAACCTCCTTAAACTTCTACTTTAGAGAAGATCATTCTGATATAAACCTCAGGAAAAAGGTCCTTGAAAAATCAGAGAGCATTAAAACTCCTGATCATTTAATAATAAAAAAAACTCGACTACGTTTTTATCAGTTAATACTAATAATTTTCACTCGAACGCTGATTTAAAATATCTCCGGGGTTTGAATTCAAAATAAAAGATACCACAGTGTCTGACACATCTGTTTCATATTTGGATATTCTACTAGAGAAAGACATTGATGGCAAACTAACTACTAAATTTCATAAAATATGTGTTGACTCCAGCTCTTCTATCATTAACTTCCTTATTAGTGTAGTAATATACACGTATACCATTAACATCTGCAAATGGAGCTTATGGCTCCCAGCTGATTCTACGTGCGAACAATTTCAAAAGCAAGGTATTGACAAATAATTAATGATACATGAATTTATTTTCAACATGTTTAGCAAATTCCTACGTAATTATTTATTTTTTGTATGTTCCGGTTGATTTTTTGTATGTTATTTAGGGTCCCATTTGAGAATTTTTCACTAATATGGAAACTTCACCATATACCAGTGCAGGGTTTCAAATTTAGACCTATACTGGGCACTAAGGGCCACTGAGTAGTGAGGGTTCTTTATCGTGGCTACGCCTACCCTGACACGAGACCTCGGTTTTGAAGGTCCATCGGACAGAACCGTGACTTTCACTTTTAATGCCGGGCAATTGGCGAAGGAACAGTCACTACGTATGTTTACCTCTTAAGTTTGAAGTGGCGCGGCGAACAAGAAGTGAACACCGTACCAACTGGCTCTCGTAACCGGTAATTTTTATGTTTCAAGTGTCTTTTGTTAATGGCTTTTTCGTGTGTACAATTTTATTTCAAATTTTATTACTGTGGGTAGATTTGCACCAAAAAATATGCAATTTGCGGAAGACCCACCTAAGACATCAAAAACAAGCATTCTGAGAGTATTGCATTTGCAATATTAGTCCCCTACCGTCAAGTGTAATCTGGTTCCTGTTAAGAATTGAAAATGCCATAATTCCCTCAAAAATCAATGAAGCAGAACGAAATGCAAAGTCGATCTATAACTAATCAAGTTAAAGTCACATACCAAAAATCAGCTCAATATCCGAAAGCGTTTAGAAGAAAATTGTGGAAAACCCTTGAAAATTGAAAAGGCCGTAATTCCGTCAAAAATCAATGAAGTGGAACGAAATGCAAACTTGATCTGTAACTCCTCAAGATACACTTACATACAAAAAATCAGTTCAATATTTGCAAGCGTTTAGGAAAAAAGTGCGGAAAACCAAGTGGGACAGACTGACAGATAGACAGAGGGACAGACGGATAGACGGACAGACAGACGGACGGACAGACTCAGAGGAAACCTATAGTCCCCTCCGGTTTCACCGGTAGGGGACTAATAAGAGAAAGTGATTCGCTGGAAAAAATAAAATGTGAAGATAAGAAACACAGACCTGAAATCAGGAGTAGAATCAGCTGTTCTGGAGGAGTTAGTCTCACCTGCCACGTGTTCCTTATCATGATCGAGTAAACCAAAAACTCCATAGACGATTCTGTGTTAAAATATTTCCCTAGCAATTTGTACGAAAATGTCAAATTTCTAAATAATGACAAATAAGATCATTGTATTGACCATAGAATTTACAAAATGAGGAATCCAGGCGAGATTCTTGATATGCTTGTCTCATCAATGTAGTTGTCGATAGCTTGCTCCGATTTAAAAAAAAAAAAAACTGTTCGCACATAGAACATGCTTTTGCGCATCGAATCAACCGGAAGACATAATCTCCATATGCAGACACCGTTCACGATAGCCTAGTGGTAGGGCGTTCGTTTCTCGTTCGCCGCGCCGCGTCAAACCTAATACGTAAACATAGGTAAAGAAAGGGTCTTTCGGATGAGATCTTAAAAACCGAGGTTCTGTGTCACGGTAGGCGTTGGCACGATGAAGAACCCTCGCTGCTCAATGGCCCTGAGTGCCGAGTACAGGACTAGATTTGGAGCCCTCCACCGGTACATGGTGACGTCTCTATAGATGTTAAAAATTCTCGAATGGGAACTAAAACAATATACAATCAATCAATCCATATGCAGGCCATAATGGTTTCTTGTATATTGCTACATAAATAAGGGAAGTTGAAGTTAGAAAAGTTGAAGTTTTATCACGTAAACTCAAAACATAAATAAAATTAAATTTAGTCCAGCCTGCAAATAATGCAAATCTTCGAACTAGTTACAAAATGACGCTGATGTAATGCTATATCTCGTCCCACGACCTTCGATAAAACAGGCCCCTGACAAATTTAGAAGTAAACTATGTTTATTGTTTCCGTTTTAAACAACATCTTGTCATTAAAAAATAATGGAAAATATATTCAGTGGATGTAAAATACGAAAATCACGATTCATTCACTTACCATCTGGTTCTTCTTGTACATGTATAGAAATCGTATTTTACCTAAACAGTACAATGGCAGATCCAGGATTCTTGAAAAGGGGGAAACAGTCCGAGGATCTGAGGGTTGCCTTAAGGCCCCCAGTGGGTCCAGGCCAAAAAAAAAGTTTTATTCATCTCAACTTAATTTTGGGTCACAAAAAGAGCCCCCCCCCCCCTCTAAATCCACCAGTGGAGTACATATATAGAGAATTCTTCCATCCGTTATAAATAATAATAACCAGTGTTATCTTTCTTAACATATATTGTATTGTTATACTTTAATGTTAAATAGTCATTTGATTAGTTTAAAAATAATGTTATTTAAAAAGTACTATTATCCTTCCGCGTGTATAAACTACGCCCTCCGAGTAACAATACTTACCAACGGTTGAAAATGCATGACGACAGATAACAGTATATGGGAAAATCTATAAGCCCGTTATCTGAAACAACCGGAAGCCCGTGAAGTCAAGTACACAAAAGTGCATACGTCATTTTTACTTTCGCTTTTAACTTGCAGCCGCGCTATCGACAATCATTCATTTGAAAGTGATCAGGTTATCTGTAAATATCTTCAATGGCAGAATCGGTAACAGGGTTTAGATTATAAAGTAGAGACGAAAAGTGTATACGAGGTTGGGTTTTGTCAGAGGAAATCCTTCAGCAATTCATTGAAGTACATTCAATCAGCATGGGATGTCAATTTGTGTCGAGGTAAGTAAGATTTGTTTTAAAATATTTTTTTCGGACGGAAATGTTAATTTTATAAAATATGCCCATATCTCCGAAACATGTAATCTATTAAATAGACTAACTTATAGTTACATGTTTTCAGTAAATGACATTTTCATTAGATCTTCTATTTAAACTTTTAAGTTTTGGATGCTTTGATCCCCTTGCCTTCGCCTTAATAGCTTGTTATCATAAATTCATACGCCATAGAGAATGATATGGTGGGAGGTTTGAGATTGTCTGTTATTGACTGATAATGGACTGCATTAAAAGGGGGCAAATTTTCCTTAAACTGAACGTCAGTGGGATTAACGGAATGTGGCAATTACACAACTGGGGTTATTAATGCTGCTGGCGTTTGACTGATAATATGTCACATATAAGATCATTCTTCTTTCTTTTCTTTGAATTGATCCCCAGATCAGCTGCTATGCTACGCAATACATTTACGTTTGTTTTCTTCAAGTTTTCGTGGGTGTCGCCATACTGTTGTAACTCGTTGCCAATGTAAACAAGGTAACGATAAACAGAAAATGTTTGTAACTCGTATATGAATAGAAATAAATAGAATAAAACACACTTCAAACCAATTTTATTCAGTTTATAAGTAAATATCAATTCAAAATATATATATATACGACGATGTTCATAAAACACTTTTGACGAAAATGAAGCGAAAAATGTTGCACAGAACGACTCGTGTTTTATCCACTCGGAAGTACTTCTGCGCATTTCTGCATATATCATTAGAAAGATCTATATACTGTTGTACAGTATTCCTGAAGTTTCTCCTTAACTGCTGTAAATATTTTATTGATGGGTAAAGAAAGAGGCTTGGTAGAACATTTACTGGAACCCGGTATGTGTCTTTGTTTGTAGAAATTTTTTTTTTGAGATTTGGAATCCAGTATAGGTAGGGTAATTCAAAATCATTTTGATAGTTGGGAATCTTAAAAATATTGATAACTGATGACCTCTTCAAGTGATATCCATATACAATACAAGTAAACAATTTCAGTTTCATCACATACACAATTTAACCGATCACGGTAGCCTAGTAGCAGGGCATTTTTCTTAGCTAAGCGCCCGGCACTAGAAGTGAAATCACATGTCCTTCAGAAAAGACCTTACAAACCGAAGTCCCGTGTCACGGTACGCGTTGACACAATAAAGAACCCTCACTGCTCTATGGCCCTGAGTGCCGAGTAAAGGTCCTTCACCGGTATACGGTGACGTCTCTTTATGATTGAAAAATTCTCAAATGGGACGTTAAAAACAAAGAGTCAATCAATCTGATACACAATTTCATCAAATCATTATCTTTTAATTGCAATGACACCATATATTCCTTGATTTGTTTTACATTTGAAAGGATTAATGCGTTGTTAGTAACGAGGTATAATTTTTATTGCTTCCTCAATTAAAAAAGAATTAGGAAATTACGCTTACTTTGTAAAACTCATTCTGATTTTACACACAGGTACTCTGAAGTTGATATTAGAAAGATACTTAACTTCCTCATCGACAATATCTATCTTTGTGTAAAGTTAGGTTTTTCAAAATCCGTTAGATTTCCCGTGACCTTCTAATTGTGTCACTTTCTTAGTAGACCTGTTTAAAGATAAACATGCTATAACTTGCGTCAGTTAAAAATAAAGTTGGAAATTTATTTAATTTGTTTTACCAAATAAAGTTACGAAAATACGGTATATTACACAATTGAAAATGAACGCATTATCAAGTTCCCAATTTATAATAATTTCTTTTCCTGCCAGAAAAGTAATGCCTCTGTCCATCACATGAAACAGTCGCTATTTTTAGATTGATAAACAAAAATGGCGTCAAGAAAACGAGGTAAGCCGTTTTGTATACAAATAACTTTTGACATGGATGGCAAAAGTCTAACCTTAAAGATACTTATCTTTTAAAGCAGTTTTAACCATCTACTCTGTAATGACAGATATTATTCTTTTATTCATAATCATAATCAAATTGCAACGTGTCTCGTCGTCTATGATTTCCCGCGGACATGCGTGTATATATACTGTTAACGCACTTTCTTCATCAATATTCATGAGAAGGCTGAATTCTTAATTGCACATCTTGCTTATTTGTTTTGTAATTACAACGACTTATTTGGTAAAACTTTGTGGAAAGTTTTATTTTTCATTAGACATCATGTCTCTCAAATCGTTTAATCATTTTGGTTCACAAAAAAAAAAAATCGACGTTTGACAATTAATATTGTTCTGTGTTTAAGCTGTTGAAAATTTCTCAAATAGTCGCTTTTATTCCCAAATTTGTGTTTGTTCACAAATACGTATTGTGAATGCTTTTGATAATGTTTAATGTTTTAGAGAGAGAGAGAGAGAGAGAGAGAGATATCTATATATAGATATAGATATAGATAGATAGATAGAGAGAGAGAGAGAGAGAGAGAGAGAGAGAGAGAGAGAGAGAGAGAGATAAAATATCATAGTGTCCCGTAATCAATATGAAAATAAAATAAAAAGGCAACACTTCTTGTTAATAGGTAAGCGCTTTCATTGTTTTCTTCAGACGCTTTAAACAATTTAAATTATGACGTTATAATTTAATTCTGGTTATAATTCGGTATTTGATTGGATAAAAAAAATCACTTTATATCGTATAAATTGGGTTGCCTACGTCACAATGACTTACGTCAAAAAAACGTATCGATCCGCCTGACGTTACATTTGAATTTTGTACAATTTGAAGTCAAGGGCAATCATCTTTTTTCTTACACTAAATGAATGAAAATTGGATTATAAGGAATGAAATTAATAGCTACCCAATTTATACAGTATAAAGTGGGTTGGAACAGTTTACAATTTTTTATAAACCGCTTCCAAACCCACTTCATACCGATTAATTTCGGTAGCTATTAAATTCATTCATTAAATAACGTTACCTGGTGGTAACGGCAATAACAATGCAATGACGTCACAATACTCATAGAGGAAACTAATAAATAAGTCAAAGGGAAATAACAATTTACTTGCATACAAATGTTTAAGTTATACATTGAATATGAAAATGTCTATAGTGAACTATTTAATGAAGGTTTTAACAGTTTGATAAAGTATTTCTCCTTTTCTCCTCTTTGTACTACATTGTCTGTATAAAGTTGGTAAAACTGAAAAACTGAAAATTGTCCCCGGCCACAAATATCAAGATGTCCACTTAGATTTATCTTTCTGTATTCAGGCTGGTTAATGTGTTGTTTGTGTACTCGGACACGTGCGTGGGTATATTAAGGCTACACCCAGATATCCTACTTGCCTATACAATATGACGTCATAGTAAGCTGTATGACGTGAACTTTAGAGATAATGATTTCTTAATTTCTACATTTAAAGTTTAACTTCAGGTCCAAGAAAAGAATGGAATCAATCAAAAACATAACTAAATCTTGTCGTTTTTGGGTGGTATAAATAGCTAAGTATTTATCACAAGGGTTAAATATCAAATCCATATTGTCACAAGTATTAATCAAATATTTGCCGAGTGAAAATTAAACGTGAGGAGAATTCTTGTAAACAAATATAGGAAATGGGAATTTCAAAGCATAAACCGTGAATGTCATGTGTGATTAATTAGGAATTGAAGATAAGAGTCAGGTACGCTGATTTATTTATAAAATTTGAACGGAGATGCAAAGTTACTATTAAGATTCTTGACCAAGAGTATTAAAATTGGGAACTTTGAAGTAGATAAGTAAAAGAGCCTAGGGCTAGAACTCCTGTGGTGCGGAGATGGGGACTAAGTCCATTAATAATAATAATGTAGGT
Organism: Saccostrea echinata; assembly: GCF_033153115.1. Lineage (NCBI taxonomy): Eukaryota > Metazoa > Mollusca > Bivalvia > Ostreida > Ostreidae > Saccostrea > Saccostrea echinata. Next base: position 11,291,439 of record NW_026889777.1, read on the forward strand.
ATACCTGGATTGGAGGATGGTGCCATGCTGGGGTTCATAGATCAACGGGCAGACCTACGGACAAAGCGTAGGTGACATGACAATGGTAAGACAGCCAATGAAAAATACTTTTATATCCAGGACCATGAATACCCTCTGAGTACAAAATACCCTGTTTTGCTGGAAAACGAATACTCTTTGGACTACACTTTGGACTCTAATTTTTCGGATCTTACCTTAATTATTACTTTTACATTTTAGTTCTACGCTCTTCTTGAATATTTAGGACAGATTTTAAAAACTTTTGTATAACAACTGCAGTGGTCTATTCTGATGACATTTCAGAAACTATATTATTTAAAAATCTATAAGATCACGATGGATTAATAAACTTTTTAAAAACTTATAAACGTTGTTATTGGCTTGCATTATTCCATTTTTAGAAATCCTAATAACGAAACATAAAGAACATCTGTTGACGGATATTTACTACAAACCAACAGATACCCATCAATAATTCCATTTTAGTTCCTGCCATCCAAGCCATACAAAACGCTCGATCCTTTATAACTTAGCAAGAAGAATCTGTGCTATAATTAGCGACAAATAAGAGATGAACGTCTAAGTGAATTTAAAAAAATACCTTCTTGAACAGTGTTATCCTATGGGAATTATTGAAGACGGAATAAAAAAGGCAGTAGAACTTGACAGGAAAAACCTTATTAATCCTTCAAAAAACAAAACATCAGATTTAAAAATATAACCTCTTTTCACTACACACAATCCGAGGAACAGAAACATTACTTCAACCGTGCGTCACCTTAACAACGTTCTATCCTTTGAATAAAGAAATTATGGGAAAAAATATGTATAAAAGCTAAAAATGTTTTGTTTCCTTGGATACATACCCTTGTATCTAGATTCCCAAATCTTTAATGATTGAAAGTTTTCAACAATAAAGCTGATTTTCACTTTTATCTACCAAACAATCTACAAGCTGCAAGAAGCTACCATACAGAGTTTAATATTGCAAATGAGTTAAGAAAATTGAACATTTTCCCTCGTTGGTAATCATAGAAACAGTGTTATTTTCTTCCTCAAAATTTATCGATATATAGTATTCAACTGACGTTTTATCACATAAGTACAATTTAAAGGGCACAAATAAAATATTTCTTGATGAAAAGGTAACTAAATTCCTAAAGTAGCAAAAGAAAAAATCATTTTAACCGATTGTACAATGTTTCCATGTTTACACTGCAAAGTATAGCAATTAATCCTAATTTTTCATATTCTATTTGTGTTACAAGGTCCTAAAGATGTATACTTGCCAGTCTTGAATTTCCATGTTTTTCCTACGGTAATTTAACAACATTAACCTAAACTTAGCAACATATTTTATATGGCTATATTGTGTTACCATGGCAACCATAAAAGTTATTTTTAGAGTAATATTGCCAATACCTTTTTATAAAATATCAATTTGTTTTTGTTTTTGTTTTTCTGTTTGTTTGTTTGTTTGTTTGTTTTTTTTTTTTTTTTTTTGTTTTTTTTTTGATATTTTTTTTTTTTTGTGTGTTTTTGATTGAGTTTGATCATGCAACACATGTAACTAGTGAATATTGAGCGTTTTTTTTTTTAGCATTTTCGGCATTTAACATGTATTCAAAATGTACCCATGGTTACCACTTACTTAGAGATATATCGTAAAAAGTTTTTTAGAGCATAAGTGTTTGCCAGAATGGATTGTTTGATTTTTGTGTCTTTATTAAGGCTCAATAAAGCGCAAAGTAGCTGAAAATATAAATTTTGCTGGCTCTTGAGATGGCAAGCAAGACATATAGCAACCAAATTTTATTTTATATATTTTGTTTCTGGTGTCAAGTTTTAATAACTGTCAAAGATTCAAAGATGACTGTGTATGGTTAGAAGGTTTAAGTGGTTACAGACAATGACCTTGTAAGTTATTAAAATTAAAAAGTCAAAGTTTATAGGTTTACAGAGAAATACACAAAACACAAAAGTCAAAGTTTATAGGTTCACATAGAAATACAGACATTTTCTTGATTCATTAATTTCTGTGAGATGAGTTTCGTTATTCCCTATTGTTGAATGTCAGTTGACTTATAAAAATCAAATATACGTATATGAATACCGATTTGTATAAAGAACGCGCTTGTGAAACAAATTTTTTACACTTCTGTATTCCTACTGGGACTTTAAATCAGATATTGGGTTTTGGCTTTCACTTTCTCAAAGTAAACCGTTCATTTTCTTATCAATTATTTTTATTTTAAGAAATATTAGATTGAAAATTGGACAGCAATCACAATGAAGGATATTCTGTAATTTTTAGTGATTTAAATAATTTACAATTTTGCGAGGTTAGATAGAATTTGGCTTATGTAAAAAGTTAAAATATCAAAAGTAATCAATCTGATAAATCCAGTCAACAAAAGGAATCATGAGCAGAGAAAAAACACGGACCCTTTGAAAGGCCATAAATAGGATCAGGTGCCCAGTAGGAGTAGGTATCCATCGGTCTGTCACACCGCCGTTGAGCCCTACGTATAAACAGGTAGACGGGGTACTCGGAAGTAAAATTTAGTATAAAAGCAGTGACATAAATACGACGTGACGAGGGTATGTCTTTACAAACAGGGTTATTATAACGAACTTGGAGCTGACTTTAAACGGTGTTGTTGAAATCCTCGTAACATTAACTTTTATATCAGGAGCTTGCCTTGGTTAAAAAATTGATCGTATTCAGAGCATGCTCTTACATATTAAATAAGTTTGAATATATAGCTATAGACACCATATGCAAGTGATGTTAGAATATTGTTTCATAAATAGTTGACGATGGAAAAGCTCACTATCCCGTTTGTCATACATTTCAGTCATTAATTGGCCATTAACGTCAGTAAAACACACAAATGAATAAAAGTAACTATTGTTTATAGTGAACTGTTGCTGATTGGTAAAACGTCATTGATATATCTAACTGTTGAGTTATCTGGGTCTAGTTTCTGAAGCAAATAAAGACAAATTGCATATGTTTTTAACAACCTTTATCCGTATTGATATTACAGACGATTGTGTTGACTTTCGTTTTGTAACAATATATATCCTATATATGATGTACATTTTGCTATTTGTTAAATGTGTCAGGCGATATATACATTCTACTTTCTTTTCAACTCAATCAATTGTTTCAAAAAAAATTATAAAAGATGTTCTACACATTCTTCATATGTTGCACAGAATGTGGTCTTTATTACTGAAACATGTGAAAAGTCTTTAAGAAAAAAAGCTCACATTTATCACCAGATACTCGGTTTAATCAAGAAGATTTTTTTTCACATGTGTTTCTTAACCTTGGAAATTAACGAATGAAAATTTACTTTACAGTTTAGAGAAGTGTGCATCAGGATACGTATGATTGATTAATTGTTTGTATGTGTTGTTAAACGCCCGATTCGAGAATTTTTCACACATATAGAGACGTCACTATATACCGGTGAAGGACTTCATATTTAGACCTACTGTGGAATCATTAAAATTCATGGGGGCTACTTTTCGTGGATTGCTAGAATTTATATAAGTTCTTCGGGGCGAATTTCGTGCAATCACTTATATCTACAAAGGGAAAAATGACTCTGAACTCCTGACTATTTATTCGTGGAGGATGTTAATTCTTGGCTGAGAGGTTCCCACGAAATCAACGAATATTGAGCCACCACGAAATCTAATGTTTTCACAGTATTTTCTACACTAAGGGCGATGGAACAGTCACTACCTATGTTTAAGTCTTAGGTCTGACGCAGCACAGCGAACGAGAATCAAACCCGGGCCTCCCGATCACAATGTCATATGATACCACATTTATAACAATCGCTCTAAAGAAACTTATAAATGATGACCGTCAAGGGAAAACCACCCTTAAGTCAAAAATTTTACATTTTTAGATGTTTAGTGATACTGATAGTCAATTTTCTCCTCTTTAAAAGTATATATAACATATCATTGTTTATAAACTAAAAACAAGCCAAAAATTTTAAATAAAAAATTAATTGTGTGTCATGATGCTTTGTTTTATCGGAAAACGTCATTTATTTTGTTCTCACACTTCCATGGTTGTGTTGTAAAACTGCACAAGAAAAATCACCTCGGACGACAGATGTCATTACATATGTGTGGGTTTTTTTTAAATTACTTCGGTATTGTGCCTTTTTATGAAGGATAATTTTAGTATTTCAGGAAAAAAAATAAGGTTTATATCCCCCCGCCCCCAAAGAAAGAGAAGAGACTCCAGACGCGAGATACGTTTTGTTTGTGTTTTTATTATTGTTATTATTATTATTTTATTTTATTTTTCCTTTTTATACCTAATTTTCTAAAAAAAAAAAAAAAAAAAAAAAAAAAGTCACTTTACTGTGCCTTTTATGATCTATAACTGTAAAATCTCGGCGGAAAACCCGGGTCCATCTAATACTAAAGGCTTTTTTGCCAGCCCAACCCAACCCCCACCCCCCACCCCACCCCACCCCCACCCCGAAAACAGGTTACACAGTTCAGATGACATTATTTGTATGTTTTCGTTCCAGAAGTTTTATTGCGCTATTTTATTATCGATAATTAAACAATTTCAGAGGAAACTCAGATTTTATAACAATTGACCCCCACCTTTCCCCATTTTTTCCAAATGATAACTATTATAGTCCGGAATTTATTCTTTTTGGGGCAGTTTGGAAGAGCAGATTCGATCGCATCTTTTTATTGTCCTCGCACAAATGGCTCGAAGAACTTTATAAAGAAATCATCCTCTCTAGCTACCACTACACTTCTCACAGGAAGCAGATAAACAAGACTTGCTTAAGACACACTTCATTTATAACGTAAATAATACATATCGCTAATTTAAATTATATAATATTAAATTACATTATTTTATTTTATATATTATATTAAATCATATAAGTTTAAGCCATTGATCATTTTTTGCACTGAACTAGGTTTTCCCTCAAACGGAAAGACCCCCCCCCCCTTTCTTCCTTATCTGCTGAAAATTTGACCTCCTTAGACATGGCGCTTTTCTTTACAGTGGAAAGCAAGCTCACAGAGCAATCAACTTCACGTCGTCTTTATAATTTCCTTATTAAAGCAATCCCAACATCCTCCAAATTTTATCATGGTACAGGACTTGCATATGAAGGAAAGTTAAAACTGTTAATCATTATATCATCCATGATAAATAAGTATCGATTCTTAGGAATAGAAGGATTAATTATTTGAAAATATTTGACAATGTGTTTATACCTGCTTAATTATACATGTAGATGATAATTTTGCTTAAGTTAAGACATAATTAAAACCTGACCTATTTGTTTCATCTATGCAGATGATAGTGCAATACCAGAAGTGAATTTGAATTTGCAGTGTGGTTGGGTGGGGTTGGGGTCCAAATTTTTTTTGATGAATATATAATTATCAGGATGAAGATTTCCACAAAAGACAAAGTTGTTCAAACGTATAATTTAGAAAGCAGTCTTTGGGAGGAATTTCTGCTACTTTCTCTATAAAGCATGCATTTCTCGCACCCTACTCCCGGTGTGACTTTTTTATATATATATTTAAAAGTATTAAATGACATCTGAAGCATTGTCACAAATGCACTTTTAGCTAACACTCGATTTTGCCTAATCTAAGGAATTTTCAGTGAATTACATAAATTAAAACCACGGCCAAAATGTACGATCCTCTCATATTCTGGAGAGAGCTATATGCGGACAGTGGCATGAGACTATGCGTGCAAAAATGGAGCATTGAAACAATCCCTTTCGCCCCTGCACTGTTTTCCCCTGGAGTCAAATCTTTGTCTATTAAGAAATACTGCTTCGAATATCTATATATGAATTAATAAATACAAAAGCTAAATATAAAAATTTTGTGTGAGTAATTTTATTACTTTAAGAGAGAGAGAGAGAGAGTTACGTGTACTGAGTACCATACGTGACCATATGACTGAATCAACTTTGCACTGCAAAATACAGTAGGTCAACTTAGCATACGCGAACTGAAAGAGCATAAGAATAGTCCAGTGGATAATGAACCTGTCGTAAATCTGTAGATAGAGGTGAAGCGCATGGTACAGTCTTGAATGTTGTATCCAACTGCATGTCTACTTCCTACTGGCTGAGGGAGACCATACTTTTCGGCACAATTCAGAATAAACTTCATTGTAATGTGGTTTCAAGTTAGAAGTAGGAAAATAATCCGAAAGCACGCAAATTAACTCCTGAGAAGTTACTTATAAAATTGTACAATTGTGGTTTGATCTGTCGATTATATGACACGATAAAATAGCTTAGAGTTTTTAACCACATGGTAAATGTTACATCAAATTTTAGTGTAATTTGAATCAACAGCATTTAATAAAATCTATTATATTTCTACGACCTCATCAAAGGTATAGTTGTTTTTTCCCTACCCTAATCTTTAAACATATTATTATCTTAATAAATTTAGGAGGCAAAAAAATTTAGTGTCTAAATAAAAAATTTGATTTCAATTTCATCAGAATTTATTATCTTCTTAAAAAGAGGTTGTATTTGTCTTAAATGGATTCATAATTCATAATGTTGTAGTATTTTTCATTTTCAGAGTATGAAATGAGTAAAAGCTTGTAAAAATTCATGTTGTTTAAATCTCTACTTTGTAACAACTATTTTATAGAATGAAAAATCAGCAGTCTAAATACCCCCTCTAAATATTGATATATACATGCAAATTAGATACACGCAGATACCGAAAAATCTTTGGAGGAAGTAATGAGTACTGAACGCTGTACTGTTTCCAAGTACCAATAAACAATTATAATGCAGGTTACGTCCCTTCATTACATGTTAACATTCATTTTGATTATTTCAGGCACGTAGGAAGTAATTTCAGTGTGTGTGTGTGTGTGGGGGGGGGGGGGGTCTTGACAAGCAAAACAAAACAAACTGTTTTCTAATGCATAGTATATACTCGCAAAATTATACTGAAGGGGCACAACTGGATTAATATAGCTTTGTTTTCTGAAGTAAATTACATACATATAATACTGATAAATTATATTCTGGTGCCCCCTCCCGATTCCTACAGGCTTGTATTTAATTATTTTTTTTTTTACATAATGCTGTATAGTATGCAAATGAAATTCCACACTTTTGTAGGAAAATCCAAAACCTTAGCTTCACTTTTTTACTCGGTTGTACAACAGTGTCTATAAAGCATATATTTAAACTTTTTAATCTGTCATCAACAAATGGTAAGAGAAATATTAACAATATTACTAATTAATGTTGAATATGAGTATGATCTTTTTTGTTACTGCCCAAGTCTCAAGATAATATGCGATTTCTTCCCATATATATGCTTTTGAAGAAAAAAAAGTCTTTGAAATTGAAAATATGAATAATGGTGTGGATCGAACATTATTTTGCTACTTCGTAAAATTTTCATCGTCAATTTGCTATGTATCGTAAAAAAAGATTTACCTTTTTTTTTCAAAAATACCAAACAGTAGGCTTTAATAATTACACGCAAGACTATTTTGTCTAGCATAGGCATCTACTTTATAAAGAAAGACTTTAATCAATAATGAGTCTAGGTGAACACTGCATGCACATGATGTGTAAAATACGGCAAACATTTATGACGTCAACTTTAGCGCTCGTCTTCTCGATAACGTCACAATGCACATAAGGGTGGTATTCGCTTGACGGTCATCAAATGTAAATGCTTTTTTAAATTTGCGTGAGAATAAAACACGTGTTTTTTTCTTTTTTCATTTAAATTCTGTTTAACTAATCAAATCCAAGATTCGATGACAAATTTAATTGCAGATGGAATTAAAACCTGGTATGTTTGAAATCAATTTTATTCACTGGCAACAACATTATTCTTAAAATGAGAGATATACATATATACTTCTTTTGTTTATCAAGTAAATGTTTAAAAAAGGAACCAAAAGCAAAAATGTTTACAATAAATACTTCTTCTACACTAAATCTCATTTTAAAAAAAAATGAGGAGCTCAACCATAAATGTTTGCAAATGACAATGAATACACATAGTAAATGTCCTGTACTTATTCACATTATTATATCATTCCAATTATATAAGAAGCATTAAAGTGACAAAAATATTTTCAATGCATAAAAAACAAAAATGGTAAAAGGATTTGTTTATGTAGAAAATAAAGCATTTGATCACAACAAAGTCCGTAACTATTCTAATTAGCATTTTTTTTTTTAAGTTAAAGATCACATTCAGGTTCTACAATCCTTGGTTTTAGTTGTATCTTCGTTCAGGACAAGAAAATCTGCTATTTAGTCGATTATTTTAAACTTCTTCCATGAATTTTGAGGAATCTAGAAAAGTTTTCTCTCTGCATACCTGCTACTCTGAATAAATTCGCCTGTGACTTCATTGTCAAAAGTAGATATCTGTGAGACAGATTGTCTGTAACATTTTTCAAAACCAATGATTCCCTTAAGAACCTTTGGATTTAAAACGTCGCTTGGCTCTTCTGTGTCGAGAAACGAGAGGGACATTCTTCGAGGTAGAACAATAGCCATGTCTGTAGCGGAGTGCTGTTACCGATATTGCTCATGCTTATTATAGAATGTCGTAATTAACACCTTTTACATGTAGGATGTATTTTTCCATCACAGAACTCGACATTATTTGCAATCTCTAAAAAATCATTTTTAATTGCAATAAGAGAGTTAATTTTAATGCTAATCGGCTCTAATATATTCATGAAGCTTACAATATTTAGGCAATTACACTTAATCCAGATGCTGTCTCTTTAACAAAGATAAAAAGAATAATTTCTGGCTAAAGAAGAAGGTACAGTTTTAGCTTGATTGTGCCCTAAAAATTTAGTGTTTTCAGAAAGTTTTAAAACTGGCTTAAATATTTTAGTTAAGTATATGACTATAATAAATCAGGAAAGAATATGGCATGAAGGAGTACCATTCTGGAAATACGACGTCATTAATTTAATTTGATGCATTTCTCTATTTTAAACAGAAAAAGCCTCAAAATGACCAAAATGGTTATTTTCCGTAAGAAAATAGTGTCCACTTTAATTTTCGGATATGTTGTGTAAAATTCTTTGAAAAATCACATATCTCAAAATCTTTGTGGGTGATGCCTGTGGACAATATTATCTGAAAGAAAATTCCGTTGAAAATTGGTGTCTTCTGCAACTTTTTAAGAAAATACAGAAAATGCACAAATTCATGAGGTCACAATTAGCATTTAGAAGGTCATGTGAGAAAAATGATTTGTGTGATCTTTCTGTATGGAATTTCAATGATTCAGAAAGCATGAGTTTTAATTTATTACATCACTTTCACTTTTAAGGAAAACACAGGGCAAGATTTGTATTGAAACCGTACCTTGGTCTTTGTTAGAGAATAAATAAGTAAAAGTTACATTATAAACACTAACCACACACCTACATCTTTTAATTTATTATGTTTTTAAATGCAAAAGAGGGATAGATATCGAAAAGTGATCGATAATTTTAAGTCACACGCAGAGAAGTGTGCATTCAGTCACACGCACAATAGTGTGCATTATTGGTGTTTACTTGAGATGCCAGGAAAAGAACAGTAATGTTATATATATATATATATATATATATATATATATATATATATATATATATATATATATATATATATATATATATATATATATATATATATATATATATATATTTTTTTTTTTTTTTTTTTTTTTTTTTTTTTTTTTTTTTGATCACCCCTCGTATATATATAGTGAAATATTTTATTTGAAGTACAAAAAATTATGCAGTACCTAAACTTTAATAATTATGTTTCATATTTTAAAATGTCAAAAAATGCACACAAAAAGGCATAAAACAGAGCATTTTATTCAAATGTTAACATACTGTAAATGAACAACAAGTTTAGTTTAATGTTTTATAGCTCATTACAAATTATGTTATTGTCACATTAAAACTAATATACAGGTATAGTTTCGTTAGTCTGTCCAAATGCTGGAGGATAATTATTCCTGTCTTTGAAGTGTTTAAGCTTTATACTATAACTAAATTCAAAATCTACATTACAATATTTTTAAAAATACATAAATGAAAGGCAAATATTTGTCTAACTGGAATAACTATACATTGATGTTCAATTCCATCTTTGTATAAAAGATGTATATAAGAAATGTTACTACAATATGAAAATTTCACTTGACTTTCGTATAATATTATATGGGTTCTTCAACTAGGGCTAAAAAAAATCGTACCCTGATGTTTTCGACCCCGTTGTATTGAATTTCCTTTGACGGTGATAGAGGCGTGTGAAGGCATCGAATCCGTGCCCCTGGTACCATCTAGGAGAATGACACTTTGGTCTGTTACTCTGATCACTTACCACTGATTCTTCTACAGGCTAATTAATGAGATTCTCAATGGAGGTCAGCAGATACTGTACATTTCTATACTTCTGGATTTTTTGCAGGTTGTTGTGTGCAGTAGTTTACACGATATCCACTGGTAGGTCAAATTGCCAAAAGAAACAGAGAATCATTTAATATGGTCATAACATTTGGCAATACAGCGGATAGAATATCTTTCGATTTAAAAGTACCATTGGTATCGGGTTGCTGTCATGTTTTGATTACTTTCTACAGACCTTGAAGGTAAGTGTCAACTTCAATTTCAGTTATAGCTCCAGACACGATGTCTGTTGCGAATCGTACAGGATAATCTTCGAAGTCGTCCAACGCTTTAATCCTGCATCTGATCCATTCTTTATCCTTGGGCATGCAACGGTAGATATGTGTAAACGTCATCAATGCTGCGTTCTTTTTGAAGGATTGGTATGTATGCAAAAAAATCATTGCCTTTAAGTTCCATGCAAAACATCAACTACTAGTTCGAAAAAAGTAGGATGTATTGTTCTTTCTTTCACCGGAATCAAATTCAGAACCTTTGTAAATTTAACTGATCTTTACGTATGTTTTCGAAGTTGTTCCTCTTTGGAGCGCTAGTTTTTCTGGTGCATGTTTTTCTTAAGACGCCTCCTTCGGTTTTAACGTTTGTAGTTTTCTTCTTTTCCTTTGTTTCCTGTTTTGATCCTTTCTTTGTCAAACTTTGAGGTCTAGAATTAGCTACAGAATAAGGCATAAGTAATATCTCATCGCCTAGCTGAAAAGCATAAAAAGCACTTTTCCTGTGAGTTCTGTTGGCGTAGTGATTGATTCTTCTGAGTGGCAAGGATGAGTTCAATTTTACCACCGAATGTTTGAATTCGTGGATGGGGTTTTTAGATTTTTCAGCTGTGTTGAAAAGTGTGCTTGTGTAATCGTGGTGTGATTTTTCTTATTGAGAACTTTTACTGTTGGAATCACTAAAGAAACTCTTCATCAATCGTTCGTATTCACAATAAAAGCATCCACTACAATTTCTCAGGTGGCTATGGACTTTGTCTGAAAGGCGAATAACTAGGGACTGGACAGAACATCGACTTATCTGATCTTGCATTTGAATCTTGTGCATTATTATTTGGCATTTATTTGATTCATTCCTTGTTAAAGAAGGTTTGGTTAAAAAACGGGACGGGAAATATCGGGGTTTGGTGTCTTCTCAGCTCTGTTCTTTTTCGAAACCCCCCTTCTGATGTATGGTTTTAAGATGCGACATCTGGTAATTTTTTAATGATTTATACTCAGAAATCGTAAAAATGGTATCCAAGTAATTTCGCTCGGACAAAAGGTCTCTTACTCTTTCTGTAGATTGGATCGAATAAAATTGTAAACTTGCATCATCAGAACTTTCCTTTTTTGGGCTTAGTCCCTGGAGCTTCTCGTTTGCTGTGGGAAAGTTTTTATTTATTGATAAAGATTGTGGTCTAGATGAAGTTATCTTGCTCTCAAAGGAGTTACAATAGGTCTAGAGCTGGCATACTACTTACATTTAGAAGACCTTTGGTTTCCTTCATGGTATGGATACTTAATGATACCTCAATCAATGACACGGGCGTTTTTGATACAAGAGGTGTGGTCGTAATTTTCCCCGTCTTTTTGTACCTCTGTCTCATTAATTTACTTTTATCCTCTGACATTTCTGGTATTTCTACCGCTGGGTTTTCAAATTTCGATTTTGTTGCTCTGATGAGTGCGTCATAATTTTTCTGAACGACAATTGAGGGACCACTATAGGGTATGGTGTACGCGTGTTTTTATATCTCCTTGTCAAAGATTTCTCGTTCTTCCGTAGAGATGTTTCTTTCTATGCGTCCTGATGATCATCCATAGCTTTTAGATCCAACTTTAAAGGAACAGAAGTTCTCTTTCCAGGAATGATTTCCTGGGGTGTAATTGCGTGTGTCAATCTTTTTTCTTTCTTTTCTTCATTCATAGTATCGTTCAAAATGTATTCTGCGTCAAGTTTCTCTTTCATATCCATTTCTTCTTTCTTTTGAAGAAGTTCCTGAACAGTTAGAAGCCTTGACTTTTTTTATTATGAGAAAGGATGGTGGGGGCAACTTTGCACTTTTTAACTTGCATTATGTGTTGATCTAGAGGGGGATTTCAGCAAATTCGTTCGAGATTTTGTTTAGCTTAGTATTGAATTGAGCTCTGGCTTCTTTAAGAGGGGAAACTGATTCTTCTTCCGCTTTATTTGTTCCCACTACTGCTAGTCTCTGAAGAGCACGTGTGTAGTCTTCTATTTCTAAATCACGTTTCGCATCTGAGAGTTTTATCAAGGAGAGATTGGTATGCATAAATTTCGTCTTTTGTTTGTGGGGACTGGTTTCTGTTGACGTGTCTGATACTTTATCATTTTTCTTTAGGTCTTTAGAAAATTTGAGACCTTCCTTTCTAAAGTGCCATGTTACATTTCTCGAGTACGGGAAAAACAACTATGACGTCACACGTAAGCTAAATAAGCGAAATAAGATATACCTACATAAGATTTTCGTCATCAGTCATGCAAAAATAATTTTTGTGTTCCCCATTTCTCAAAATATTTCATCATATACTGATTATGACCTGTTTTTACATAATAATACCGCCCCTGTGTTCACCGAGTATGATCTTGCTGTACTAACAGATCGTGTATGACGTCACCGACTTGTTGGACGCGCAGTTTAGGGAAAACGAGGAGTGGATCAATCTTTTTCATAATTTGTTAATGTTTACAAGAATGTTAAAACTTATTTTTTTTTATATAAGATGGGAATTAAAATTAAAAAAATTGTCAAAAAATTATACAAGAACTGATGCTTTACATGTTTTGCACTTATATAAACGGAGACTATGACGAAGTCATGTGACCATGTGTCCTTCATCCCCTTAATTAAATCAATTTCACAGTTGGCTTAGAAGAAAAACAAAACAAATGTTAATGTTAATTGTTTACCCACGTATTACTTGAAAAATATTTTAACAGTCCGGTAAGGATGTAACAACTCACGTAGCGAGAAATGCTGGGTAAAAAAAGAAGACACCTTTGTTACTGAACAGATATTCAGCTTTCAGCCTCGCTGAAAAAAGCGTCGTATAATATGTAAATGCATTTGTTTTGAATCACATTATTCATATCCATAAAGTTTGCTTAGTGTAACTCGTAAAAGAAACTGACGATTATTCGCAGCTAATTTTTGCTGAATCTTATACACCTTCAAATTATAGGAATGGTGTTTTGTAAGTACAGTATAAAACTGTCATTTAATCAAATAAATTACAAAAAAGACTAGATACAGCTCAGTAGCTAAGTACCTCGGTACTAGCTTGAAAATACGAATATATACTTAACTGCTGTATTTATTTCAAAATTAAAACCCGAGAAAATAAGCACTGCCCTCAGATTTAACTAGTCTGTATACCCCCGTCAATCAAGTGAATTTAGGTCCATCATTGGGTGATTGAAATTGATTGACATGTAGCTACTAGTCCTTGTGTATAACTTGAGCATCTTGTTTGACACTAGTGGCGACCATCAAATTAAATTCTGATCTTTTGATGTTTCCTACATATATAACAGTGCGATAAAGAAGCCTTATTGATGCAAAAAATTAGCTAATTTATAACTATCTGCAGTACAAACACATAACAAAATCTCAATGATTCAGTAAAATAAATCATCTTTGTCTGTAAAACTTTTTAACAAGTAAATTTCGATTCAGAGTACAATATAATTAGTACATGGGTGACTGAAATCTTGTTTTCACCCGTAGAACAATTTTATTTTATTAGACATGGCGAAACAATTACGATGAAAATAGATAAAAAATAAAACTACTTATACTAATGCGCGATGAAAACATTGTGCTCAAGGTGATCGGCACAATGATAGTACATGCATGTTTTAAAATACATCGTTTTAGAAAGGTAGGAAAAGATTCCCTTACTTGTGTTCTTTAGTTACTTATTTTTATTGACAAGTTCACTCACCAAGATTCTTGCCTATTGATATTGAGGCATTTGAGATGAACAAAAGCGAATACTAAGGAGTGAATATTATGGACCCTTTATTTCACTACTAAACAAATTCAAGTTACATTTAGCTATTTCATTTATTCTCTTGCTTGAATTTCAAATAGTGTTTGAAAATGTCATCCTAATTTCAGGTGTGTATTTCACTTTGGTCACACAACTCCAAACACGCTTTGTTTCTCAGTCCACAGTATTCTTTACACCCATCATTTCCTATAAAACATTTAAATACTCGGAAGCAGTGAGAGTAGTCTTGCCAGCACCGAAGGTAGCAATCATCAATAAAGGTCGCTCTGAATTCCGTGTTCCCGCCATCCTTTTCTTGCACTGCAGACACTGTATTGCATAAACATGCAAAACACACCTGATTATTAATAAAATAAGTAAATATACAGGTAATTTGAAAAGCATGTTACTGCACTGCACAGTTACAATTAAAAAAAATGAAGGCACAATAATATTTTCTGATGGTGTTCGATTTCCAAAAATTCTTATATTTCAGTGCATCCAGTACATTAATTAGTTAATTAGTCAGTTCTTATATATCGCTGCAGAAATTTTAATAGGCTGATGTTAAAGTAAAATATATTGCAAATACCTGCAGTGATATATGTAAGAGATGATTAACAAGTACACTAATATTTCTTTTGACTTGATTGATAAGATGCATGCATGTAGAATAAGCTTTAATTATGATGACTCATTTAATTAATTATAATTTTATGGTATCAGTCGTTAAAGCGCACGCGTTGTGGTCAGAAAGTCGTGGATTTAATCCCCGGCCGCGACTGACCTAAGTCGATAAAAATAGGTAGCAACTGTTCCTTCACCAAACGTTCGGCACTTTGAAGTGAAATTTAGGGGTTCTCGGATGTGACCTTTAAAACCGAGCCCCTTGTCAAGACAGCATTTGCACGATAAAGATCCCTAACTGCTCAAGGATCTGAGGCTCTGAGGTTCTTATGAAGCCCTTCACCGGTAAATGGTGACCTCTCTATATGAGTGAGAAATTCTCGAACCCAACGTGAAACAACATACATGTACAATAATCATTCTTATTTATTACAATTTATAGAACAGATGATGAGAAATGGAAATTTTCAGAAAAGCAAAAAGAAAGGACTATAATTTTTATCTCAAAACAGTAATGATTTTCATGCCTAATTTAATTACGTTATTTCTGGCGAGAGTTTTCTTATCGTCTTCTATGGAATAAATCCTTTATTTGATTTTGCTACAAAACTTTATTTATTGCATTTATGAAGTATTGCATGAAAGTATTGCATATACTAGTCTACTAGAGATGCTAGGAAAACCTCAATAATGTTTATATATATATATATATATATATATATATATATATATATATATATATATATATATATATATATATATATATATATATATATATATATATATATATATATATATTAGGGGTGGCAATTTGTAACTGGTTAACCGTATAATCGGTCGGAACGATGGTAATCGGTTAAGAAATCTCTAATCGGTTAATCGAAAAAAAAAAAGAAGAAAATATGTGTAAATTTTCTTAAAATTCAATTTGCAATTTAAAAAATCTATGAATGTTGATAAGTTAAAACGTTTTCACATACATGTATTTAGATTTAATTTATTAGGACTCTTCGGACTGAGGTGTTGGGGTAATTGGTCAATTTGTGAAGTGTTAATTGTTGTTTATACATCAGGCCGTTCCCAGCTCGTCCTATATTTCTTTAATAATAATAATTAAATCACTGTTGAGTATTGGGAACAGATTACATTCTTTATCTTTTGCAGTTTTCTGTCAAATTATATTTTTACAAACATTGTAAATTAAGTGATAGTTAAAAGAGGTTCGTTCCTGAGCTTTTGAGCAGATTTTAGTCTTGACCTCTATTTAAAAAAAACCTGCGCAATGTTTTAGTTCTTATAATAAATTTGGATCGTACAATGCGAAATAAACTATATTCAACTAAAACTCCATGATTTAATTGAGTTATGTGTGCAGATTCTAAAAATATACTTGATAAAAACTTCTCAATACTTTTGATAGCAGGATACAACCTCCTTAAACTTTGTTTCTGTTTATGGTGACAATGCAGAATGACCGTATGTAATGTTGAGGGGTCGTCAGAAAGTTATCAATGTCCTTGATGCATGTATCTCATGGATGTTTTATGGACTTCCTTTCGAAATTGAATTAAAATACGCAAAGTATACATATGAAGCATAAACAGAATATTACTAATGCCATTTTTCTTTTCTTTTTTAATTTATATATTAATTTATTAGGGGTGTATGCATGAATAGAATTAATTTTAAAAGACAATGACTGGAAATGTGTATTTTGTTACGATTAACCGGTTAATCGGTCGGAACGTCTTACGATTAACCGATTGGCAATTCTGCATTCGATTGCCATCCCTAATATATATATATATATATATATATATATATATATATATATATATATATATATATATATATATATATATATATATATATATATATATATATATATATATATGACCAATGTACAGTTCAGCAATACTTAGAGTCGGTAATTGACATTATAATAAATAAAATGAATTCCGAATACATTCAAAACTATTTTCATCATTGCCTATTATTTGAAAAACAATTCTGTACATTACGGGAAAAGGCAATCTGTATTGACAGACCTGTCATATGTATTTTTGTCTACAAAATATTTTTCAAATCAAAATAAACAGGTACTTTCTACCTTTTAAATTCATTATAAAGTACAATAAAATTACCTACCATAAACATTAATAGAGGGCTCATTTCTCGCCTTAGCTTGTTTGTTGAAGTCGAACAATCGTGTCACTGTAAATTCAATACCCTTTATATAGTACCTATCAGTTACGACTGAATTATTATGACCACGATTATAAACAGCCCGAAGAATTTAATTGACAAGATAATTATTTAATTTGAAGTATTTACACAATAAATTAACGTTCGACCAATTCTGTTTACAGCTGAAACCATATTTCTTTATTTGACCAGTAAATAAAGAAAAATTGAGAGAGAGAAAAAGAGTGAGAGATGATATCCGTATTAACGAGACAAGATGTAGACGTTCGGCTTTCATCTCTATGTCTGAATGGAACCTTCTTTCAAAATAACTAGAGATTCCTTGCTTTCCATTTGATTTGTAACGTTTCTCACTTCATGCAGTCCTCTTCCCTCCCACCCAACCCCCACCCCACCCCACCCCCCAAAAAAAGAAAATACACGTATCGAAGTTGTTTGCCATTTTTATAAAGAATAGGCATTCTCAAAATTTAGCCGAAATCAAATGTCAAGAGCGGTTTTGATAGTAATTTTTTTTTTTTTGCTGTTAAACGTCCCTCTCAAGGGCTGCAAATTAAGACATATACTCGGCACTCATGGCAATTGAACAGTAAGGGATCTTTTCTATGCCAGCACCTATTGCGACACTGGACATCAATTTATACGGTCTCATCCGAAGGGCCAGTCTCCATGTCCCGCAGTGGGATTCGAATCAGCGGATGACTACAAAATGCTGACTTTAAACGAGATTATAGAAATCCCTGTCACATAAACTTATCTTTCAGTGCCCTGACTCAGTTTAAAAATTGAATTCATTCAGAGAATGCTCTTGAGTATCGAAATAGTTTGGAGACAGAAACACAGCATGGAGTTGAAAGAGGTATATTCTACATAAATAAGGAAAGATGATATTGGAAAAGCTGACGTCATCTCGTTTGTCATAGATCTTTTTTCTTAGTAAGTCCTTATCGTCTATAGTTAGTGAAACATCCAAATATGAAACAGATGTGACAGATGTTGTAATGTCTTTTATTGTGAGTTCTTTGGGAAATTTCAAATGGACAAATGAATATAAGTATACTAATTATTGTTAATTGATAAAATATCGTCGATATTTCTGCATGTCAATTTGAAGCCATAGCAAGTTTTTTTTTTACTTCTTCTCATGTAAAAGGTGTGGAATAAATATTGCTTCATAGGAGCAGTTGCCTATGGCATGAAAAAAGTTTTTTTAATTTATCGTGAGGAATGGTTGTATAAAATCAAAAAAGCCAAACTTTTATAATGCTGACTGTTTAAAATTGCTTATGATTTGAATATCTTTCAAGTTTTTGAGAATCCGCTTGAAATTTTTTTTATGACTTGAAGACACGAGGGTCATTCAATAAGTAATGCAACATACAGTTTAACATAATAAATGTAGAAGTAACTAGAGCAGAGCTCGTTGCAAAGCAACGAGTAGGTCTTCCGTTGGAGCTGCGAACAGGAAGAAGTGACCTTGAGTCAAGGTCATGCCACATTCTAAGGTTATAAGCAATCTTGTAAGGGGTATCAACTTGCAATGTCTCACCAGTAGAAAGACAGTTAAGGAATGTTGTTTCTCCGTTGATGACCTTGAACTCGTTCAAATGACCTTGCATCAAACCATGACACACTCTGGTTATAAGCAAACCCCATCTATGTGTTACCGACTCGACAAGTTAACACATGTTCTTTCAGACCATTCATCCTGTCAAAACATTCTTTCCTTAGTGACCCTAAATTTAATCAACATGGCCGTAGGAACTGGGGGAGGGGGGGCACGGGGGGTGGGGGCGTACCCCCCAATAATTTTGCCGATATATAGATTACTTTAGTAGACATAGACATAGATACTATAGCTTGTGCCACCTCAATAAAAACGTTGATAACCTTCTTTTTTTTTTTCTTTTTTTTTTTTTTTTTGCTTGTCAAGGAATTTTTGGTAGTTGGTGACCTTTTTTTTTTTGCTTGTCAGGAAATTTATGGTAGTAGTGCCCCCTCAACTGTCAACTGAAAATGTATGGCTGCCCCCCCCCCCCAAAAAAAAAATAAAACTGAATTTGCTTCCTCGTTTCATTAAAAAAAATCCTACGTGACAAGTTTGTGTGATCACAGCAGTAACATTCAAACACCACTATTTCATTTTTACACATTTAAATCGACACAATCAATCAACGATAATATGTTGACGGTGCGACCGTTGGGGGGAGTGCATTGTTCACTTAATTTTAAGATCCGCCTCTTCAAACAGCACGAGACATTTGGAACGTCTAGACTGTGACGTCTCATGACGTATGTTAGCTGTATTTCCATAAACGAATTTTGAAAAGTGCAAACATTTTAACAAAGAACGTTTAATCTACTATCTGTATGCAATTCCATTAATTAAGGTGATTTTTTTGGGGTGAATTTTTAGTTGTTGTTACCGCGCGAACGAAGTTAGCAGCGTCGCTATAAACAATCTAATTCCTCACTCGTTTAATTGTGACGTCACAATCGTGAAACACGACGTTTTGTTGCAGGGCAAACATGATGGACACGTGACTTTCTCGGCCAATCAAATTCTATTTTACTAGTGATTTTTCACTTGTAAGCTAGTTTTCACAGAGGTATAATAAACGTTTTTTAGACCATACATCGAAATAAATTATCATAATTTCTATAGTTGTAATTTATTAGGTTCAACTCACTGCTTTAAAGGATCATTGTAAATGTTTTATGCCCGATTTGGATACTGAACAACGTGCGATTTTTGAAACACTGATGCCCCCATATGGCATCTTATGGCGCAAGTTAAAGTTTCTCAAATGCAAGTCAAACTCCATGGTCAAGATCAAAAGATAAAAAAAATGTTATTACCCAAATAAATGTCTTGAACAAAGAATATACTGTGAAATATATACTAGTATGAAAGCCACAGCAGCAACAGTTTAAAAGTTATGGCCAAGGTTAATTTCTTTAAAAGGTCAAACTCCAAGGTCAAGGGATCATAATTGTTTGTACTTGAGGGAAGGTCTTAATTGTTACAAGGAATACACATGTGGTATTAAAAAAGGCTTAGCACCAACTGTTCAAAAGTTAAAACCAAGGTTAAAGTTTTTCAAAAGTAGGACATGCTCAAAGGTCAAGGTAAAATGGTCAAAATTATAGGTATACAATGACAGGCCTTGTCACAAGAAAATTACCTATGTAATATAAAAGCCCTAGTACTAGTCATTCAAAAGTTATTGTCAAGGCTAAAGTTTTTTAAAAGTTGGTCAAACTCCAAGGTCAAGGTCAAATGGTCAAACATATTTATACCCAAGGAGGAGACTTATCACAAGGGATACAGATGTGAAGTATAAAAGCCATAGCACCAACTGTTCAAAAGTTTTGGCCAAGGTTATAGTTTGGTAAAATTTTGCGAAAGAGGGTCAAACTCCAAGTTCAAGGTCAAGAGGTCAAATATGTTGGTACCTGAAGGAAGTCCTTGTTACTAGGAATACACATAAGAAATATGAAAGCAGTAGTTCCAACCAATCAAATTTTATGGGCATAGTTAAAGTTTTTGCGGACAAAGAGGCTAACACAGTCTAACAGACAAATAGACAGGTCGACAGGACAAAAACTGTATGCCCCCGGATCTTCGATTACAGTAGCATAAAAAAATGTCGGCGTCTTTGGGTTTTCGCATTGGCCTTAAATCTGAAAATCCAAAGGATTACAAGGTGCATTACGATACGCTTTCACATCATGTTCTATAACCCAGAGCATATTGTCTACAAAGATAAATATTTAATTCAGTATTTAATTAGCTATGCATAATTATCTATGTTGTTTTAAAAAGGAAATATGAAAAAAAAATATTTGTTTTATATTTTTCGATGTAGAGATATACAGAAAATGTTTTCCAATTTTAAGTCCTATCGCAATAAACATTTAAAAAAAAGTGTGTGTTGGAGGGGGGGGGTCATTACATTTTTGCTGGGATTCGCCTATGTATGACCGTAGAGAAACAAAGAGTGGAGAGGGGGCAAGCAGCAACTAAATTAAAATTTACATATTAAAACTACAGCAAAAGACTATTTTCAGAGGGTCTGCCCCTCCCCCCCCCCCCCCGTACAATCCGCACAACGGACCTGTGAAAAAAAAAATACTGATCCTACATTCAGAGTCCCAGGGCACCAGGAAAGAGTGGCAAAAAGAGAATATCGGTTTATTTCAGTCTATAAGTCGAATCAAAATATCTTTTCCTCAAGAGTCTTCTTTCTTTGAGTCCATCCCAGTGATCGTGTGATTTATTTCATTTATTTTACGTTCTGTACTGGACTTGGAAAATGAGGACATCTTTAGGTTCCTGAGCTGGCCTTGAAGCCCGCAGAACAGATTTTCTGCTTTATGATAAATTCAAGTGATATGTAATTCGGTATTAATTTTGTGTTGATTTTATTAATGTTAATTTCATCAAGAAATATGAAAAATTAATGTTTTAACTGTACATAGTGAGGCATTTTTTGTGTGGAACGATTATTTTGGGGTTTTCACGATTTTTTCATATGGTACACATGATGAGTAAGTGCAATAAATATAATTTGTGGAAAAAATGTCCAACAAGCCCCGGGGTTGAATATCGGGGGGGGGGGGGTCTGTCCACAAGTACCTGTTGTCAAGCCCGTAGAAAGCAATTTCAGTTTTTTTGGGAGGGGGGGGGGGCAAATAGAAATTTCCACAGGTACTTGTTCTCGATTTTTTCCTATGGTACACATGATGAATAAGTGTAATAAATATAATTTGTGGAAAAAAATGTCCAACAAACATCGGGGTTGAATTGGGGGGGGGGGGGGGATCCTGTCCACAAGTACCTGTGGAAATTTCTTGATACATAACAGAATTTAAAAGCATGTATAAGACATCAATTGAAGGAGAGAGGGCGCGGCCGTAATTAAAAGTTATATAGAGACTAGGAAGGATTGAACTGTCGTTAAATTTTAATTGGTTAAGAACTATTACCTAAACTCTTCACTTTCACATTTTCAATTACAGATTCTTCTTTTTAAAAAGCTATACATGTACATTTATATGTATCTATTAGATGCATAAATTATGTTATTAATCATTTTATCTTAAAGGAAAAGTAAAAATCTCAATCAAACTTGTTCCGCACATTATGCTCTCTGATTCATTATGTTGTTCAATTATAATGGCAAATTTGCTGAAACACAAAAACATTTTTCATGTCAGGGTAAAAAAGCTATGTATGGTGTAAATAGTAAAACCAGGGATTTGCATTTTAACGTAGAAACACAATTAGCAGTATTCGATACCTATATTAACAG
This sequence comes from Saccostrea echinata, assembly GCF_033153115.1. Classification (NCBI taxonomy): domain Eukaryota; kingdom Metazoa; phylum Mollusca; class Bivalvia; order Ostreida; family Ostreidae; genus Saccostrea; species Saccostrea echinata. The sequence goes on from NW_026889777.1 coordinate 11,314,103, forward strand.
TGTAATGAGTTATGGAGCTGAAGTATGGGGATTTCACAAGGGTCAAGATATAGAAAATGTTCACTTAACTTATTGTAAAAGAGTTTTAAAAGTCAGACAAAGCACCAGTAATGATGTAGTTTATTGTGAGTTAGGTAGATTTCCACTTATACTAGAAAGGAAAAAGAAAATTTTGAAATATTGGGTGAAATTAAAAAACAGTGATAATTGTATTTTACAATCATGTTATCAAGATATGGTGGAATATAATGATGAATGGATTGTAAACATTAAGAAGGAATTTCAAAGGCTTGGTTTAACTGACATGTATAATAACAATTGTATTGATAATAATTCTCTGAACATCGTATTTCAAAGAATGTATGACGGTTATAAACAAGATGTTATGGCAAGAATTTGTAATTCTCCTAAATATTTTTTATATCAACATTTAGTGGATAATGTTGTACTACAGACGTATTTAAGAAAACCATTACATTCAAAGTATAGAATACCTATTAGTCGTTTAAGACTATCAGCGCATGATTTAAAGATAGAGAGGGGAAGGTAGAAAATGTGAAATATGTATATCAGATGAGATAGAGGACGACTTTCACCTTGTATTAAAATGTCCTCGATATGAAGAACTAAGAATTAAATATAATTATGAAGAGTTATTATTTTAAAAAACCATCAGTATTTAAATTAGTACAGTTACTGAGTTCCACAAATACTAAAGAACTATGTAACCTAGGTAAATTTCTGTATTTTTGTTATCAATTAAGAAATGATGTTTTAAATAGTGTACAATAAGAAGTGATAATACATTAAATGCTATAATTGTTTATGTAATTGCCATATGTAATGTATATTGTATAGCATATACTACACTTATCCTGTGCAAAGCTTATGTATAAATATTTATGTACATATTTTGTATACCTATGAGATGTAATGTCTCTGGTTCAAATAAAACAACAATAAAACAACAAACAACATTACTCAACAGATGCTTCATATACATGTAAGATGGGAAGACTGCAGACTGCAGTTGTGATAAATTCACAGCATGCAGCTCCAGCCTTAATTCCAACTTTGTTCCAAAATATTATTATTCAACGCGAAAAATTAGAATAAGCCGAAAGAATATTTTGAATCACTTCGGAAATGCTGCCGTAGCACCAGACTGAGTTCACAATATCGAGTGATTTTGATTGACAGTTGTAGCGCCGTTGTGCATGGATTTCGTGTAACTATACATGTACTGCAGATTGTGGTTGAAAATAATACACAAACAGATCTAAAGAAAAGATATTGTATACTGTAGAACCAGTTCATTCATGAAACGAATTTAGTCGTATTATGTTGGCCAATGTTAGATTTGACAGGTTAATTCAATGGACCACAGTCATTTAGGGTATTCCGAATCACCCCGCATATCGCGACTCTCGGTAATTTACCTTACCGCTGTACCTCGCACGACACATGCACAGGTGTAACAACCAAACAGTCATTATTAGTAAGGTCTATACTTATTGCATACAACAAATAAAGAGGTAAACATAATGCGTTAACTAAAAGAATTAATTATTTTAATTCATTAACTTCCTATCCTTTTCGAAGAAAATGCCCGTGTAGAAACGTTGTATGGTATTTCTCATCGACGTCGTGGCGTTGTTGGTGGATGAAACATGGCATATAAGGTATCGATAGAACGGCAATTTTATAAGCTTTTGTGAGTATTATTTGTTTTTAATAACACCTCAAAAATATACTAGTTATGGCCGCATTTGTAGCCCCCTACAGTTTCGAACCACGTGTATACATGCCCCTAGCCAAATAAATTGCACACGCTACATGTATACTTGTTATATGTCAGATTAATATTTTTTTATAACATTGTTTTTCTTAAATGCAAGGGGTATGAAAGTAATGATTTGACAAAGCAAGAGCTATAATAAGACTATCCCGGGTCCCGGTATACACTTGATCAGTGTTGATCAATGTTGATATGTACGAGTACACGTATGCAGTGATATACGTCATTCTTAATAATCATGAAATCTAAACATGAGTTGGTTTAATTCCTTTTCACAATTTTTTTATCATCATTATATCATTATTTGGTTGCCTACTCGTAGAATTATGACAGTTCAATGTTAATTATTTGCATTAAAAAAATCACATGGGTAAAAAAAAAAATTACATAATTATCATGATCAGGCCCGTAGGAAGCAATTTCACTTTGAGGGGGCACAACCACATACATTTTCAGTTGGGGGGGGGGGCACTATCACCTACCAAAATTCCTTGACAAGCGAAAAAAAAATGTCATCAGACGTTATTATTGAGGGGGCACAAACACATAGTAGCTATATTTTCTATAGTATTCTATAAATCGGCAAAATTATTGGGGGCACGGCCCCCCGTGCCCCCCGGTTCCTACGGCCATGATGATTATATTTACAGGACAACAATTTACAATCAGGTAATTTCAGAAAGTAATATTCTGTTGGTATTTGCTTTTCTGCATGATCTGCCTCTGAGAACGTTGTTTTATAGTGTGTCTACAGAAGGGGGGGGGGGGGGGGGCTTTAATAACTTAATAAAAAAAAACAACAACATTCAACAAGAAAATAATTCTTTTTATTTTTTGATACTTTTGGTAAACAATACCAACTAATTCATTAATTATAATGTTGTTATCTGACTGTTTTTAGCCATTTACCTGGTGATTCGAAATACCCGGAAGTGACCTGCAATACACTAAAAAGGTGATGTAAATATAACCCCTGTCAAGGCCTGTATCGTACATAGACTCGCCGTGTAATGTAGATTTGATTTTTCATTGAATTGGCTTTCCTTTAATACCAACCAACCATTTATAAACTTGTTAATAAAATCGTTTACAGTCAAAATGTAAAAAGTGATTCGGAATACTCTAAACGTACCCGTTATAAAAACAACTCATTATCAACTCAGTGGACCGATAATTTACTTCAAAATAAGCTATAGATCAATAAAATTGATTTCAGATTAACCAATATTTTGTTGCAAAGATAATGTAAAACAGAGACCGGGGATTTTGTATTTCTCTGTATTTTAAACACTCGATATGCGTACATTTGGGGCGCTCTTGCATAATTATACATGTACACTTGTACATTCGAATTCATGATCGTGCTTAAAAAACGAACATGTTCTGTACTTGCATGCATGTATGTATGTATCCGTAAAACTTTTCGATTTTCCCGAGAATTCATCCTCACAATGTCAATTAAGGTTCCGAAATCACAGTACCTTGACATTGTGAGGATGCTGAGAATTTAAAAAAGTCACCTCCACTTACAATTATCATGCATGTGTACATGCAGTTTAAAACATGAGACAGAAAAATAAATTGTTGCAAACTTAATGGTTAAGTCGACAATTAAAATGCATAAAACTTGAAATGAATAAATGCACGGGCGGTTAGGATTGATAAAAATAAGCGTGAGATAGAGTGAAATAAAATATGTAAGGTTCGAAATGATTTCAAACCCAATTTTCCATTAATCGCTAGTACACATTGCATTTTAACACCGACATGACCGCGGCTCGCTGATCTCTGCGCCCACGTGTGAACGAGGAGTGGGTTACAAAATTTTTTAAAAGTATTATTTGATGTATATAGTTTATTTAATATTAAATATGTTAGATGAAAAATTAAATGAAGAAACAAGAGACTGATAGGAAAAAATATACTTTACTCAAGTATTAATACTTAATACTTCCATCACTAATTGCAATTATTTGTCGTAGCACCTTTTCAATTACAATTGAAATAGAATACAATAATACGGGATAGAGAAATAAATTGTTTGTTTGTTTTTTTTTTTTGTTTTTTTTTTAAATCGTGTTGTTGTGTCGACAGTAAACAGGCCGGTGAAAGCGATTAAAATTCGAAATGATTTTATGCACTAGTGTTTTGGAATTAATATTAAATCAAAGATGAGATTAAGTTATCTTAAAGATTCGATAGAAATTAAAAAAAAACATAATGTTTCATTAATCGTTGTTCCTACACAATGGATTTAAAACACGATCACAGTCTTCACGGATATTTGTTTTGTTTACATGGCTTATGACCGCAGGTGGCTGGTACACTGGTGACCTCGGCAACGTGGGATCGCGGGTTGTTGTTACATAACTATAAACAGCGAGGTGAACATGGAGAACGTAAACTGGTAAAATGCGTACAGTTAATGATCATTAATTATTCGATGCTTAAAGTTTAATATTACTTATATAGTTATATAGATACATTTAATTCCTTCCTTTATTTGAAGACGTTGTTCCCTTTAAAACTAAATTAAAAAAAGAAAAGAAAGTTGTAAAAAATAATTTATGAGTGAACCACAGAACACGTTTAAAACCTTATTTAGAAGAAAATAAGCATTAAATACAGTAGGGTATATTATTCATAGCAAGTTTGTTTAAGTTATACACATGAAGAGTTCCGATTTACTTGCCGAATGAAAACGCTTACCTGTTTACGGGACCTGCGTTTTACCTACATATTACGCCATATTACGCAATACTCGAACAAAACAACATTTTTATGAGATCAATATGGTGTTAAAGAACAACTTTAATTCCGAAAGCTATATCGAAATATTTACTGTTTTTGAGTTATAAAGCGAAAACTTTCAAAGGCTCTAGATCCCTAATTTTAGGGGCCAGCCCCTTTTAAATGATGTCAAATGAAAGCTCTTGCAATTATGCACAACTTTTATTCTACATGTTTTAACAAAATATTTTTAGTTTTAAAGATATGAAGGAAAATATGTCAAAATTTTCGCTCTTTTCCGCGTTCTAACTTTTGACCCCTCTCTAGCGCCATTTTTAATGCAAAAATCAAAAAACAAAAACCGATGTGCACAACTTCAATGCTTCTTCTTTTCAATTTCAAAGGGTTTTGTGCTCCAATTATTACAGTCTCAGAGCCTTTGTCTGGAAACCAAACGCATTAAAATTTCAATCAAAGGGGAATAACTCGTGAACAGATGGAAATTTCCGTATTGTATTACAGTATTCTGAGAGTGTTTTGTAAAGTCTAAAAGATCTGAAAATTTGAACAAAATCCGTTTAGGAATGAGGAAGATATGAAGCTTCAAAGTTGGCGTCTAGGAAAAAAAAAAAAGAATAATAAGAACTAGAGCGAGCTCGTTGCAAAGCAACGAATAGGTCTTCCGTTGGAGCTGCGGAAGGAAGAAGTGACCTTGAGTCAAGGTCATGCCACATTCTAAAGTTATACATGTAAGCAATCTTGTAAGGGGAAGCAACTTACAATATTTCACTAGGAAAAACTGTAAAGGAATGTACGTGACCTTGAACATTCCAAATGCCTTGCGTCAAACCATGACACACTCTCGTCATAAAACCCAATCTGTGTGTTACCGACTTGAAAAGTTCACAGTGACACGTCATGTTCTTTTAGTCCATACATACAGTCAAAACATCTTATCCTTAGTGACCTTGAACTTGAGTCAAGGCCATGTCACACTCTGCATGATACCAGCAATGTTTCACTAGTACAAATACGGTAGCGAAATTACAGTTTCTTTGTCAGTGACCTTGACTCGACCAAATGACCTTGCATCAAGGCCATAACACACACTGGTTAAAAGCAATCCCAGTCTGTGAGTTTCTGAATGGATAAGTTCAGCCATGTTTTTTCAGATCATACAGCGAGTCAGAATAATTTGTTAGGTTCAACATAATGATTAAAAAATTCATTGAGAATGTTTTATGCCCAGTTTGGATAAGTAGTAAAACGTGGAGATCGGTCCTTTGGATGAGACCGTATAAGGTCTCGTGTCGGGGTAAGTGCTAGCATGAAAAGGATCTCTCATGCTATAAATTTTGAATTTACCGGGTGGCAGTAAATACTGACAACCGGTAAGTTCAAAATTTACAACATGACAGATCCATGGCACTTGATTCTACCTCTGATTTCAAAAGATTTGCACTGTTCCTGATTTGTATTGTTTGAATGGTCTTTTAAGCTTGAATGCTGCACAGGTGCTTGTGGACAGGACCCCCCCCCCTCAATATACACCCCGGGGTCCAAGAATATTTTTATTCGTCTTTTTCCATAAATTAATCTTCTAGTACACATTTACAATGTATTCCATATGAAAAATCCATAAAAATAACGTAGAATTAACGTTTTATTAAAAAATCATACCCGCGGTATTATGAAATAGAGAGGGTAAGTCACTTCCATTTGTTAACGCTGGACCCCTCTTGGATATCGGGCCTAAAATATCATATACATGTACCTACCACATGTCACCAAAATATGTTATTATATCTTGTTTCATCGTCGCAAGCCACGGGTTTTGTGTCCATTCTATTTCCACAAACCCGTGGCTGCCTCCTTCAAATTTCTCTCGTTCTCATGAATATTAATAACATACATTCAACCAATGGAATAACATCTGACGCTTCAAGTCAGAACCAATGAAAATGATCAGTCTATCTTGTTTTTGGATGTAACCATAACCACGAGCTGTACATCAACTTCGGTTCGAATTTCCTTTCTCAACGGGTAACGCTATTCAGCGTTCTCACACAACGTCTACATTCGAAACCCTGTATTTTAATGTAAAACCTTGTAAGTATTTTAGAATATACGTTACTCACATCTGTTCTTCAGGATCTATCGTATTTTTTTCAATAAATCTGCCACGCATAGCAAACATGATTTCATTATGGGCGCCGCCATTTAAGCGTACCAAAAATTGCTACAGAGTGATTTCATTGGTCAGGGTAAATCTGGCGTCACTTAATAAATATTCAATGATTCAGTCGCGAGAACGAGAGAATTTGGTAGGAGGCAGCCACGGGTTTGTGGAAATAGAATGGACACAAAACCCGTGGCTTGCGACGATGATCTTGTTTCGGTAGATATTTTTGTCTTTAATCGTGCTATTTAAACGGAAGACCTTAAATAGTGTCTGTGGCTGTCACTATTTCGGTGTTTTTCAGAAACTTGATCGTAGAATTAGTCAAAGTCAACAACTGGACAATAAACTGATAAATCGGCTACAGTATATTATCTGTTCACAGAAACGACATATTGAAACTGGAAAAAAAATAATCCAGAAGCAATTCATTTCATTGAAATTCTATCATGAATATTTTGTTTTAATCGATGGACTCGATAAATCAATAAACTGACCGAAGGAAAAACGTTGCACGTGCCGTAACATTCTGTACGTTTTCTTTTCTTTTTTTTAATTTTACATTCTACTTGCATAATACATGCACATGTACATATATATTAAACAGAAACATAAATACCAAGCCCGTCGGCATTTAAAAAAAGTAATAAAACATAATTTGATTTGATCTATTTTATTTCATTGAAACTCTATTAATTTGTTTTAAAAGTATGATTGATCTTTTTCCTTTTAACATACACTCAGGGTGAAAAAAAGTATATATTGACTCGCGTAACTTTCATGGTTGTAGTTACATTTGAAAATGAAGAAATAATGAAATAATGAAACGTTGAAGGGACTGGTGTGTTGTATGGCTAGACAACGCCTTGCACATGCAGAGAAATTTACCACAGGTACTCTAGGACAGGTGTGAAACCCCTAGGGCATGCCGTTTCCTGCTCTTGCTCTGCTAATCCCTATACACAGGAAATGATCGCGACTAATACTTAATACACAAAGAAACAGAACATATTCAAGTAAACTTGGCATTGATTTTTTTCTTGAGTATTATTGAGAATAATAAGTTATAGTGATATACCCCCCTCCCCCCCCCCCGTTTTAATTGTTTTGTGAAGTTCATCACCATGCACATTCCATCTTCTGTAATTGGAGAAATGTTTAAATGAAAAACGAACCACTGTTTACAAAAGAAGTAAATATCGAGGGAAAAAAATTGTTATATTTTATTGATACCTTTTATAACGTTCACGCGCCCACTCACTGCAAACGCTCGCCATCGAATATTACAGCTTTCCGGTCATTCGACAATTTCAGGGAAATGCTTGCACATTAATACAGTAAAGTGAAATTATTTAAATGAATTATATTGTTCTAAATTTGGTAAAAAAAAAAACATGAACAATATATAGATATATTTTTTTCCTCATAGGAATGCTGAAAACTGTTAATCGGAACTCGCACTGACTATTGTTTAGCACGTGTATGTAACATTGCAGTTCGCATATAATTTGAAAAGAGAAGTTATTAGAACTAATATTTCCGACATTAAAATTTGTCACGTTAAACTCTCAAATGACTCAGCTTATAAATAGTTTTCTTGATACTATTTAAAAAAAGATGTCGCTTTAGTATTGATATATAACTTAACAAAATTAATAATAATAAATAAAATATTAAAAAAAATAACGATTAAATATATTCTGCTTTACATTTTTTTTTTGTTCGTTCATTATTTTCACCTGTTGCGAAATAAAAGAAAATACTTTCATAAATATACATACACAGCGGGATTTTAATTTGTTATTTTTAAAGAGGGAATTTCGCAAAATTCCTGTTCGGGGAGATAACTCCCGTTTGTTTACGATACTAGTTGATCGATGATTTAACCGCGGCGGGGACAGGTAGGTGATGAATTTCCCGCGGAGGGAACGCGGTTTACCTGTCTCACCTGGCCAAATCCCGTGTTGTGTTTATACCGCGACGGGGCGCGGGAAATACGGGATCCGCGTTGCCTGTACTGTACATGTATAGTCAATCAGATTAGAAATACAGCGACTATCAGAATTTCGGGCCGTAAAAAAGATCTGATTTTGATTTGATTTCAGGTGTAGGCGAATGTGTGTGTACTAAGGGGTTAGTTAATTCATTCAAGATTTATTATATTGTTCGTTTAGACGAAGGCTTCATAAAAATATACACACTGCTTGTACAGGTACACGTCAATGAATGTTCAGATTAATTCAAAAATCGGCGGACATTAATTTATTTTAGTTATCTAAAGGCAATGTTATTTCCAGAGACATTTATATTTTCTGTTTTTTGTCTCGGATTTTTCTTTTTTGTGATTTACCGGTTTACAAAGGCCTGTGTTTTAACAGCTGTTCATAAACGCTGTCAATTAATATATGATCAGAGAAAACGAGACATCTCCCGGTAATTCATTTATTATGGAAAATATATGGATTGACATCTTAGTATTTACCTGTGTAATTACGATGTTACAAACCGTGACGATGACTGGCCAGGAGGACTACCCGTTATGAAAACAACTCATGATCAACTCAGCGGACCTATAATTGACTTTAATATATGCTGTAAATCAATAAAATCATTTCAGTTTAACCGATATTTTATTGCAAAGATAATGGGGGAAAAAAGACTTGGGATTTAGAATTTTCCTGAATTTCAAACGCTCGATATGCATATATTTGGGGCGCTCTTGCATATGCACTTATAAAATGTGCATGTTCTGTACTTGCATGCGTGTACATTGTATGTATCCGTAAAACCTTAAGAGAGCTGATAAATGTGTTCTGATTATCAGAAAAAATAATGGGAACCTATAAATAATTACATGTTTATCATTTTGTTCGCATACAATAACAAGTTTAGTAGAAAAAAATAATTTGTTCAAGGTTAGGTGTCTAATAAATTTGTAATATTCAAATACAGTTACGCATGTATGTCTCATTCTACATACTTTGGAGGCGCGTGTGAATGTGGGATTTTGTATTTCCATACGCTCGATATGCATATATTTGGGGCGCTTTGTATATATACAGTTGTACATTTTAAGGGCGTCGACAAAAGAACGTATATTAGATTACATACATGTACATTTAAGTTTCAAAAGTTCCATTACTAGTAGGAATTAATTAAGGTTACATATTTTGAATTTTATTATGAATAAAACAGACAATTAACTCGATATCGAGAAATAAATTGTTTATAAAAATAACTATGCAACTTTCCTGTAATTCAGCGAATAAAATATTAAATAAAATACACTAGCGATTTAATCAAAAATATTATGAAATAATCTAAAAAATTCAACATATTTATCCACTCATGACTTAGTTTACAAAATGAATTTGGAATGGCCATTCTATGATTTGTTTTGTGTATGACTAGGTCGCTGGATCACACACGCCGATTGATCCCCGGTGACCTCCTTTGCCACGCGCTATCGAAGGAGGTGTTACATAATTGTAAACACACAAGGTGAATGTAAAAGGCGCACACTTAATGGCTGTAAATAGTCTATGCTTCAAAGTTATGTTTTATTTTCTCAAGTATATTGTTTGTTTTTATATGATAAGAAGAAAAGGTTATCTTTTTTCCCCTTTTTTAGTAGACTGGTTTATTCGACTTTGAAAAAAATGAAATAAAACGAAAAGTTGTCAAAAAATAACTTGGAAATAAAGCACAAAACACTTCAAGAACCTTATTCTAAAGAATATTAGCATCTAATGTAGCCAGATTTATTATTTATAGTAAGTTTATTTTAGTTACACGCATGAAGAGCTCTCGTTTACTTGCTGAATGAAAACAGTTACCTGTATATGGGTCAAGCTTCTAGCGCATTTAAAACACAAGACTCGAACAAAATAACATTTTCATGAAATCAATAAGATGTTAAAGAACAACTTTTTTAACGACAGCCATTTCGAAATATTTACCGTTTTTGAGTTATAAAGCAAAAACTTTAAAGGGCTCCAGATCCCTAATTTGAGGGGCCAGCCCCTTTTTAGTGGTGTCAAATGAAAGGCCTTGAAATTGTGCACAACTTTTATTCTACATGTCTTATCAAAATATTTTTAATTTTAAAGATACAAAGGAAAATATGTCTAAATTTTCGCTCTTTTAGGCGTTCTAAATTTTGACCCCTATTTAGCGCCATTTTGAATACAGAAATCGAAAAACAAAAACCGATGTGCACAACTTCAATCCTTCTATTATCTAAATTCGGTAGAATTTCTGCTCCAGCTTTTGTAGTCTCGGAGCCTTTGTCTGGAAATGAAGCCTAATAAATTTTCATTTAAAGGGCAATAACTCAAAAGCGGAAGTGACTTTTTGAACTGTTTGACAGCATTCTGATAGAGTTTTGTAACGTCTATAAACTCTGCAAATTTGAGCAAAATCCGTTGAGAAATGAGCGAGATATGAGGTCTCAAAGTTGGCGTCTAGGAAAAAGAAGAAAAAAACTAGAGCGAGCTCGTTGCAAAGCAACGAATAGGTCTTCCGTTGGAGCTGCGGAAGGAAGAAGTCACCTTGAGTCAAGGTCATGCCACATTCTAAAGTTATACATGTAAGCAATCTTGTAAGGGGAAGCAACTTACAATATTTCGCTAGGAAAAACTGTAAAGGAATGTACGTGACCTTGAACATTCCAAATGTCCAAATGACAAGCCATGTCACACTCTCGTCATAAAACCCAATCTGTGTGTTACCGACTTGAAAAGTTCACAGTGACACGCCATGTTCTTTTAGTCCATACATACAGTCAAAACATCTTATCCTTAGTGACCTTGAACTTGAGTCAAGGCCATGTCACACTCTGCATGATACCAGCAATGTTTCACTGGTACAAATACGGTAGCGAAATTACAGTTTCTCTGTCAGTGACCTTGACTCGACCAAATGACCTTGCATCAAGACCATAACACACACTGGTTAAGAGCAATCCCAGTCTGAGTTTCTGAATGGATAAGTTCAGCCATGTTTTTTCAGACCATACAGCGAGTCGGAATAATTTGTTAGGTTCAACACAATGATTTAAAAATTCATTGAGAATGTTTTATGCTCAGTTTGGATAAGTAGTAAAACGTGGAGATCGGTCCTTTGGATGAGACCGTATAAGGTCTCGTGTCGGGGTAAGTGCTAGCATGAGTGATCTCATGCTATAAATTTTGAATTTACCGGGTGGCAGTAAATACAAAATTTACAACATGACATGTAAATTTTGTATTTACTGACAACAGGTAAGTTCAAAATTTACAACATGACAGATCCATGGCACTTGATTCTACCTCTGATTTCAAAAGATTTGCACTGTTCCTAATTTGTATATATTGTTTGAATGGTCTTTTAGGCTTGAATGTTGCACAGGTGCTTGTGGACAGGAACCCCACCCCCCACCCCCCACCCCCCCAATATACACCCAATACACACCCCGGGGTCCAAGAATATTTTTATTCGTCTTTTTCCATAAATTAATCTTTTAGTACACATTTACAATGTATTCCATATGAAAAATCAAAAATTACCGTAGAATTAACGTTTTATTCAAAAATCATACCCGCGGTATTATGAAATAGAGAAGGTAAGTCACTTCCATTTATTTTGTTAACACTGGACCTCTCTTGGATATCGGGCCTAAAATATCATATACCTACCACATGTCACCAAAATATGTTATCATATCTTGTTTCGGTAGATATTTTTTGTCTTTAATCGTGCTATTTAATTGCCTATGCATTCCACAATAATCCGAGTATTCATCGTCAAACGTAAGAAATGTAAGATTTGGAAATATCAAAGTAGAAATTATACGGAAGTGATGCAGAAACGACACCTAGCGGGTAACTCTCGAGTTCCGAGTGTTACAGAATTAAAGGGAAAAGCCAGAGGTCTACGGAAAAGTTCGGGAAAAATTTTGATAAAGAAGTCGAAATCGATTCATTAGAATTTTAAATTTTGCTGCAGATTTTCCAGATGAGTTAGGGTAGTCATCAATATTCTTTTTAAAGGATTTTATTACTCAAACCAAATAGCGTTTTAAATACGCTTTCTAACTACATTTAACCAGTTTGTACAATTTCCCTGTTGTTCTTCATACTCACATATGTTTATGACATGTCCGCAGAATGTAATTATTTGTATTGAGCAAATTACACCAATAATTCAGAATTCGAAGTTTTCTTTGAACATTCATTGGGCATCTACCAAATTCGAAATAAACCATTAAGTTATTTGTAGATTTTCGAAGCGACATAATTTTCTTCAAAAAGTTAATATGTACTTGCTCAACATGTGGGGCTTTATGAAATCCCCACATCTCACATCCATAATGAAGAACAGAACCTACATATGTATCAAATAAAGAGAGTGTAGTATCCACATTTAGATTATTCTCTTTCACTCTTTTCCACAAAGAAAAAGTACATTTTTCGTTAACATTTCACCTGTGGAATGCTGATCATTTTCTCCGATTTCCATCCCTTATTGCTCAAAGGCCGTAAGTACCATGTACATTATAAAATGTATAAATTTTCAGCCATTCACCATTTATATCCTATCAAAATTTTACTTCCATCTATTTTGTTAACATTAAATTCTGGAAATATAGTCAAAAATCAGGAATGAAAATAATAAATGTTAAAAGTGAAATTTATTTCACCCAAAGAAACTATTAGTAAACACTTCGACGCTCAATTGACCACTCCAATGAACACATTAAATCGTTACATTTTTTAAGTTTTAAAATAAAATAAAAGACCTTAAAAAGTTTATAAAATAGGAAAGCTTAGTCACAGATATTAATCGTTGCAGACCTTGTTTTTCATTCATTTGACGATTCGCGAATAACAAATGTCGCGTATGATTATTGGTTTACATTAAAATAGGTTGTGGATATCTCTCGGAATTCAACACGAGCCCTCACCTATATGTATACGTACCTGAACAAACCAACCGATTGACATTTTCGGCTCTAAAGAAAAACATTGTATTCTTTAAAGGGGGGGGGGGGTACGTATCGTAATGAGAGGAAATTTGATCACCTGTCAGTCCATTAAACATGAAAGATTATTTTGGAATATTTGTATACAACTGCGTGGCTTTCTTAGAACCAAATTAGTATTTGTTAGATAAATTAAATAATTATTTAAATTAGATGTTTAAGATTTGTGACATATTTGTAAGAACCACTTTATTTACCAAACAAAGTTTCACCCTTATATGGACGCCGTGATATATTTGATAGGCTGTTTAATTACTATTCGGATATATTGCCATTCAAAGGACCAACACATTTTTTTTTAATTTGGATAAAAAGTCTGACAATTTTCAACCTCGTTTGCTATAATTTTACTGAATCGGATCTTTTTCCGTATAGTCGAAATGCATGGACGCAGGATAAAAAACCGTATGCTGATCAATCAAAACATCATTGCGATTGTGTATTTAATTTATGGAGATATGTTTTTTTCTGTTTTTCCTTATCTGTGAATTACCCGTTTGCTTTGTACACAAGCATGTATATTCTGAAAGCTCAGGATGTATTTACTTCGGGCGCTCTTCCATGTAAAACTGCATGTACTTACAAGCATGTATCCGTAAAATCGTGTATTGGGATATTCTGTTTATTCGACGAAATAAAAGAAATGCATAAGTATATCATTCTGTACAATACAATTGTAAGTTTGGTAGCAAATAATGCAAACTCAGAAGTGATTAATTTAATTTTCGATTTTCCCGAGAATTGAAAACGTTACCTCCACTTACAATTATTATGCATGTGTACATGCAGTTTAAAACATGAGACAGAAAAATAAATTGTTGCAAACCTAGTGGTTAAGTCGGCAATTAAAATGCATAAAACTTAAAATGAATAAATACACAGGCGGATAAGATAATGATAAAAATAAGCGTGAGATAGAGTGAAATTAAATAATATTTAAGATTTGAAATGATTTCAAACACATGTACAATTTTCCATTAATCGCTATGAGTACACATTGCATTAAATTTTTAACACCGATATGACCGCGGCTCGCTAATCTCTGCGGCCACGTGTGAACGACGAGTGGGTTACAAATTTTGAAGTTAAACACAGAGACAGAGCGGAATATAAACTGTCTGCTGTAAGAAGGCGTGAATTATTGTTTGTTTAAAAGTATTATTTTATGTATATAGTTTATTCAATATTAAATGAAAAATTAAATGAAGAAACAAGAGACTGATAGTAAAAATTATACTTTACACAAGTATCACTAAATACAATTCTTTGCCGTAGCACCTTTTCAATTACAATTGAAATAGAATACTATAACACGGGATAGAGAAATATTTTTTTTTAATCGTATTGTTGTGTCAACAGTGACCAGGTCGATGAAAGCGATTAAAATTCGTAAAGATTAAATCAAAGATGAGATTAAGTTATCTTAAAGATTCGATATAAATAAAAAAAAACATAATGTTTCATTAATCGTTGTTTCTACACAATGGATTTGTCTTCTCAGATGTTTGTTTTGTTTACATGGCTTATGACCGCAGGTGGCTGGTACACTGGTGACCTCGGCAACGTGGGATCGCGGGTTGTGTTACATAACCATAACATCGAGGTGAACATGGAGAACGTAAACTGGTAAAATGCGTACAGTTAATGTTCATTAATTATTCGATGCTTAAAGTTTAATATAAGTAAAATTAAACTTTAAGCATCGAATAATTAATAGATACATTTAATTCCTTCCTTTATTTGAAGACGTGTTCCCTTTAAATCTAAATTGAAAAAGAAAAGAAAGTTGTAAAAAATAATTTATGAGTGAACCACAGAACACGTTTAAAACCTTATTTAGAAGAAAATTAGCATAAAATACAGTAGGGTATATAATTTATTGCAAGTTTGTTAAAGTTATACACATGAAGAGTTCTGATTTACTTGCCGATTGAAAACGCTTACCTGTTTACGGGACCTGCTTTTTACCTACATATTACGACATATTACGCAATACTCAAACAAAACAACATTTGTATGAGATTAATAAGGTGTTAAAGAACAACTTTAATTCCGAAAGCCATATCGAAATATTTACCGTTTCTGAGTTATAAAGCGAAAACTTTCAAGGGCTCTAGATCCTTAATTATAGGGACCAGTCCCTTTTAAATGATATCAAATGAAAGCTCTTGCTATTATGCACAACTTTTATTCTACATGTTTTAACAAAATATTTTTAGTTTTAAAGATATAAAGGAAAATATGTCAAAATTTTTGCTCTTTTCCGCGTTCTAACTTTTGACCCCTCTCTAGCGCCATTTTTAATGCAAAAATTAAAAAACAAAAACCGATGTGCACAACTTCAATGCTTCTTCTTTTCAATTTCAAAGGGTTTTGTGCTCCAATTATTACAGTTTCAGAGCCTTTGTCTGGAAACCAGAGGCATAAAAATTTCAATCAAAGGGGAATAACTTGTGAACAGAAGGTAATATCCGAATTGTATTACAATATTCTGAGAGTGTTTAGTAAAGTCTAAAAGCTCTGAAAATTTGAACAAAATCCGTTCAGAAATGAGGAAGATATGAAGCTTCAAAGTTGGCGTCTAGGAAAAAAAAAAAAGAATAATAAGAATAATCTTAACCATCAGAATTAGTAGAAGGTCTTCCGTTGGAAACGGAAGACCTTAATAATCTTAACCATCAGAATCAGTAGAAGGTCTTCCGTTGGAAACGGAAGACCTTAATAAATTTTATTTTTTAACAGTTGAAAAGTTCTATGAAAGAACTCCTAATCATAGAAAACCTAATGCTTTTTTCCTATTGTGGTCGCAAAGGAATTCAATTTTGAAGTAAGCATGGTCACTACACTGAGGAGAAAACTGTTTTAAAATGATCTCTGTCAAGAAGATGAAAATGATGGCGTGTGTGAAAACTGTGCTTTATTACATGAATACCTGAATAACCTATATTAAAGATATGATTTTGATATGTGGAAAGACTAGTCTTTCACGCTGTATAGTTTTCAGATGGATTCGGAAATTCAAAAGTAAAAAAAAATACAACTAAAAGATTGCAGTCAAACTGGTCGATCGAAATATGTAGAGGCACAACAAATATCGATGCTGTGAGCAACATGATACTGAAAAATGCCAAAATTTCCATTGATAGACTTTGCTAATACACGAAGCATTTTATCGTCATAACAGTTTATAGATTTCTAACAAATACAACAAATTTAACAATAATTCTATCAGATGGTGCCTTATTTCTTTACAATGCCTAAGAGAAAACACACGTTAAATGTGCCAATGGTATATTTAAAAATAACCAATTTTACAAAAAAGAATATTTGATAAACTTGAGTGATGGATGACGAAACTTGGGTGTACTTTTTATAGCCGAAAAGGAAGATCAAGAATAAAATGTGGAATCAAAGAGAAAGCTGTTCTCCTATTATCGCAAAGAGAAGCAAGGGCTCCAAATATGTTTTATTAATTTTTTTTATTCAAGAGGTCCAGTAAAATATGCACATACAGCCAAAGGAAGGATCATCAATAGTAACTTTTATTATTAAAATTTCACTCAGGAAAATTAAGCAGATTTTCTGCAAAGCAAACTCAAATACCGGTCCCCGGAGTATTTTTCTGCACTTGAAAACGCTTCTGCAAATAAGCATAGAGAAATAAATAACATTTTGAAGAAAGGAATGTATACACAGCTTGGGCATCCCCCATATTGGCTAGATCTCAGCCATTGTGAGATCTTTTTTTTTCCAAAAACACATGAAAGCAATCAAAGGAAGATTTTACAATTTCAGGTATATCATGGAAAGTGCTATTCATCAGTGTCTTTAGGGCATCCCTAAAGATGAGTATGCTGAGGTTTTCTGGTCATGGCTACGAAGAATTTAGACATGTGTAGATGTAAACAGGGAATGCTTTGAGGGATTGAAAGTATTAAGAATCTGCTTAACATACTTTCCCTATTTTTAGATTACCTTTTGCATTATTTATTGAACGACCCTCGTTTTTCAAGCTTTTGAGAATCCACTTCTGATTTTCACCGCTTCTATAATATGCTGTAGCACAATACTTCTGAAGTTTCTCCTTTACAGCAGTTAGTATTTTTGAGAAAAATAAAGACAGGGGATTGGTAGAGCATTTGCTGGAGCCGGCAATGAATCTTTGTTTGCAACAAATTGCTTAAACTTCCTGATGTTGTGAAAGAATTTGAAAAAAAAAATTATAATAGGATATCTATTTAAGAAAAACTGTTCAAAATTTGAAAGATCTAAATCATAAGCAAATTCAGTGAACTCCCAGTAAACTTGAAATAAAAGACACTACAGCTTCTGCCACATCAGTTTCATATTTAGATGTTTTACTAACTATAGACGATAAGGGCCAACTTACAACTAAATTGTATGACAAACGAGATGGCTTCAGATTTTCCATCGTCAAGTTTCCTTATTTACTAGAATGTACCACTATCACTTGCATATTGTTTCTGTTTCCTAACTCATTCGATAGTCGAAAGCATTCTCTGAGTGAGATCATTTTTAAACTGAGGCTGGCCTTTGACGGTACATATTGTCGTCGGCGACAATATGTACCTACCCTCACTGAACGTATTGTCGTTCATCAGTACATACTGTCGCCGCCTTAAAAGTTACACATGTACATTTAGTCGCTGGCGACATTATGTGGCTTACCCTCACTGCACATAATGTCGCCCCACAGATATTGCTGCTTTTTGTTGTTGTTTTTTAGGTGGTTTTGTGAATGTAATTGGTGTGTAAATCACACTGACGTGTTTCGTCGTTTTCATAGTATGTCGATTAACTTTCGTAACGATTTTGTTTTAAATTTCACGCACGGAATGCAGATTTCAAAAAGAACTGAAACTTTTCTGAAAGTGACCATGGTATCTAATATCATCGATTCTAGTTGCGAGTCTGCTATTTTAGACGAATACATTTTCGACATATCAAATTGAATTAGACAAAATCAGTTGTCTCTCTTAAAAAATAACTTCCGTAATGGTAATTCAGGAAAGTTTTTGCATTAAAGGTTTATTTTTTCATTATTTTGGGAGCGAAATGCTTCATACTTTTTTTTATCCGAAAACTAACTTTAATTTTAACTATTGCCGAGATTTTTAACTTTTATTGCTGGGAATTAATTTCTGTACGATTAACTTCCGTAACGATATTTTTTCCCGAACTTTTAACTTAATTTCGGATTCATGTCAGACTTTATGAGTTATACTTAAGCGTTCTATACTGAACATCAGAAACGAAAAATTGGTCAAATTCAGTTTTATTTAAAAATAATAAGACTTTATCAAGCATTTACTTCCGTAACATTACGTTAAAATCAATGGTATATTAAAATTGTTGTAAAAAGTTAACAATACCATATTTGTGGACAATTCTTTATTTTCAAGTTCACTGATATGTCTTTTAGTGAATTATAATGTTCATTTTGCTATTTGAAACACTTATTTTTTCATGTTTTATACCCTGAATTGGTCCATTTATCGTAGAATGACTTTAAAGTCTTTTTCATGGAATGTAACACGTTTACCCTCTTTGAGAAAACAAAATTATCATTTCACGTAATTTAATTCATAAATATTGGCAATAAATTGAGTTAATGAAGATTTTTAACAATCTTGATAACATAAAAAAGACGTGTTTTAAATATTTATAATAAAAATTATTTTTGCATAGTTTGTGTCTTTACGAAATGTTACTGAAATGCCTGACTCATAGGAAATATATCGTCTATTGCTAGATATAGCTTCTAGCAATATATGTAAAAATTCCGAATTTATTCAAAGCATAAATTAAATTATAAAGAGCGACTGTTCATATTTTCTTCTTGAAATTTATATTTCTTGAAAATAATTTTCAAAAATAAGTTGAGATGAAAATTTTATTAATAAATAATTCTCCTAAAGATTTTCATTGCTTGATTGCCTTTTGTACATGTTAAAAGTTATCCGACATAAGCGTAATATGGAGTTTAGTACACTATATACGAGGGTTGTTCGGAAGTTCGTGGACTACCTTCATAACTTTTTTACTGAATGTCATAATATATCCAAATTTGGAAGAAATATTTCTACAGTAAATTCAAATGATGTGTATTAATTTTTTAAAATATCATGGTTTATTGCAAACTTATTTAGACTTTAAAAATGCGAAAATCGGATCACGGAGCAGGTCAAAATTTTGTAATTTACAATCAAGACACGGAATAATGCCTGAAGTCATATCTTCTGTAAAATGACATAAAAAACGGAAAAATTCTAGACGTTCAAATTAAGAATTGTTTCATCGTTTCTGATTCCAAATTATGACATAATATTTGGCTTCGTTGAAAAGAAATCAGTTTCAGAAGATAGGTAGTCCTCATTGAAAAAGGCAAAAAAGATGACGTCGTAGAACGTCACGGAGCAGCAGTTAACCGTACAATTTGTGTTGTACTCTGGAAAACTCCAGAAAAAAACTCTTAAAATGCCGGATGAAGTAGGAAATATGTCAAAAGCGAGCCATATTTGTGTGTGTACATGGTACAAGCGGTATTTTAATTATAGACTATTCTGCTTAGACGATGGTGATCTGTGAGAAAACGGATAATCTGTAAAAATCCGTCAAAAACATTGAAAAGTTAGTAACGCCGTGCTAAGAGTTTGGTGCTTCACAGATGCTGATCTTGTGAAAGAAAACTTACGCAGTGAAAAAAATATAATAATGACAAACAAAATGATGCTACTGGAACAACTGTTAGCAAAATAGATTTCAAGTGATAGAGAAACGTTTTTAATGAATGCACTGGCAGTGGGCAGTACTGAGTGAAATGTATAGGGATAGTATTTTTGAGAACCTCATGTCGGTATGTTTTTGACGTTACAGTGTTGTTGGGTTTGCTCCATGGTTACAAAATGTGTTGATTCTAAAATTAAATAACATGAATTCTATTAAATCACATGGAATGAAACTTCACAATTAAACAAAATAAATATTTTTACATATGATAATGTGCTCATTTTAAATTTCTTGAAGATAGTATAACGAAGATTGGCGTAGTCCACGAACTCTCCGAACAACCCTCGTATTTGATACAAAATGATTGCAGGACCAAATAAATAAATCATTCCTGAATATACTCATGAACACATTAATTTTATCGATATACGAAATAAATAAAAGAAATTATCAAATTTCGACGATATTTGATTAATTAACAAAATTATTCTATTAATATTTAACACGATTTGGAGACTTACAATGACACAATGGAAATTATGTTATTCGATTTCCAATATCCAATTGGTTCAACATGTTTAATAGATAATGTACTTGCTGGTATTAAAATTCTGTTTACACAAAGAGAGCTTTTAACTGCACTTCATCTTTTCTTATCTTCACATACATCTGATCGATACAGGAAAGAAACTTGTAAGAAATAAGCATGAACAAATCACATAGATGTCATTTTTTCTTAAATGTTTTGGCGATGGCCATAGTAACTTAGACTTGAGCTTAGAGAATATGGGAGGATAAGGCGTGGGAAATGCCTCTAGCTTCAAGTGCATAAAATCAGTTTAGAACCAAACAACGTTATAATTTTAACACGTATGAAATTAGGATAACAACATTTTTTTCTGCAGAAAAAAGTATTCTTTAAGAAATATTCTTTGTTATAAAAATTGCCAATTTGGTAAATGAACCAAAAATATTAAAAAATCCGAAATATTATTTTTTCATTGAGATTTAATTTTGTTCTTTTTTTCAAAATCTCTTATTGATGGAATTAAAGAATGTTACAGTGCATATTTATCCCATATTTTTCACCTATTCGTCATACATGCCCCATTCACTATAACGATATCATGTTCTTTTCATTTGGAACAAACTTCATATTCCCATGTACCGCATTGATCACAACGTGATTAACTTGTGTGTTCTTCTTGATACCAACACTTAAGACAAGTGACTTTTGGGTATTTCCGAATAAATTCTCACTTGAAAAAGCAAATCTTTTTTGAAATCTAATTGTCCATAAATTTGATCTCATGTTTCCAAGCAACATACTTTGTGTAATTGTAGGCCACCGACTATCT
Organism: Saccostrea echinata; assembly: GCF_033153115.1. Classification (NCBI taxonomy): domain Eukaryota; kingdom Metazoa; phylum Mollusca; class Bivalvia; order Ostreida; family Ostreidae; genus Saccostrea; species Saccostrea echinata. Next base: position 11,335,939 of record NW_026889777.1, read on the forward strand.
TACCTGGATAATTAGGGATAAAAGTTTAACTCCTATATATAGATCGTAGTGATATTTTAATTTATTTGACATTAATATAAGCAGGCAGGTGTGTGAATCTAACAACTGTCGAGTTTGGTACAACCTCATGTCATTTGAATGCTTTGCCCTATACTTTTATACCTTCTAGGAATTTTCAGACTCATAAATTCAGCTTCTTTTCACAAGCTTTAACCGAGTGAATTTAAATTCCTTTGTCCGACATCTGTAACAAATTTTTAAAAATTCAAGTCATCAGGACTGATATCTCGAAGACTTTGTCGATACATGTGTACCCATTCGCGTTGTTATGGTCGCCACATCCTTACTATTGTAGATCACCAAAATTTTGAGACAACTTATTGGTAATTAGAGGGAAAATGGTAACGCAAGTTACGCAAGAAATAATTCATATCGGGATCGTATTGTGCTTTTTTGCGAAGGGATGCTCAGCTATGAGGTGCCCTTTTTTCGTTGGAAGTTGTTAAGTATTTATAAGAGAAACAAAATTTTATATATATTTTAGGTATGACTTTTATAAGGTAGATGTAACTTTCTTTGTGGAATTCGTACATTTCATCAACTCTCCAGTGAGTTTTATATTAGGTCAAGGTTAAAATTATAGAGATTAAATTCATTAAGGATCATTTCATTCAAACATTGATCAACTAACTCATTATTTTACAGTAGCAAACATTCATAAATATTATTTATTAACAGGCAAAAATTCCTTTTAGACAAGGAATACCACTGTATTTAGTACAAATTTCTGTGTCTTTCTTTAAATACAAAAAATAATAATAATTAGAATTGTTATTTCAACATTGTAAGGTTGGCCTTGCAGGAGTCCATGCATCTGGTAAACTGGTCATTACAAAACTCCCGGCATCTTTTCTCAAAGGGATGTCCTTCGCATTTGTAGTAAGCATGGCAACCCCTGAATATTTCTGTACACTTGTAACAAGGGCCTTCTCTTTCTTCGCCGTTCACATGTACAACAGCGACAAGTAAACATGCGATCAAAATCATTTTTCTCAAAATAGGAAACATTCTCCCAGTTCCAGAACCTGCAAACAAAAATTTACAGCATTGTTGACATCAATACATTTTTAAAGGTTTTCCTTTTGAGGAATTTAATGATAAACAAGCATTCTGAAAATATTGCATTAGCAATACTAGTCCCCTACCAGCAAGTGTAATTTGGTTCCCGTTAAAAATTGAAAATGCCATAAATCCGTCAAACATTAGTGAAGCGGAACGAAATGCAAACATGATCTATAACTCATCAAGGTAAAGTAACATACCAAAAATCAGCTCAATATCAGCAAGTGTATAGAAAAAATTGCGAAAAACCCTGAAAAATTGAAAAGTTCATAATTCCGTCAAAAATCATTGAAGCGGAACGAAATGCAGACTTGATCTGTAACTCATTAAGATTCACTCACATACCAAAAATTAGCTCAATATCTGCAAGCGTTTAGAAAAAGTGCGGAAAACCAAATGGGACAAACTGACGGACAGACAGACGGACAGACAGACAGACGGACGGACAGACTCAGAGGAAACCTATAGTCTTCTCCGGTTTCATCGGAAGGGGACTAATAAGTCATTATATAACATTGATAATTCCAACTATGAAAATATCCAATTTTATATATACAACAAAACGGGAAAAAACACAATTGGAATGAATGCGATGTAATGTAAATGAGGCTGGTTCAATTTTTTTTCTGATACAATTAATTAATATAAATTTTCTGTAAGAAGTTAAATACCAAATGTTTATATGCATATATAGTTTATATTGAACATTTGAATGTTGATCAAAGAAAATCTAGTATTCTTTACTTCTTTTTTTTCTTTCATTTTAAATAAAACATGAAGTTTCAAAAGAAAGTTAATTGAGCTTTACTTTAAATTCTACGGAGTATAGTTTACTACGATGACCGATATGGGCCGGGGCAAAAAGTAACAACGAGTTGTGTTTGATTTGCCGGCAATTCTTAGATGCTGGCAAAAAGTAACCACGAGTTGTGTTTGATTTGCCGGCAATTCTTAGATGCTGGCAAAAAGTAACCACGAGTTGTGTTTGATTTGCCGGCAATTCTTAGATGCCGGCAAATCTCCGGTACATGCAATGGCAATTCTTATATGTAATATTTAATTTATATGCCAGAGGATATCAAGTTAAGTCAAGTCAAGTTAACTTAACAGGGCAAATGGTTTGAAAAAAAACAGAATACTGAGAGAAGTGAGGGGGGAAAACGCATATAGACATTGTTTAAGGGGTTTCCAGACCCTTGCACTCCACATAAAAGCATAATATCTTTTAAAATTCATACGAACACATATTTTATTTTATCTTCAATAGTTGTGTTAATTATTTTAATAACAAAGCTAGTGTTCCCTCAAATACATAATGAACGCTGTGCACGCTTCCTGTTGATTGACGGCACAGCTACATGTAGTCAATTGATTAGATGTTTAAAAAACCTGCCTGGTTCATAAACTACCAAACTATCATAAACACTTGTGAGGATGATCATGAGAGTACAGGAAATCTGAACTTGTATTGTCCGTTTTTATCTAGGCTCCACCATATCCTAGTCAAAGATTATGAAAAACTGTTTAAAGACAGTGAACGTAACCCAGACTAGTGTTGAAATAGCACCCGGTCCCCACCCCCATCCCCCGTTATAGACTTCTTTTAATTTTCGGGGAGGCTGCCTTGTAGCCAGTTAAATATCTTGACTTCGCTTTGATATGTCATAAATAATGCCACGTGTTGAGTGAAACTGCTTTGTTGTTGTTTTTGGTTTTCTGTTTTTGTCAAACTCTTTGCCCAATTAAGATAACTTGACTTCTGAAACCTCTATATTCTCTGTCAATTTAATTAAATATTTTAAATAAGAATTGCCGGTATCTATGATTTGCCGGCATCTAAGAATTGCCGGCAAATCAAACACAACTCGAGGTTACTTTTTGCCGGCATCTAAGAATTGCCGGCAAATCCAACACAACTCGTGATTACTTTTTGTCCGGCCCATATCGGCCATCATAGTTTACCAAATGAAAAAAAAAAGTGAAAATATCGACCAATTACCAATCTTAAAAAACCTATACAAAGCTATGAAAATGTCATAAAACACGGACCCATAGAAATTACAGAGTTGGGATCAGGTGCCTAGAAGGGGTAGGCATCCCCTGATGACAGGTCACACCCGCCGTGAGCACCATGCGTTTCGCTAAAGCGTTTCAGTGAGGAAGCAAAATAACACAGCCTTCAAAAGCTCACACAGACATAAGAATGGTATCTATCGATCTGCTTACTGGTATTATTTCTACCCTATGTCTTATATTCAGCTCTTATTATAGCAATAAAATTACGTCATTCAGTAAATAAATGCAATCTTTTAAACGTTTGACTTTTATATTTCAGAATCAACTTTTGAATTAATATATCTGTATGTTTTTATTTATTTATATATTTATTTATTTATTAATCTACTCTACTTTTGATCAGCTGAAAAAATATTGCTATGGCCTTCATAAACTTACCTAAAGAAACAGGTTCGAATATATTCATCAAACTTTAGAGGTTTTGCTAATGAAATCCAAAGCCTCAACTTATATATAATGTAAAATTATAACCAGTATAAACCGATAAATTATTCAAATATATTTTCCTCGCCAATTTCAGTGGTATTGACATTTAAACTTCCTGTTGACAACATTTAGTATTTGTAGTTGATTTACACTTCTATTTTTATGTCAAGTCATTTTGTGTATTTATGACAGCATGAATCGCGAAGCCTGGCATTTTATATGGTCCTAAGTATCAAATAATGATTGCCTGATTCATGAGCAGATGTTGCTTGCCCTTTCAATTATAGATATAGATAAACATTCATTCATAAGAATATATCTGACCGTTCTGCAGAGATAATTGATAGAGAGGTACACAATGAAAGGACGAGCATATTTTTTTCTACTTGTATAACATTAAAATTGCAAATGCAGAACACAGATATTCTTCTAGTTTAAACATAATTTCATATAAAGAATCCAAGAAGGGGAGGAGATAGGAATAGGGTAAATACACTGCATTTCAAGGTCTACCGAACAGAGTTTCGGGACAGGATTCTCAGCTAGAATATATATTTTTATGAATAAATTAATATTTTAGGGGGTACCATATGGATTGAAATTCACTTCGGTTAAAGCATGAATTCATTATAAGTGTGTGCTTTAAGACCTTTTCCTGAAGACATTATGAAGCAGCCAATAATGAATTTTTACATGTATTCATATAGATTCCTTTTTCTAGTGTTATTTTCAACTAATGCCATCTCGCACAATCACAGGTTATTCAAATGATTCAATATGAATTCTATAAAATAATTACTACATAGGGACTGGACACGACCAGTTCTCAATATCACATCCCTGACCATCTCCCTACCCCAAACATTTTAATGTCTTATTTGTCAAATTGTGCAAAAAGAGAAACATTTCTTTACATAATAACTCACTTCAGTACATTATATTTTTATCCTATTTGTATTTCATGCCCAGCATTAGAATATGGTATTCATTTAAGTTTCTGACTTAACTGAATGTTTGCAACATTATAAAGATTGCTTAGTTGTCGATATTTGCAAGATTTAACAGCTTGTTTTCAAATGCAGGTAGAAAATGCCTAATAGGAAAAATGTGTATCCATTATACGAATTTTGATTCCAATTTTTTCTCTTTAAATTATCTGTGGAAAAAAATCTTTTGAAAAGTTTATTATTTATGTCATGTCACTCCTAACAAAAATATACTACAGTGTACATGTATAGTTAACTATAGTTTACAATAGTTAACTTATTGTTTACTGTTGTATCAAAGTTTTAACTATAGTAAATCAAAGTTTTCACTACAGTGATTTGATTTACTTTAGTGAAAACTTCGATACCATAGTATCACCCTACAGCTATAGTCCTGCTGGACACGTCATTACCGGTGATGTAAAAATAGTTCAAAACGAAGACCTTAAGGTAGAACCTATGTCGGAAAGTCTTTGTCACAGGATTTCAAACTTTTTAGTAATTAGCACTTGCTTATTAATCAGTTAAAAAACATGGCATGTCTCCTTGTTATTAAATGTAGTGCAGCCGGCGCAATTTAGAATGATTATTATACACTGCAACTATAATTTTCAGCCAATTTTAGGGGTACATGGTCATGAGAATATAGAAAGTCACAAAAACACTTCCTCAAACACCTTTGTTATAGACTTTATTAACTGAAGAATAGTTAGAAATATTATCAAAAATTAAATTTGTTTTTCTTCAATTGATATAAAAGATTAAATCCACATTTCAATAAATATACTCAAATGCTCTCAATATTTTTCAAAGGATTTTTTGTCCATCTATAACCCTAGATTTGTATATATTTACCAAAAGTCTTTGTGACAGTGTTTTGAATCCTTAATATGATGAAGAACATACCCAAATGATTACAAAAAATGATTAAAATATATACCTTTCCCCGCAAACTAATGAGAGAAATGTTTTTTCATCAATACTAGACATGTTGACCTTTTTGCAATTACACAGGATTTCATAATTAAATGAATGTTTTGGTGTTACTTTCAGATTTACAATATGAATATTCATCAAAAAATGAAAATTTCTATTTAAAAATTAATATTTTAGCGAAATGTTATTATTATACACAAACTACTAAAGATCCAAATAAATAATTAAAAAATAAATATGAAAATGAATACATTTCATTTCATAATCGACATTACAAACATTAAACACAATTTTTAATACATTTAAGACTCAGACAATATATCATCAAGATATTGTACTATTTAATAGTCGGCTGAAGATTTCTTAGCAACTTTGCATTCCTTCAAAATAGTTGCATGTCATTCACTTCAAAGTTGTGTATTTTCATTAGCTGAGACAGTCTTGCATTCGTTCACTTAACTATGACGACATACGAAGTAGGTTCTACGTTAAATCCCTTATTTTAAAAGGGTCCTTATTCTAAAAGGGCGAAAAAGACGTTAATGGTAACTAAACAACAAAGCATAATGATAAACGTGATGACTTCAACTTTTCAATCGTCAACTTCCCTTACTTATGTAGCAATATACCTTTATCATTATCATTTTTACGGTCGATACAATGACATTGTCAGCACATACAGCCTATCATTGAGTCAAATGCTGACTGACGTTTTTCATACTACCCCTTATTGTTAGGTCATTATTTACACACGGAATTGTCAACGGATTTTTCCGTTATTTTCCAGCAAATATTACTAGTACTACTCATAATATAATGTGCATTTAACAACATGTAATAAAATGCATTTCAACAATTTATCACTGTTTCAAAAGTGAAAACATTATTATAAACCATGAATATTCAACCATTTTCTATAAAAGAGTTGCTGGCGTGATACTGGCGTCATGTTTACATTAACAACGACATATGCTTTAAAACATGCAATTTGATTGGTGAAAAATTTGTGTAAGCAAGTCTACGGTAGGCAGGAGGGGAAACCCGAATAAACCTCCTTAAACTTCTATTTTAGAGAATATCATTCTGATATAAACCTCAGGAAAAAGGTCCTTGAAAAATCAGAGAGCATCAAAACTCCTGATCATTTAATAATAAAAAAAAAACTCGACTACGTTTTTATCAGTTAATACTAATAATTTTCACTCGAACGCTGATTCAAAATATCTCCGGGGTTTGAACTCAAAATAAAAGATACCACAGTGTCTGACACATCTGTTTCATATTTGGATATTCTACTAGAGAAAGACATTGATGGCAAACTAACTACTAAATTTCATAAAATATGTGTTGACTCCAGCTCCTCTATCATTAACTTCCTTATTAGTGTAGTAATATACACGTGTACCATTAACATCTGCAAATGGAGCTTATGGCTCCCAACTGATTCTACATGCGAACAATTTCAAAAGCAAGGTATTGACAAATAATTAATGATACATGAATTTATTTTCAACACGTTTAGCAAATTCCTACGTAATTATTTATTTTTTGTATGTTCCGGTTGATTTTTTGTATGTTATTTAGGGTCCCATTTGAGAATTTTTCACTAATATGGAAACGTCACCATATACCGGTGAAGGGTTTCAAATTTAGACCTATACTGGGCACTAAGGACCACTGAGTAGTGAGGGTTCTTTATCGTGGCTACGCCTATCCTGACACGAGACCTCGGTTTTGAAGGTCCATCGGACAGAACCGTGACTTTCACTTTTAATGCCGGGCGATTGGCGAAGGAACAGTCACTACGTATGTTTACCTCTTAAGTTTGAAGTGGCGCGGCAAACAAGAAGTGAACACCGTACCAACTGGCTCTCGTAACCGGTAATTTTTATGTTTCAAGTGTCTTTTGTTAATGGCTTTTTCGTGTGTACAATTTTATTTCAAATTTTATTACTGTGAGTGGATTTGCACCAAAAAATATGCAATTTGCGGAAGACCCACCTAAGACATCAAAAACAAGCATTCTGAGAGTATTGCATTTGCAATACTAGTCCCCTACTGGCAAGTGTAATCTGGTTCCTGTTAAGAATTGAAAATGCCATAATTCCCTCAAAAATCAATGAAGCGGAACGAAATGCAAAGTCGATCTATAACTAATCAAGTTAAAGTCACATACCAAAAATCAGCTCAATATCCGAAAGCGTTTAGAAGAAAATTGTGGAAAACCCTTGAAAATTGAAAAGGCCGTAATTCCGTCAAAAATCAATGAAGCGGAACGAAATGCAAACTTGATCTGTAACTCATCAAGATACACTTACATACAAAAAATCAGTTCAATATCTGCAAGCGTTTAGGAAAAAAGTGCGGAAAACCAAGTGGGACAGACGGATAGACGGACAGACAGACAGACAGACGGACGGACAGACTCAGAGGAAACCTATAGTCCCCTCCGGTTTCACCGGTAGGGGACTAATAAGAGAAATGGATTCGCTGGAAAAAATAAAATGTGAAGATAAGAAACACAGACCTGAAATCAGGAGTAGGATCAGCTGTTCTGGAGGAGTTAGTCTCACCTGCCACGTGTTCCTTATCATGATCGAGTAAACGAAAAACTCCATAGACGATTCTGTGTTAAAATATTTCCCTAGCAATTTGTACGAAAATGTCAAATTTCTAAATAATGACAAATAAGATCATTGTATTGACCATAGAATTTACAAAATGAGGACTCCAGGCGAGATTCTTGATATGCTTGTCTCATCAATGTAGTTGTCGATAGCTTGCTCCGATTTAAAAAAAAAACTGTTCGCACATAGAACATGCTTTTGCGCATCGAATCAACCGGAAGACATAATCTCCATATGCAGACACCGTTCACGATAGCCTAGTGGTAGGGCGTTCGTTTCTCGTTCGCCGCGGCGAGTCAAACCTAATACGTACATGTAAACATAGGTAAAGAAAGGGTCTTTCGGATGAGATCTTAAAAACCGAGGTTCTGTGTCACGGTAGGTGTTGGCACGATGAAGAACCCTCGCTGCTCAATGGCCCTGAGTGCCGAGTACAGGGCTAGATTTGGAGCCCTCCACCGGTACATGGTGACGTCTCTATAGATGTTAAAAATTCTCGAATGGGAACTAAAACAATATACAATCAATCAATCCATATGCAGGACATAATGGTTTCTTGTATATTACTACATAAATAAGGGAAGTTGAAGTTAGAAAAGTTGAAGTTTTATCACGTAAACTCAAAACATAAATAAAATTAAATTTAGTCCAGCCTGCAAATAATGCAAATCTTCGAACTAGTTACAAAATGACGCTGATGTAATGCTATATCTCGTCCCACGACCTTCGATAAAACAGGCCCCTGACAAATTTAGAAGTAAACTATGTTTATTGTTTCCGTTTTAAACAACATCTTGTCATTAAAAAATAATGGAAAATATATTCAGTGGATGTAAAATACGAAAATCACGATTCATTCACTTACCATGTGGTTCTTCTTGTACATGTATAGAAATCGTATTTTACCTAAACAGTACAATGGCAGATCCAGGATTCTTGAAAAGGGGGGAAACAGACCGAGGATCTGAGGGTTGCCTTAAGGCCCCCAGTGGGTCCAGGCCAAAAAAAAAGTTTTATTCATCTCAACTTAATTTTGGGTCACAAAAAGAGCCCCCCCCCCCTCTAAATCCACCAGTGGAGTACATATATAGAGAATTCTTCCATCCGTTATACATATAATAACCAGTGTTATCTTTCTTAACATACTCTAGGTATATCATGTATATTGTATTGTTATACTTTAATGTTAAATAGTCATGTGATTAGTTTAAAAATAATGTTATTTAAAAAGTACTATTATCCTACCGCGTGTATAAACTACGCCCTCCGAGTAACAATACTTACCAACGGTTGAAAATGCATGACGACAAATAACAGTATATGAGAAAATCTATAAGCCCGTTATCTGAAACAACCGGAAGCCCGTGAAGTCAAGTACACAAAAATGCATGTATACGTCATTTTTACTTTCGCTTTTAACTTGCAGCCGCGCTATCGACAATCATTCATTTGAAAGTGATCAGGCTATGTGTAAATATCTTCAATGGCAGAATCGGTAACATGATTTAGATTATAAAGTAGAGACGAAAAGTATATACGAGGTTGGGTTTTGTCAGAGGAAATCCTTCAGCAATTCATTGAAGTACATTCAATCAGCATGGGATGTCAATTTGTGTCGTGGTAAGTAAGATTTGTTTTAAAATATTTTTTTTTCGGACGGAAATGTTAATTTTATAAAATATGCCCATATCTCCGAAACATGTAATCTATTAAGTAGACTAACTTATAGTTACATGTTTTCAATAAATGACATTTTCATTAGATCTTCTATTTAAACTTTCTAAGCCCGTTGCAAATTTACTAATTATTTTCTTTTAAGAAAATTAATTACGGAGAGGAAATATAGACATAAAAAAGTTCTATGGAAAGTTTTTAATTTTAAAAACTAATTCATAATTCAGTTTTAAAAAAGAGACCTTTATTTAAAAAATTAAATAGACATAAAAAAAATGCACATATTATTTTTTCAGAAATTCATATCCAAATAAGGGGGATGTATCATATTCTATCAGAAAGATAGATTCCTTATTTCCAAATCAGGGCCCGTTCAGGCATCACAAACAACAAGCATGATTTATACAATTACAAATAGCACAGACTAATTTTGTGTATACTAAATAATATAAACTCAGAGGAAAAAAAGGGGAGGGTTGAGAGTCACCCAAAAAATTCATTCACCTACTGATTTCATAGAAAATAGTTCATATTACCCTATGTATGCATGGCATTGTTCAAACCAGAAATATGACAATCTTGTTAAATCAAGTGTACTGAGTAAGAGGCCCCTGATTTCACTGACACCGTATATAGAACTGAGTATGAGGCCTGTGACTTCACCAACTCCTTATATATACATGTATAGAACTGAGTCTGAGGCCCGTGACTTCACCAACACTCTATACAGAACTGAGTCTGAGGCCCATGACTTCACCAACACCCAACATAGAACTGAGTCTGAGGCCCGCATGACTTCACCGACACCCTATATAGAACTGAGTATGAGGCTCTTGACTTTACCGACACCGTATATTGAACTGAGTCTGAGGCCCGTGACTTCACCAACACCCTATATAGAACTGATTGTGAGGCCTGTGACTTCACCAACACCCTATATAGAACTGAGTATGAGGCCCGTGACTTCACCGACACCCTAAATAGAACTGAGTCTGAGGCCCGTGACTTCACCAACACCCTATATAGAACTGATTGTGAGACCTGTGACTTCACCAACACCCTATATAGAACTGAGTCTGAGGCCCGTGACTTCACCGACACCCTATATAGAACTGAGTCTGAGGCCTGTGACTTCACCGACACCCTAGAACTAAGTCTGAGGCCCATGTCTTCACCGACACCCTATATAGAATTGTGTCTGAAACCCGTGATTTCATCAGCAGCCCATATAGTACTGAGTCTGAGCCCCATGACTTCACTGACACCCTATATAGAACTGAGTTTGAGGCCCGTGACTTCACAGACACCCTATATAGAACTGAGTTTGAGGCTGTGACTTCATCGACACCACATATAGTATTGAGTCTGAGGCCCATGACTTCACCGACACCTTATATAGAACTCAGTATGATGCCCGATACTTCATCAACACCCCATATAGTACTGAGTATGAGGCCCTTGACTTCACTGACACCCTATAGAACCACTATGGACGGACAAAGTTGTACATAGGAATATTAAGGAAAAATCTTCTTCTCAAGAACAACAAAGCCATTGGTTGGTCATATTTATATGGAAGCATCCTCAGATAGTTTAGAGTAATGTTTGTTCAAAGTATGACCCCCGGGGGTAAGGTGTGGCCACAATGAAAGTTGAAATTTGTAGGCAAAAAGTCACAGTTAGTCAAAAAATATGTAAGCATCCTTAATGACTGTAGATTCAATACTGTAAAAATCATTCCCCGGCCCGCCGGGCTTTTTTCTTTTTTGCTTTTTTCCTAGCCACAGTGTTCAGGTGAGCGATGTGGCCCTGGGCCTCTTGTTATCATTTTTAGCTCACCTGAGCCAAAGGCTCAAATGAGCTTTTCTGATCACTTTTTGTCCAGCGTCCGTCTGTCTGTAAACTTTTAACATTTTCGACTTCTTCTCAAGAACCACTGGGCCAACCAAACTTGATACAGAGTATCCTTGGGTGAAGGGGATTCAAGTTTGTTCAAATGAAGGGCCACGCCCTCTTTCAAGGGGAGGTAATAAAGAATTAGTGAAAAATTAATAGCATCTTTTGAAAATCTTCTCATGAACCACAGGGCCAGGAAAGATGAAACTCATTTGGAAGCATCCTCAGGTAGTGTAAATTCAAGTTTGTTCAAATCATGACCCCTGGGGGTAGGGTGGGGCCTAATGGGGGGTCAAAAGTTTTACATAAGAACATAAAGAAAAAATATTTCTTCTCAAGAACAGAAAAGCTATGTTTAGTCATATTGATATATAAGCATCCTCAGGTAGTGTAGATTTTAGTTTGTTCAAATGATGACCCCTGGGATAGGGAGGAGCCACAATGGGGGATCAAAGTTTTACAAAGGAATATATGGGAAAAATATTTTAAAATCTTTTCAAGTACAACAAGCCATTTGTTATATTGACATGACATCAGGTAGTTTAAAATTCAAGCCCCCCGTAATCTTTTCAATACTGAACTGATATGTGCTTTTGCCTATCCAATGTGCTCGGGTGAGCGATGTGGCCCATGGGCCTCTTGTTTTGTTTTGTTTTGTTTTGTTTTTGTTTTTGTTTTTTTGGTCATGGGGGCCTTGATTTTGCATCAGAAAGAAAGAGGAATTATCCTTCATTTAGGAATATTTAATGAGTTTTCTAATACGTACAGTATTTGAATACCTTTTCAGGTCAATATATACCAGATGCCACACTTTTACAGTTCTTGAGAATAACATACTTGAGAAGCTGTTGAGAGAATATCCAGTGTAAGTGTTTCTTTTTCTAATTATTTGTCTATTACCATCCCCCTGGGTAAAGAATATAGTAGTTATTGGGGTCTGTTTGTCTGTCCTATCATGAGCCTGAATGATGTAATCTCCAGCAGCTTGATTTTGTAATATTAGTTTAAAACTCAGCATTGGTATTTCTTATCACTAGTAGCTAGATGACTTAAAGTGCTTTTTGTGCAAAAATGAAAGTTCATTCTCAAAGAATTAATCTTGAAAGTAAGGTCATTAATGATTGTCATATTGGAAATCTATGTTGGGTCCACAATTGGTGATCAAAGTCACATGGGAATAATGAAAAAAATCTGCTGATGAAGAACAGCAATGCCCTACTGACTCAGATGAGAGGTGAGAGTTTGGCCCATGGGCCTCTAGTTAATGTTAACAATGTAATTATTCAGGTGTCAATTTGAAAAAAAAAAATTTGCAGACAAATTTATTTATATTTAATATTTACCTGTATTACACATTTTTATAAACATTTTCAGTTTAGGCATGCACATCTTAAATCAATGTCTTGATGAAGGTGGCCATATTCCTTGGTCTGAGTTTGAGAACTGGAATGCCAATTAATAGAAGATGCAGAAAAAAGATCAGTCAACAAACAGAAATGTCTATGAAGAAGGCCAAAAGAAAACAAAACAATTGAAATGTATACATATATTGCATGCTGGTATTAATGTATCAGCACTAATTATCTACAATCTTAATGTCACATTTAAAGCATTGCTGATGCATGTAGTTACAATAAACATAACTGGTGTTATATTTGAAATTTAAGAATTTGTTTAATTGTTACAATATGTGCAAGTTAAAGTGAATTCTATTTAACTATAAATTTTAAAGAATTTAAATGATAATTAATCGGTAATCATTTCTTATATATTTTTAGGTCACCTGAGTTACTTCTTTGAAAATCTTCTTCTCTACTCCTGGGTATTATTTAACAAATTAAATACATAGTAATGATTAACAAGGGTGACTCTACCAAAATTGTGAAATTCATGGCCCCAGGGTCAGGGGTTCTGGTGCTAGGGCGGGGCTATATAGATCATATAGTGAAAGTGCATTATTTCTTTGAAAATCTTAATTCTTCTCTACTCCTGGGTTATTTAAACAAATTAGGTAATAGTTATGATAAGCAAGGTCGCCTCTTCCAAAATCGTGAAATTCATGGCCCCTGGATCAGGGGTTCTGATGTTAGGGCGGGGCTCTATTGATTATAAAGTGAAAATATTTTAATTCTTTAAAAATCTTCTTCTCTGCACCTGGGTATTATTTAAACAAACTAAGTACATTGTTATGATAAGCAAGGAAGCCTCTTCCAAAATTGTGAAATTCATGGCCCCGGGGATAGGGGTTTTGGTGCTAGGGCGGGGCTACATAGATCCTATAGTGAAGGTGAATTATTTCTTTGAAAATCTTCTTTTCTGCCCCTGTGTATTATTTAAACAAACTAAGTACATTGTTATGATACACAAGGATGCCTCTTCCAAAATTGTGAACTTCATGACCGCAGGTTCAAGGGTTCTGTTGAGGAGAGGGGGGAGGGGGGGGGCTTCTATTGATTATAATGTGAAAAAGCAAAATTTCTTTGTAAATATTCTTTTCTGCTTCTAGTTAAAAAGCAAAGAAGCTAAGTGTATAGTTATGATGAGCAAGAGTGCTTCTTCCAGAGTAGTGAATTTTCATGACCCCAGTGGGTCAGATGTGCTGGTGTAAGGGTGGGGCTCTTGATAATATAGTGAAAATGCATTAATTCTTTTAAATAATCCTGTTTGCTCCTTAAGCAAAGTGATAAGGTATGCTGAGCAAACTTATGGTCCCAGGGTCAGAGGCTCTGGTGTTTCTCCGGGGGGGGGGGGGGGGGGCTCTATTGTTAATTTAGTGAATCTGTAGTAAAAATGCATTATTTCTTTAAAAATCTTCTCCACACCTAGGCATATCTGAGGCAAACAGAGTAAAGTTTTTATAAACAAGGGTATTTTTACCAGATTTTTGAACATCTGAACCATTTGGTCAAATGTTCTGGTCCTGGCCAGGGCTCTATTAATTTGTATTCTACTGAGAGGAGTTATTACCTTTTGCCATTTATTTTTGATAATTAATCACTGTAAATAATGTACTTGAAAGGTAAATAGAATAAGATAATTATGCAAGAATTTTTATTGTATAATACAAAAAGTACTTTCATAGTTTTAATGATCAGTTAGTCTTGTAAGTAGTAGATAAATAAAAATGAGACAAAAATAACTTATCTTATTACCGGGTAAATGTTCATCAAAGACCAAGAGAGGCCAATGTAAGAGATATCAACAAGGGATTAAAATACTTCAGAAGCATTGATAATTTGTTAATATACTGTATGGTGATAGTGATAAATTGGGAACAGATTAGAACCTAATTTATGAACTGTTGATGAAAATTAAGACTAATTATTTTGTTCATCCTGATCACCCTATTTTTCTTGCTTTTGGGCAACAAAGCTTTACCTTTCAGTTCATTTTATACTCGATGCATCCTTTAAATTGTTGTATTACACTCAGGTGACCGTTAAGGCCCTTGGGCCTCTTGTTTTTTGATAATGGTTAATTTTATCATACATAGATGAACATGATGAAATTGCATTGTTGTACGTTAAAAACAAAGTAAATGACTACAAACTGACAAAAAAGTGTGAATTTGTGTGTACATTTGTTCACTATTGTAATGAATATTTCTGCTCTTATAATGTGGATTGTATAAACTTTGTGGCTGTTAAAAAACTGCTTAACCGACTCTTGAAATGTATCATAAAGGATGGAAAGATCTAAGGGGAATAGAGTTAATATTGGTATCTATATCATCAATACTGTAATTTTTCTTTAGTACTTGTACATAAAATAGAAATTTAATAACAAAGAATACCTCCAAACAAAGCACTTAAAATTGTGTTTTATGACAATTATAAAAATAATGTATGTTTATTTCATGGAATACAGTGTAAATGAAGTCACAGGCATATTTCTTAGTACTAGTACTATATATATAGGGATGTTAATGAAGTCACGGGCCTCAAACTTAGTGGTAAATAGGGTGTCGGTGAAGTCAGAGGCCTCAGACTCAGTTCTATATAGGATGTTGGTGAAGTCACGGGCCTCATACTCAGTACTCTGTAGGGTGTTGGTGAAGTCACGGGCCTCAGAGTCAGTTCTATATAGGGGGTTGGTGAAGTCAAGGGCCTCAGACTCAGATCTATATAGGGTGTTGGTGAAGTCATGGGCCTCATACTGAGTTCTATATAGGTTGTCGGTGAAGTCACAGGCCTCAGACTCTGTTCAATATAGGGTGTCGGTGAAGTGACGGGCCTCATACCTAGTTCTTTATAGGGTGTCGATGAATTCCCGGACTGTATATCCATAATTACGTTGGCTCTAGACCTTACAAAATCGAGTTTACTATAAATATGTACGTTCATTATTTTTGTGAATGTCAAAATTCATTAAATTCATAAAAAAGACAGTAAGTTAGGCTAATGTTTCGACTGTTTATCAATACGTCAAGAAAAGTACACATAAACGGCTTACGTATCAAAATTGTGTTTACAATCGAAATCACGGGCTTCCCAACATTGAGTTCACGGGCTTACAGAATCTCCCAACAGTATATAAAACTTATTGTTAACTAAGCAGATTATTTTGGCGTACGTTTCACTATGATATTTTCATTTAAATGCATTCTAAATACATGTATAAGATATTCAATGTTTTGTAGATGAATATGGAATTTATTTCACGAGTGGAACAGGATTTTTTTTTTATATTTTCACGAGTGCGAAGCACGAGTAAAAATATCAAAAAATCCTGTCTCACGAGTGAGACATTATTACCTTTTCTTAGATTTTCCCTTTGCCTCTGTCTTTTCGTAATACAGTGTCATTGGCTGTGACGTCATAGTTGAGCGGTTGAGACGTCATAGCTAAGTGTTTGCGAGATTGAAAAACGTTATAAACATGGATTTTTCACGACATATTTGGAAAAACTTTGGCAGTGTTTCTGTCAGAATGGCTCATTAACTCTATCTTATAACAAGCCCGGGATTTTTTTTTTAAAAACACTCTTCGTGAAGGGAAGGAAAATCGTAAATTTTGCCGCACTTCTGATACTCTCACACTGTGAGAATACCATTTCGATATCCTTTCACACTGTGTCAGAATATCACTTTTATTCGGTAAATTAATTACAGTATTTCACTGTTGAAAATGTAGTAAATGCTTTTTTTCTAACAAAAGAATATTACATGATTTTTCAGGGTGATCCCTTGAAAAACATTGTTGACCTCGTCTGCTTTTCGATCAACAATGGTTTTCTCGAGATAACAAATTCACGCTCACTCCAGAACAAGTACTAGTATTATTTTTATATACACTGTATTCTGCGTTTTTCAATATATAAAAGTTATTTAAGTATCCCACAACATATTTTAATCAAAACCATAAGAAACTTTTGGAGATATTCAAACATATCTGATGTTGAAAAAACGTCAAGTCTTGACCCAAATGGTAATTTAGCATCTACTCGCAGTTCCCTTTCAAAGGTTGAAATTCTTCAAAATAGCATTTCCGTTTTGAACACTTTTAACATTCCAGGCAACAGAAATGAATTTGATTTACCGTATCTTTACTTGATTGTAACATTTTATGAAAACTAGTACAAAGATACATGTTTACAGGAGGTCCAGTAAATGTTCCAAGCACCTATCTTTACTCTTCACAAAAATATTAACTTAGTTAAATAGAAACACCGGGGGCATCATACTGTGCTACAAAACATTCAACAAATGGTGTTAATCAAAGTTCGATTCTCAAAAGTTTCAAAGAAAAAATTGAAATTATACATCTTTTTCAAAACTCAGTAACAACTACGATTTCTTCAAAACTTTAAACAACCATCCCTCATGATAAGGTAAAGACATCATTGACGTTGCGTCTTCAATAAAAATGGAACTCAGAAATGTCGTATCTTGCTATTAATAAACTGTTGATTTTTTATTTAACACAAAAATACCCTGAAATAGATATAAAGAAAGCTCTAGTTTTTCATTGAATATATTATATAAAGTCTTTAGAGACCAAGTCTTCTGATTATTCATTAATATATTGTAATCCGATGGGCCTTTAGTGTGCTTCATAAATTATTCGTAGATCAGAACGTATCTAGAGACGTTAACATGAGAAGAACTATTTCCGTTCTTTCAAATCAAAATCTCTGTAAGCACATGTGACGAAGGATATGTACATGTATCAATAGAGGGTTGTAGTTTTGTGACGAATGGAAGTTGATCCGCTGGATTCCACATACTGTAGATTCCTAAATATACGCGAGAATAAATAATCGCGTAATTTTGCGAGAAACACCTCTTGCTAAATGAAATTACTCGCTTTTATTTTTATAGTGCTAAAATCCAGGCAAAAATCCCTTGATCAACCGTCCACTCGCGAATTCTTGTTCTCACGATTTGATTAGTATCACTTATTGGACAGTTAGTGAAAATATAAGAAATAACCCACAAGAAAGAATTGATTCAAAAAAATGACGGAAAAAGCGACGATGGCAATCCAAATGGAACAGCATCCAATCGTAAAATTATGTTTTAATATGGTTAAAATATCATCAGAGACAAACTAATTATTCAAACAAGTGGAAACTGTTGGAATATATTTATTTCATTGCTTTTAAATTGGAAGGGTGTTAAAATTTTAGAAACACTACAAGAGGTGGAAAGCTACTGTTATTTAATGAAATAGGATGTCCCTATTCATGGCGTTGTAATAAATCTAGCACAACGTCGGACTGGACTGTGCAGTCTGTGTATACGAAGTTTTTATACTGATATCGATGTCTCTTGTAAATTTTCGAATATTGTTTTGAATTTTAAAAGTTTACTCAGTTAAGGTCTATATGTAAATATTATCACATACACTTAGCAGTATGGCATAACAAAGAACAAATAGCGTGTGTCCACGAATATGTGATTAAAATTCAAATTCATATTTTTAACATTATTATAGAACTAGCTTAACGTCAGTCTGTGCCGTCGTAATGCCTGCATATACAATCTATTTAGATCTATAATTTCGTAAAATAGTGTTTACTATTTTAATTTTTATACATTTACTAATTCATGGTCTATATCAAAATAATATCCTACACATTTGACATTATTAAGAAAATTATGGAATTTGTCTACGAACTTGCATCTTTCGTACACTGGATTCCTGAACTACATTAAAATCTATCAAAACAAAATACATAGCGGGTTCCAGGAAATGTTCTACCAAGTTTTTTTTTCTTTACTCCTTACTAAAATATTAACAGCAGTGAAGGAGAAACTTCAGGAGTACTGTACAACGATATATTCGAGAAGTTGTGTAAATCAGATGTAGGTACTTTCAGAAAATTTGAAATCACAAAATTTTACCAAAATCAATAACATCAAAACGTACGATTTTTCATTTTATACAACCATTCTCCACGATAAATTTAAGTCTAGGCTTTTTGACATCATAGACAGTTGCTTTTTCAACAAAAGTGGAACTCGTAAATTTACTTCTCACTGGTCAATTGCAAAATTATTTTGTTAAAATACATTCTGATTGTACACACAAGTACTCTGAAGTTGAAATTAAAAAAGATGCTCGATGGAGATCAAGTCTTCTTCCAGCAATATCTCGGAATTCCTATAGTTACTTATTGCGACCCGTTATTAGCTGTCCTAATTTTCATAGGCATATGAAGCAGATTTTATTCAAAAACTTTTATATGAGAAGAAGAAAACACTTGCTGTGGCCATCATCTCGACATTTAGATATATCATCGACGCGTTTTATCATTTAACAGTTGTTAATTCCATTCATATGTCGACTCGATATATCCCATTGGGCTTGAAATAAAAGATACAACAAAGTCTGACACATCTGTTTAAATACTGGTGTATTTTACCAGAAAAAGACGTTAATGGTAACCTAACAATCAAACTTTATAAAAACGTGATGACATTAATCTTTTAATGTCAGCCTCTTGTATTTATGTAGCAATATACCCTTGTCACCTGCATATGGAGTTTTGCATATGTCTCCCGCTTGATTCGATGCGCAAGAACATGCCCTACGTAGACAATTTATTCTTTTTCAGATTTTTCTCTATACGAGAATGTATGTATTTCAAGGTGAAAAATGCGAAAACTTCCAAATGTTGCATAAATGTGGCAGACTCTATGTTGTCTTTATTTCGACTTCAGTGGAATACATTGAATCGACATATGAATGAAATTAACAATTTTTAATTGATAAAACGTAAATTAATCTGAATATCGAAATGAAGGCCACACTTGGACGTTTTATTGACTGTAGACGATAACGGCCAACTAACAACTTAACTTTATGACACGAGATGAATTCAGTATTTCCACCATCATTTTTCCCTTAATTTATGGAGTAATATTCCACTAACACCTGTCTGTGGTTTTTATGCCGAGTACGATCTATTTTCAAACCGAGGCAGGCTACTGACAGATATGGTATAATAATACAATTTTTTAAAAAAGAAGACATTTTCTTGCTTATCTTTTATAGAATTGTTCATATAAAGTGAATGAAGGAGTCAGGAAATTTGTGATATGTTGACCTATAATACAAATAAGGAGATAACGAACAGTATTCAAGCTCAAAGTCCATTAAAACAATACAAATCGGGAGCAGGGCGCGACTTCCAAAAACATCTGAGGTGGGATCAGGTGCCATGGAGGAGTGAGCATCCCCTGCCGACTGGTCACACCAGTCGTGTGCTCCTTGTCATGATCGGGAAAAACGGAAATAATGTTTAGACATTTCAGTGTATAAATAATGACTGACCTAACAATAAGTATGAAATATGTCAGCCAGCACTTGACTGATAGATCATTGTATCGACCATAAAATTTCCAAAATGATGACTTCAAACGAGAATGTTGAAATCCTTGTTTCATCATATTTTTTTTTTAAATTGTTCATACGTAGAGCATGTTCTAGCGTATCGAATCAACTGGGAGGCAAAAACCCTATATGCAAGTGATAAGGGTATATTGCTACATAAGTAAGGGAAGTTTTCGATTGAAAAATTTAAGTCATCAAGTTCATCATAAAGCTTTGTTGTTAGGTTATCATTGATTTCTTTTTCTAATAAAATATCCAAATATGAAACAGTGTGTCAATGTGTAAGACTCAGTAGTATATTTTATTTCAAGCTCACTGGGATCTATGAAGTCGACATATAAATGTATGTTACTATTGTTAATTGATAATACGTCGTCGATATATCTAAATGTCGAGTTGAAGGTCACAGCAAGTGTTTTCTTCTCATGTAGAGGTTTTTGAATAAATTCTGCTTCATATGAATACAAAATTAGGTCTGCAAAATTAGGGGCGCAATTAGTACCCATGGAAATTCCAACAGATTGTTGGAATGTCTGGTCTCCAAATACCACATAGACAATGTCAATCAGAAATTCAATCATCTTGTTAATATCATCTTCATAGTACATGAGTACTTGTGTGTATGTATTTTCATATATGAATAGTGTTGCAAATGACAAATGACAAGGTAAGTATATTTACGAGTTCCATTTTCATTGAAAAAGCAACTGTCTATGATGTCAAAAAGCCCGGAATTTAATTTATCGTGGGGAATGGTTGTATAAAATGTTGAAAAATCGTACGCTTTGATGTTATTGATTTTAGTAAAATTCTGCGATTTCAAAATGTTCTTTGGAGTTTTTGAGTATCCACATCTGATTTAAACCACTTCTCGAAAATACTGTAGTAAATTACCTCTGAAGTTTCTCCTTCACTACTGTAGACATTTTAGTGAGGAGTAAAGAAAGGGGCTCGGTACATCATGGAACTCGCTATGTATCTTTATTTGTAAGGATTTTTATGGAGTTTTAGAATCCAGTATAGGTATGGTAAATCAAAATCATTTTGATAGTTGGGAAAATTAAAATTATGGTTTTGAAGAATTTCCTACTTAGGAAGGGAGCTATGGGTATAAGTTGGATTACAACTAGTAGAATTAACAGTTAGTTCCTCTGAAATACAATTCAAATAATGAGCTTTGCAAACAATGTTGTTACCTTATTTTTCAGCCGATCAGTACATACTGATCGTGTTTTCTATTCTTATTGCATCGTCGAAGACAGAAGGATAGATGGTTTTTATATTGCCCCTCAATCCCTTAATGCGCGATTTCAACATCCATCTGATACATTTAATCCATTCTGACAAAGTGTCAACGTCTTCTTTTTTTCATATTTGGCCCATCTTCTGGCGTAATCTTCTACTGAATTCATAATAGTTATGAATTAAAGACGCCAGTTGAAAGATCAGGGTTCCCTAAACTTTGGCCCTCTTATAATAAGTTATTTAAGGTCCTTATTATTAACTTATTTACGTCACCAGTAATTACGTGTCCAGCAGGACTATAGTTGTAGGGTGAAGAAAAACATGATTAGGTTGGTGAGATGCTCGATATCTAGGCAATGTAGAATTCTTTTTATGATTAAAAAGTTTGGAAGCAATTGTCGATGTATATTTGAAAGAAATACAAGGTGTGGACTTCAAATTGAAATACGGTGGAATACAAGACTGGATCTTTTTTGTGATTAAGAATATTACTTATATTATCTGTGTCAATTCCTTTGTTGGTATATTGATCATGAAGTTAAAGGAACAAAGGGGGTTGTTTAAGAGGTATTTTCTTCAGCAAAACCTGACGATTTAAAGAGCCTATGATTTGCAAAATCCATTCTCACAAATCACAGATAACTTATTTCATAGTTGGAATTACACATGGGTTTTAAATCTAGATCAAGTTAGTTCAATTTTTTTTTTATTTTGTTTCCTGTCTCAGATAACAGCAAAATGGATTTTATTCGAAATAAATGAAAAAAAAATCTCGTGAATATAAATATAATTATATCATTTATATTTATCAGAAAACAGAACAATCTGGAGCAAGTACGTGTTAATTCCTGCATAAACGCCTACGTCGCTTCCGGGAATAAACATGTACTCGCAGCTCCGAAAGACCAACATAATAATTTATTCCTGTATCAAATTGGTTTATATTGTTTTCCATATTCTATGTTTGCGTTGTTTTGTAAAGCATTGGTCTACGTGCCTTTTTCCAACGTCAAATATAATAACAAAAGGATTGATTTGATAGAAACTCAGCCATTGGTTTCAGAAACATGCAATGCTTTGTTGACAACAGATCAGTTATCCCATGTCTTTTTGATAAGAAACACACGTTCATGTATACTGTAGATCACTTTTTTGCGACACTTTATTTAGCTATTGCTATTTATTAGCGAGACAAAATTTGTGCGAGCTATGGTTTCTGTTTTATATAATCCTTAAATATACAAATATGCGCGCGAATAAAATTTTCGCGAGCAGAAAGACTCGCGTAATTACGCTAATATAAAGTTCTCGCTTTTAAAAAGGTATTTACAGTATACTAAAAACAGGACATTTATTAAATACTTTCGAATGCAGTTACAATTACATTGATTTTTACAAATGTAATTAATAACTTTCAATTACTTTGAAGAATATAATTGAATACATTTCAATTACTTAACTCTATTTTTTAACAATCCTGAAGAACAGATACACGTAAATTTTAGGTTAGAAGGTATATTTCTAATATATAATATCTAGTGCCTGTTATGTTAGTGTGTTTCACCAACGCAAGATTTAGTCCTAAATGTACATGTTCAAAGCGACTTTCCAATGCAATAGTTAGTGAATCAACCATAAAATACTCTCAAATAATATCCTCTACAGGTAGGTATAAACTTAATACCTTGAATTGCAAATGTTGATAATATTCATACAATAAATATTTATACTTGCATAATATAATAACTACTCAATATTTCATATACTATATACATTTATAAGAATCTGTTTTTAGATGTTAAAATGTTTAATAAAGATTTCTTTTCTGAACTATATAAAGAGAGAGAATTCTTTATTGTATTTAATAAATCATCTCTATCAGTGGTCTTTTCTTTGAAGTTAAACAAAGAAAGGTATGAATAACATTTTGACGGGTGTTTTGATAATTCTTTACAGCTCTGATTTGAAGGGCAACAAGGCAGAACTTATAGACACATTAAACTATTTCCTATTTTTTAAATATGATAATCAAGCAATAAAAAAATGAAATGTATCATGGCTATAGCATAGAAGGGTAGAACAAAATTTTAGATAAGCATTAAACTTGTATTAATTCTATATGTGCCTTATGATTATAAAACAAACTGATATTATACTAAACAAGCCATATATCAAATTCATTTATTAGGATGTACATGTAAATGTAAAATCTTGGAAACCAGAGGGTTGGGGGTGTTTTAATTGAATAAAAAGAACTGTAAAATGTGACTTGATGGAAATATTTCCATAATAAATACGTATAAAACAAATAATGAAAAGTAATTGATTTGTAATTGAAAAATAATTTAAATTGTTTGTTATTTCCATATTTCATGGTATTATTGCGTGGTTTTTTTGTTTTTTGTTTTGGGGGGGGGGGGTTCAATTTTTTTTTTTATCTTATTTTTTTATTTGTTATTAGTTTTTGTTTGTTTGTTTGTTTTTTTATTTTATTTTATTTTGTTTTGTTTTGTTTTGTTTTGTTTTGTTTTTTTTTTGGGGGGGGGGGGTTGTTTTTGTTTTTGTTTTTTTGTTTGTTTGTTTTTTTTTTTTTTTTTGTTTTTTTTTTTTTTTTTGTTTTTGTTTTTTTTTTTTTGGTTTACCGATAATAAAATTACAAGTAATTGAAAAAAATGGTTAATTCAAATTATCCAATTACTTTGAAAAATGTAATTAATTACACTTATTTACAATTACTTTTTTCAATTACATCATCCCTGTTAAAAATAAAACGTTTCCATCACACGTGACACCTAATTTGCTAACGATTGTTCTAGTATCCTACGTTAATTTGTCAGTGTTTTCATATTCTTTGCCGCGTACATGCAACTCTGATTTCATAAGTTCTTCAACAGTTAAGCGCACATCATTTTCAATGATGATAACTCTTTTGGAAAGATTTTTAACTTACCGGTATAACCTATTTCTTTGCAGGCTGTCCATCGTGCGATTCATAGTTTCTACCACTCAAAAATGGTCTTTTGCCGTTATATACAAATAAATGGATCGTTTTTAATATATTTCCTGGTTCCTCCTTCATTTGCAGAGTTTTTCTAGAGGTTCCCTGATCGAGTGCAAAACAACATTTTATGGCTTTTCGCTCCTAGGTGACGTACTTCGACGTCATCTTTTTTTTTCTTTTTTTTTTTTCTTTTTTTTTTTATTTTTTTATTTATTTATTTTTTTTTTTGGTTTTTTCAATGAGGTTTACCTGTCTTTGGAAATTGATTTCTTTTAAACAAAGCAATGTATTACATTACAATTTGGTATCTAAAATCAAATATGGGGATAACGAACAGTAATAAAGCTCAAAAGTCGATAGAAAAAATATGAATCAGGAGCAGAGCAAGCACGTACCTCTAAAAACATCAGGGATGGGATCAGGTGCCATGGAGGAGTAGGCATCTAATGCCGACCAGTCACATCCGCCATATGTTCCTTGTCATGAATGGGAAAAAAGTAAAAAAAAAAAATCCCCAGACAATTCAAAGTGTAAATATGGCCTACCAATTAGTATGAAAAACACCAGTTAACATTCGACTTAATGATAGATGGTATTTGCTGACAAGGTCATTGTATCGACCACAGAACTTGCAAAATTATGACTTTAAATAAGAATGTTGATATTCTTGTTTCATCAACTTGTTTGTCAATAGCTTGCCTCGTTTCAGAAATTGTTCATACGTAGAGCATATTCTTGACTATTGAATCAACATAGAGATATAAACCCTGTATGCAGGTGATAATGATATATTGCTGCATAAGTAAGAGAGGTTGATGACTGAAAAGTTGAAGTCTTCGCGTTTATCATAAAGCTTATTTGTTAGGTTACCATTAACGTCTTTTTCTGCAAGTTTTGAAACTTTATTACCTATTTACGGAACACCACCAATCATAATCCAAAATCGGCTACTGCGTATGATTTAAAAGAAAGTATGGGAACCAGTTTTTGCATTTAGAAAAATTGTTTTGAACTCCACAGAGTGAATATGAAAATTATGACACCCTATTGCATATCAACCATATTCCAAACGATGATTAGGTTACTACGTAAATGTGAAAATGAATCTTAGAACCAGGTTTACATGGAAAGACTACCTTACTCAATACCTAATATTGGCCCCGATGTGAAAATAAAAATTTCAAAACCTTATTGCAAATCAATCATATTTCAGAAAATGCTGTCCGAGTCAGTTAACACGTAGGTGGTTACCTCTAAAAACCCGAAGAATCAACAATAGTTAATCCATAATTTACATGAATATACATGAACATTATACCAAATAGAACATGAAATGCTAAGGTGAGCATGTACCAATTGGCATTTTGTGTTATAAGCTCATAGAATAAATTCATCTATAGTCTGAAACAAAAGTTATTAAAGCAAACAAAGATAAAAAGAAGTTGGGAATAAAGGTTTATGCTAAGAAAACTTGGTTTCTCTACCCCATATTGAACCCTACAGTGAAAATAAAAAATTCTTAACTTTGTTGCACACCTGTGGTGGACACCGTCTATCATATTCCAGAAGATAAGTTGGCTACTCTTAAAATTAGGGGTGAAACGATACACCTCCTTCACGGTTCGATACGTATTGTATAATTTTGTCTCGATTCGGTTATTTTCGATACGATACATTTTGATAGAAGGAAACAAATTCTACGTTGTTTTATGCTTTCTTTTTCTAAATCTAGTCACATATTTTACGAATTTTATTTGCAAATTGACTAGAAGAAATTGATTAAAATTATTTGACTGTCAAAAATTATTTTACAAGCTATCAGTCATCAAAAATTTACGTTTTCTATACTTATTTATTCTGAGTAACGTGTTTTACCTTATGCCAAACCCGACTGAATAACGACCCCGACCGAAAAATGAACCGAACCGAAAATTAGAGATTTTGCATCGTGTATCAAACCGAGAAAAAATACCGCGGTGCATCGATACCGCGGTGAACCGTTTCACTCCTACTTAAAATGTAGGAAAATTTGAGGAAGAATATTTTGTCTGAAAACATCATTTTTCTTCCCCAAATGATACCTGGTGGTAAAAATAGTATTATTCAACCTTATTGAACATCTACAGGACACCATCAATCGTTTTCCGAAAATAAACTGACTCCTGCTTAAAATGTACGAAGAATTCTTGAACATTTTTTTAACTGAAAAATGCCCTGTTTCGACCGACTTTTGGTCCCCAGAGTAAAACTGAAAATTCCCAAACCTTACCGCAAATGTGCAGGAAACCACCTCTTCATATTCCAAAAGATGAATTAACTACTGCTTAAAATATGAGGAAACTTGAGGAAGAAAATGGTGGACAGAGAGGCGTACCAGGACAACAACTTATTAACTTTCAGGTAGATCATAACATTCTTGATTATGCTTATATTCATCTCCTCTCTGTAAATTTACATAAATCATACATTCCAAAATTGTTCATTTCTTTGTGTACAATTACAACTGTTTGTTTCAACTGGGAAATAGTGGTTGTTGTTCAAAACTACAAGATTTTCCTCCTAAGGCTGATTCTCTACAATACTTTTTCCTGGTGGCAAACAATAAACCCATTAAAATGTGATAGTATGTCAATTTAATCGCCCTATAATATAATGTTGATATTTGTCTCTTGGGAACGTCAACTATCTTAGTCACATGATTTAGAGATAAAAATGGCCGTCAAATAAAGAAAAATGGAGAGTAGGTTTATTCAATTTATATTTAAATACACGTTTTTGGTTGTGATAGGTAAAACACTATCTATGTATTAAAGATTTAAGAAATTTAAGATAAAAGAGATTTACCGGTAAGATTTATGAAAGAAATATTTATGAAAGAATGATTTCATACTAAAATAATAGATGTATCGAAAGTATCCATTCTATATCACAATATGGTTAAAATTACTGGCAATTAGTTACAATAGCGAGAACGAATGTGCGATGTACAAATAGTTTTCTTTCTCTCTTTTTAACCATGTGAGCATGTTTGCTAATTTCCTTTGGACACAAATTTAAATATATATATACAAATATATAACATGTACAAGAACCATTAAACGGGAAAAACAGACAAACTAGCTGACTTGGTATAAAGTCAGTTAAAAAGTTTGCGTCCTCATTAAAATCAGACAAACTAGCTGACTTGGTATGAAGTCAGTGAAAAAGTTTGCGTCCTCATTAAAATCGTGATTACCTCCGCCTTTGCACTTCGTAGATACAAACTTTTGATTAATTTCATTAAGTTTAAGTTGTATTTTAGATATTGACTATTCCTGTAATTAAAAGAAAAATGCTGGGCGTTTTGAAAATCTTTATTTGTCGCAATTTTCATGTGTCGTTCTTTCGCAGAGTAAATATAGTGCAATTATGATTTTAGGTCACCTGAGTCACTCAGTTGACCTATTTCAATCTGTTT
The DNA here is from genome assembly GCF_033153115.1 of Saccostrea echinata. Lineage (NCBI taxonomy): Eukaryota > Metazoa > Mollusca > Bivalvia > Ostreida > Ostreidae > Saccostrea > Saccostrea echinata. The sequence continues at coordinate 11,364,222 of NW_026889777.1, forward strand.
TCGTTTGACGTCGTACTCCATCCGTTTGTTGGTCGTAAACTTTTGAACATTTTTAGCTTCTTCTCTGGAACTGCCGAACCAATTTCAACAAACGTTTGGGCAAATGGGGGCAAAAATTGTGAATTCCATGATCTCTGCCCCCCGGGGGGGGGGGGGGAGGGGGGCCTAAGAGGCATGTGCAGGGCCAAAACCATCAAAATTAATCCAATTTCCCAAAACTTTATCTACTCCTGAACATCAAGCAGTCAAACTATTGTTCATGAGCTCTTTACCAAAACTGTCAAATCCATGGCCCAGGGTCAGGGGTTCTGGATTTAGGGTGAGCTCTATTGATAGTTTAGTGAAATTACAAAAATCCTTAAAAAGGATATTAAACAAAGAAATTAAATGCATAGTTATGATGAGCAAAGGTTCATCTAAAATTGTGAATATCAAGGCCCCTGGGTCATGGGTTCTGGTGTAAGGGGGGGCTCTATTGATTATATTGTGAAAATGCATTATTTCTTAAATATCTTCTTTGCTCCTGAGTATTTGGTAAAAATACCACATGCACGGTTATGATGAGCAAGGCTGTCTTGTCCGAAATTGTGAATATCATGGCCCCTATATCAAGGGTTCTGGTGTTAGGTTGGGTCTCTATTGATTGCACAGTGAAAATGCTTAATTTCTTTGAAAAATCTTCTTTTTTGCTTCTGTGTATTTTAAAGACATATTAAGTGCATGGTTAAGATGAGCAGGGGAGCCTCTTCCAAAATGTTGAATTTCATGGCCCCTGGGAAAGAGGTTCTGGAGTTGTGGGAGGGGACAGTTGATTATATAGTGAAGATGCATAAATTCTTTGAAAATCTTCTTATCTGCTCCTGTGTATTAAGCAAACAAACTAAATGCATACACTGTAAAAAATGTGTTTAGGATCTAAACACTTTTCTAAACACTATTTATGTAGACAGATTTTTAACATGTTTAAATCCTAAACACATTTAAATTCTAAACATGTTTTGAAATGTGTTTAATTTCTAAACATGTCATAAGGCTCATGTTTAGGACTTAAACATGTTGAGAATTACACATGTTTAGGGTTTAAACATGTTAAATACACAATCAATATTAAGGAACATATAATAAAAATAACGATCATATTATATGATCCTTGTGATATATAAATTTGTCCAGTGTCATTATCATGGTTATATAAATCACTAAGAATTTCAGAGATATTATATTTTATTATTGAGAAGTTTGATTTGAAAATTTAAGCTAAAAAAAATTGGTACAAATAGTCATGCATTCCATTTACTAACATGTACAAAACATTCATATTTTTTGGACACAATTTCTTTGAAACAGGTATATTTCAATAATAAAACTCATCTGTAAAAAAGAGCTACTGGTAGGTATATGTACTTTTAGAAAGAATAATGTCCAATATTGCCAAATTGACAAACATGTACGAAGATCCATATGGTATGTTACAAAGTCACTGAAAGGGTGTTTCAGTCATCAAATTCCTTTGTAAATTTGAGATAATTGAAACTTTTCGCAAATTTGTTCTCTTTGTCTCCTAAAATATAAAATTGTACAAAACCAAGAATTTGAAAATATTTGGGGTACGATAAGTCCCAAGCATAATAGCAGAACAATAGCTCTGTTAGAGCTTTCTTAAGATCAGGAGAGCATAAAATCTCTAATCCCCCTCCAATTATGAAACAGTTCATGATGTTGTTCCTCTCATCTTGAATAACCATCAACCTTGGTGGATCATCTCTCTTTGTTTTCAGTGACATGTCGTTTTTCTATTGAAAAAATAAAATACAATTCAATAAATTTTAAAATCTTCAAAATGTTTCAATCTTAAATTACATGAACTTGGGTAACAGTCTTATTTAAATACAAAAGAATTGTTAGATAATCAAGGGGTAAGCTGAATAAGATCTTTAATATGGTCTTTCACACACACACACACACCCTCACAAACATATATATGCATACATATAAATATATTTACCTTACACACAGTAATTAAAGGCTGTTTGGTCCCCTTCTTTTGTTGGCACTTAATCTTTTCTTCAAGGTTTTGAAGAAGGTCTAATATGTCAACCTCTCTATCGTTTTCCCTGTCGTCTGCCTTCAGTAAAGAAAATGATTCAATTTCTAAATCTGATATATGATGTTGAAACATTTCAAAAAATATATATGTATTACATGTTTATAGTGAACATCAAAGAATTTCTGAATGAAGCAGAAAGAAAATACATTTCATCATAATACATGACAATGTCTACCTCATCACTAGATCGCCCCAATAAATCATCCAGTTTCTGCAAAACATCAAGCCAACGATCTGCATAGTTCTGAAGGTCTGGTTTCATCATTTTGAACTCTTTTTCAATCTAAAAAAATCAGCATTCATTTTACTTGAAAAAGTTACAATTGATAAAGTAGTTTTCATATATGACATTTAATTTTAATAACAAATACTTACAAACTCCACAATACCCAAGAAAGGATACTTTTTGATCAGGTCCCCACAATTCCCGTTGTGTTTCCTTTCTATAAAGGTTCTCCTTGCATGAAATGTTGCTCGTTGAGCTTTTGCCACCAATGCCCGATCAATCAATTTCACTGGTTTCTTAAATTCTTGCAACAGTTTCTTTTCAGCCTCATCCACATTCATATCCTCTATAAAATACATGTTAACCATACCATTTAATATTGATGACAATGTGAAAAAAAGAGTTCAACAGTATAAATTTAATATTTTTTGTTTAGACATAAGTATTAAAATTCATACCATCCAACACTGTAGCTGGAACTCTCTTCATCTTTTTAGCATCAGTCACAGGAGGGGCCTTGCTCCTTGCATTCCACCTCCACCTAATATTTCTAACCTTTTGTGATAATTTCTGATTGAAAAAGGTCTACAAAGAAAATTAACAATTCTTTTTTATATCAAATGTAATCATACAGGAATTTAAAAACAAGGTGATTCTAGGCACATGTGTAAGTGTAATTTCATGAACTACAAACCCAGGGTTCTTTTAGTGACTTATGTCCGATGCATGGGTATTTAGTAGTCATCAGCCGTCCGAAGTCTGCATATAGTCCTCTAGACTCAAAATTGCCGACAGAAAGTACATGATAGGCTGTTTCCTCAATGAATTTGTCCCATTCTTTCATGATTTCTCCAGAATCAAGCAGAGAGACTATCACTGGTGAATAAGCTGGGACATACATCTCCACTGGTTGTGGTTCCTGACAATCACTCTTTGCCTTAAGATTTGAATGCTGGAAAATGTATAAAATGCATTAAAATATACGATGTTAATTTTAAAAACAAAAACAAAATAATACGACAATTTTTACTATGTTTACAGTACATGTTGTAATGATACAGGTACAAATAAAATTTCAGAAAAAAAAAAACTCACCGAAGTTTTGGAGGTTCCTGGTTCATCTAAGGGTATTTCATGATTAACGATTTGCCTTGGTGTTTCTTCATCAGTGGACAATTTTTGGTCTTCCTTAGTTTTACATGTACTTTGTATTTCTTTGACAAGAACTGTTATTTTTCTCGCTGGCCCAACTTTGGTTGGCAGCATTGCAAAGACATCTTTTTCCTCCATATGCAAGAGACTAAATCCATCAACTTCATTATCTGGAATTTAACAATGTACCTGGTTGAACATATTCAATCCCAGCAAAAGTCAACATTTGCAAGCATGATGAATATAGTTCCGTTTATGCTATGCATAATCTGTGGCCACTTGTACTTTAGGTCTTGAGTACATATGCAGACTGTTTCATTCTCACTAACTACTTTGCATGCAAAAGCATTTACACTTCTGTCATAAAACAAAATTTCAAGTCTAGAACACTCCAAGTATTTTTTGTTGTTAAAAATAAACATATGTTTAATAATTAAAAATGCTATGTCTCCTTCTGCATAATCTTCAATAAGCACACTTCCAGGTCGATATGTAATTCCTTTTATTTCAATTTGGTTTGATTGTAACACTTGCTGAGCTTCGAATTCTGGATTATGAATAAGAAGAGTGTTTCTGACTGTGTCTGAAAGCTGCTGTACATGCCATTCGACTCCATATGAAACTGAATCCCCAGTGTACAAGTACACCTCTGTCTTTCCATTTGATCCACACTGTTGCAAACACATCCATCGCTGATGATGAAGGGCAACTGATAATGGTAATTCTTTGAAGTTTTTCCACTTTTTATTCTTGAATAAACCATGCTTTGCTTCCATTCTCATACACCAGTGGTTTCTGGCTGGACCAAATTTCAATATCTGATCTGGAAAATGTATCAAATAATGAAGTTTTGGTGTAAACAGGACTTCAGGGTAGAGTTTTCTGAAGCTATAGTTGTGAGAATATATCAGTTGCCTAAGAGACATGATAGTGTTACTTGATGCAACTGGAGATATCACTAATAAAGTTATCTTCAAAAGTCGAATAAAATTTTTCCAATTTTCATCATCATCTTCAATTTCATTTCCTATCATAAATGGAAGAAGAGTCATAAAGTTTTTGGTTTCCACAGCAGACATAGGAAAATTTTTTTTTATATCAAGTGCTTTCTTTTCAAGTACTTGCGGTTTATCAGCTCCCTCTTCCACAGTATAAGAAAAGTTTTTTATCTTCCTATTTAAATCTCCTAAGGTAAAATATTTCTTCTTCTCTATAAATGAAGTAAGTAAAAGTTGCAATTCAAGTTTTACAATGCCTTCTAGAAGCACATGCATTGGGTCTTGTAAAATGCACTTTGTAACCTCAAATTCTGGAATATCTAGCAACTCACTTCGTCTGCTTACTCCATACTTCTTTGACCAGTACTGCAGAGTTTTTCCTTTTAATTCTTCAAGTATTCCACAACGGTCTCTATGTTCTTCTTCATTTCGTAATTTTGAGACCCTGTCTGAAAAACTGTAGTCTATATTTTCAAGTGATACTTCACACACTCTGCAAGGCTTTTCTGCATTTCCTACACCTTCTTTAAATCCTCCCAAGTACTGGGCAGCAGGTGTATCTCCAATAACACAGTATAATGTTCCATATACAGTTTGAATTTCACCATTAATAGTAAGGACTTTTCCTCTGTGGAGTTCCTGCATTGAATGAATAAAGTCTTCAAACAAGGCCTTCATTCCATATTTTTTCAGGTGAGTGGCTTTAGCTATTGCTAACAACTGAGTAGCTGCTGATTTATAGCGAAATTCAGGTGTGATATTTAATAAGGTCCAATAAAATATTGAAAGTTTATGTTTTTTCTTATGAGAGCCTATGGGGTTCACTATCTCAAAATCATCATAATATATGCAAAAGAGCAAAGCATTTCTGTGATCTTGGAAATATTGTTTTTGATAATATGATCCATCATAAAAGTCATTTATTTCAAAAGTGTTTTCTGTTTCTTTATTTAGTTCGTCTTTGATCTCTGGCATTTTTAGTAATTCAGCAAGTTGTTGAAACAATGGAATATAATAGCCATAATGCTCTTTTTCTACAAAACGGTATTTTTGTTTCAACCTTTTTTGGATAAATTCACTACCAAGTTTGACTGGTACAGGCTTAATATATCCTAATTTATCTCGAAAATACCTTTCTCTTAAGTGTTGGGTCTCCAAACCACAAAAGGATGCATCTCTGAATATTTGATTAAAATCCAATTGAAGGAAAATATTTTCAGGAATATTCTTTGACAACTCTAATTTTATCATATTGCTTTGCTCATTCAACATAAGTTTTGTCGAAGTTATTATATCTTCAATAGCTCTTTGAGATAAATTATGATCTGCAATCATTTTCAAAAGAAATTGAGCTTCTGATCTTTTTCTGTCTTGTTCAGGGGTTAATTCTTCATTACTTATATCTTCACATGTAAAAGACATCTCTTCAGTTGTTGCTTCTTCATCACTTTCAATTTCACTGAGTACATCAGAAGAATGTTTTCTGTATAAGTGTTGAGAGAAACTTCTAATTTTGTTAAATGAAGAACCACATCCTGGTTTACTACAGTGAACTTTAAATTTTGGCTCATTCTTATGACGTCGGACTAGGTGTTGCAGAATTTCTTCTTTTGTTTTTCCAAAATATGGACACATGCTGCAGTTGTACATGTATGTGGCACTCATTTTCCCCTGTTATGTGTATCCAGTCTGCATGCACATGCAAAATGCTAACCTACAAAGATTTTAGTAACTTTGTTAAATTAGAACTACTTCTAATTGACAGGAAATTTCATATGCAGATAAATTAACGATTACATGCAATTTAAAAAAAAATGATTGTTTACATACCTTTCAATATCTGACTTGTTTCTCTGCTTACACCTGCTTGAATTAGCCATTGATAAACTTCATCAATTGAGGATTTGTCTGTCAAAGCCATGCCTAAAAAAGACAGTGTCTTTGGGAAATATTCATATTATATATATATATATATGAATTTAGTGATAAAGTACAACATGAAAAAAAATGACTCAAAGATGAGATTAATGATAGAATAAATAATTAAATATTAATAATACAGAATTTTAAAAATGTGAAAGAATACCTTACTGAAATTAAAATATAAATCAAAGGGGCACCAGTTTGATTTGCTTTTAGAATAATTAAACTGAAAATTCATTATTATAATAAACATGAATGGTAAACATACTTGTACAAATATTATTTTCTTTTAATGAGGTCACAAAATTTACTGTGTCATGAAGCAAAGAAGACACATCCTCTTGATCCAAATTTCTGAGTTCTTTAAATGTCTGGACTAAATTTACTGCAAGATTATCTCTCTCCTCATCTGAATAGTCAACTATATTTGTATTTTCTTGATCTAATTGTGGAATGACATTATTTCTCTGTGCTCTTGGAAGAGGCTTAGTAACTTTGTGATTTTTAATAAAATCATGAATTTCTGAATGAAAATCCTGAACTTTTTGCACAAGTCCTTGGGTCTTCCCATCAAACTGTTAAAAAAATAATGAGGAAAAAATATTTTAATAGCTCCACGACCAGTTAGTAAAATCAGTATATTTCACTACATAGCTAGAATTACCTACCATAGCTTTATTTAGCTACTTCAATGCATTTTTTTTTTTTTTTTTTACAATTTTGCTTTTTATTTAAAAAAGACAAAAAATTCAGGTACTGTATACAATTACTAGTATTTAAACTCAGAATGAAAAAAAAAAAACAATCCAAAGTAGAGATATATAGTTTAAACATTGCTGCATCTCAACACTTTTTAGCAAAATAGTTATTTCTATTGCTTGAGCAATTGTCCACCACACTGAGTCATGGATATAAGTATGATTGCATCACAATGTGCTGAACAATTGCCAATCAATTATCATGTTAAGCAGAACTGGTCTTCTTTTTTATTTCATATGTCATTTCATTCAAGAAATAACTGTTTGGTCACAAATTAACCATTGTATTTAGTCAAAAAACTTTTAAAACTTTGATTGCAATTGCACAGAAAAAGACACATCTTCAAGAGTGATTTTTCATGATTTGTTTACAGATGAGTTCAACGTTAAAAATATTATCAATGATCAACATGATCAATGTGTAATTTTCTGTACATCCTGAGAAATATGCCAATTCAACAAATAATTTTGAATTAGTAGCTAAATGAAGCTACTTCAGGGAGGTAAATATAGCAATATACGTATTTAAACCATGTAGCTAAATCAGTAAATATAGTGATTGTACCAGACCTGTTTAAGTATGTTTGTAAACCTCGGAATCATCATACAAGCGATAGCTGTCCTATTTGATCGTGCAAGCCTCCTTCAAGGGGGGTTATACAGTTATCAATATTATATTTCTATTATTAACAAAGTGATTGAGGCGAAATCTTTGCCAAAATCGTCCCCCAATTCCAATCTCATGAATCTGCGAAGACATGATGTTGACATAATTTAAATTCTAACAATACCGAACCCGACTGATATTGGAACTCGAGCACGATTACAATTAAAATACCGAATCAATTTAAAAGTGAATACTCCGTCAATAATACAGTTTATGAATAGGCGATCCAAATGCATTCAAATTTTAAAAATAAAAATCTGACATAGCCACATATTTGGGGACTGGAACGCACTCATAAAACAGATACACAGATCGAAAACATGCTTAAACATCAAACAAATCAGCCTTAAAATTCAAATTTAAACATTTCTTGAGTTTTAACAGGCAATAAAGCAACAACAAAAACGATAAAAAAATATCTGTGATATACATGACTTAGTTTCCTTTACCTCCATTCACCACAGTCTTTGTATTACCACTGGCTGTTTGGTTCTTTGTGTTCATCTGGCGGGAATGAAAGAGCGCGCTATGGAAAAACACTATAACGGAAGTGACGAATATCTAAACGTGTTTAGTTTGTAAACGCGTTTAGAAAGTAATGCTTAGGTTACATTATGATGGAAGTGACGAAAATCTAAACACGTTTGGTTTTTAAACATGTTTTAAAAATGGTGTTTAAGGTTTCAACGCATAACTAAACACGTTAAGCCTGCAACATGTTCACCATACGTTTAAACTCTAAGCGCATTTTTTACAGTGTAGTTGTGATGAGTAAGCGTGCCTCATCTAAAATTTTGAATTTCATGGCCCCTAGGTCAGAGGTTCTCGTGTTACACTGGGGCTCTTATAACTAAATAAAGAAAATTCATAACTTTTGGAAAATCTTTGCATAAATCACTTAATGATAATGGATCCCCTTCCAAAGTGGCGGCCATTTTGGCAATTTTAAATCCCCGTAGACTTTGAATTTACCGCCGCGTCAATACACTGGTTGACCTCGAGGGTTCGTATAAATGCAGAAAGTTTGAAAAAATAATAAATCTACCGATCAAGCCTAGGTTGAAGGCCAAGGTATTTATATATTTTGATATATTTTGTGAAAAGTGGTGACATTCCGGTCGTGGGACAGGCTACAGTAAGGTTATTCTTGACAAAACCATTGGCAATATGGTTATATTTGCAATTAAACTAAAGGAATTAAAGGTCATATCTCACATTTCAATGTCACATCTCATATCTCAGGGTCACTGTCATATCTCAAAAATCAAGGTCACTGACATATCTTTACAAGGAGCACACGATGGCTGTTATCGGTCGGCAGGGGATGCTCACTCCTCCATGACACCTGATCCCAGCTCTAAATTTTGAGGTCCGTGTTTGCTGTTCTCCAAATTTGTATCGGTTCATTGGGCTTTCGATATTGAATACCGTTCGTTATCTTCATATTTCATTTTAAATCTCTAGGTCACTGTCACATCTCAACCTCATGGGCATTGTCACATCTCAATCTCAAAGTCACTACTATGTCTCTAATGTCCATCTTCCCAAGTCAAGAGTATCTGATCCACTCCGCTCCACATAAACTTTAATGTGGAGCGGAGTGTATCAGAAACCATTGACTTGGGAAGATGCAAATGTCAAGATCATCGGGACAAGACTTGTAGAAATCACGATTCAAATCTTTAATCGATAAACCGTCGATTTCTATCCTTAGTTGATCACATATTGTTTTCCAATATCATGTCTGAAGGTCAAATAGTAAGTTATGGCCAAGAGTATAATCTGAGAAGGTGAGATATCCATTTATTTTATTACAAGGGAAAAAGTATATCTATTCCAGAATTTAGTCTGGGCAAGTGAATATGAAAGTCAGAGTCGATTTATAAGCACTAGTATAATTCATATATAAAAAAAGAGAAGCTTGAATGAACAAGTGTACATGTAGTATACATGTACCAAAGAAGTGATTGACCTGAGCACGTGTACTCAATATATAATCTCTAGGATTTCGTAAAATGGGGACGTACTCCAGTCACTGACTCTGGTGGGTTCATTCTTAGGTGATGCTTCATCGTTAATAATCATATAAACATAATAAGCACCTCATTTTATATCGTCGCCATGTGATCTTGTAAGGTAGGAATAAGGTGAATGGTGGACTTTGTCTAAGTAACCACACTGATACTAGAGCTATTGAGATTCTGACGAGCTGTCAATTTAATAATGGTAATTCATCTGGTTCACTTAACATGGTCCGTACTTTTTAGATTTTTTTTCTTTTACTGAAACAAAATAATTCTAATTCAAGCTATAGATGATAAACAGTATATGTTAAAATATAACGTACACATTAGAACATTTCCATTCATTAATTTCATGTTTGAAATAAAAAAACCTAAAATGATCGCACGTACCAACGTACGTATGACAGAATTCACTAGATGACTACGCTCTTGTGTTAAATATATAAAACTTTTTTACACTCTTTTCGTATCCAACTTAATTTCTGTAAAGGATCAAGCATTGTTTTGACCCTATAGTTATTTATGTAGTTGTTCATGTCGCTGTACTACATTCAATTTGACGTTATTTGCATTTTCCTGATGAGCTCTCATGTTTTTAAATTTGTAATCATCTTTTTAGGTCATTATTTAAACACTGAATTGTCTACGTATTTTTCCGTTTGCCCGATCATGACATTATTCACATGGCAGGTGTGACCGTCTACTGGGGGATACTTACTCCTCCATGGCACCTGAACCCACCTCTTGTGTTTTTTAGAGGTCCGTGTTAGCTCTGTCCCAATTTGTATTGTTACAATGGAGTTTTGAGCTTGATTACTGTTCGTTGTCTCTATATTTCATTCACCATAGCTTTGCCCTAGAAGAAGAAAAAAAAAACTTGTCAGAAAAAGTTTTTTTTCTATCGAAACAGGCACGAAATAACGGACTGTAATTTTAAGAAAATTGCCAAATATTTATTTAATCTAAAATTTTATTTTAAATAAACATATGCCACTTTTAAAAATAGATTTCTTGTAAGTACATGTAGTTTTAACTTAAATGAAATCGAGTGATTTCTCATCTCCGCTAGCCAAGGGTTTTTGATCCGCTACTCTCCTCACAAACCCTTGGCATACGGTGCAGTCAAAAGTTGGGATTGTTTACGACATCTCCCAACATAGGCACAAATTGCGTCATCGACAAAAATAAAAGGCGCATTTGAAAATTTAAGTTTTTAAAGAATAATTAACAAGAAGATATCGAGCAATGTTTATTGCGTGGACCCTGAGGTCCACGCAGATAATATATAAACGGGGTTAAACCGGATGCCATGGGCTTACGTCAGGCTACGCATGCGCGAGAATGCTAGAGAGTTCGCCTCTAAGACAACTTGCCCTTAGAACAATTCGACCTTTTTGAATTAGAATGTGCCAATCATTGTCAAACCTCGCTCTAAAATCTGTACATCTTATAAATGTATTCTTTGGCGTAACCAACGTCCGGATTCCTCTTTTATACATATATCCGTATATTCAAACTAAAGTCTATGGTACAAGCATTTTAAATAAGTAGGAAGAGCTTAATATATAGATAGCTTAACAGCTTGAACATGTTTAATTAAAAACTTAATTCAACTACTAGGGTTTAAGAGATAGTCTTTGCCATGTTTACTGGCATTAGTTTTGTGCATCAAGGTTCGCAAAATAATTTGATAGACAGCAATCCAAATATAGCTTAATAAAGTCCTGTAGCAACGTTTTTCCATGTGGGGAAGAGGGAGAAACATAAAAACAAGCTAATTCAGAGAATTTGTGTTCCCCGCTTAGGGAAAAAAGAAGAGCAGATAGAAACTGTAATGTTAAATTAGAATCTAGTGTAGTATAGTTTTTCCTGAATCCCGCTTGATTTTCTTTCAATAAATCAACTTCATTTGCATAATTTTCCAATCTGCTATTTAGAATACATGTGAAGACTTTTCCTAGGCAGCTAAGTAATGTTATAGGACGATAATTATCAGGCTTTGTGGGATCGCCTTTGTTTTTATATATCGGCTTAATAATACCAATCAACCATTCTTCTGGAACGAGTCCACTTTCATATATCATGTTAAACAATTTTAAATAGACTGGCATAAATATAGATAATGTTGATGAAATATGTTCATTCAGAATACTATCAAATCCACTTTTTATTTTTTTGACAGCTTGTCTAGATCTTATTTCATCTTCACGGATTGCAGGGTTTAAAATCTCATCGGCTATATCATGAATCTCATATGCGACAGGTGTTGAATTATCATAAAAGGAAGTTTGCTGTTCACGTTCACTTTCATTGACGTCTTTCAGAAATGTGTACATATCATTAATATTAACAGCACATTTTTTTTCTTTATCAGAAGCATTTAAAATTTTCCAATAATCTTTCGAGTTTGTTGATCGTAATTTTTTTAGTTTATCTGATAGATCATTTCTATATTTTTGTATACATTTATCCATCGTCTTTTTATATTCTGTACTCGTTACAGTAAGATTCAGTTTATTTTCTGCTGAGTTGTGTCTATTGTGCATTCTTTTTGCTAAATGAAATTTTTTCCTAGCCGTTCTACAGTCTTTATTAAACGATTTTTTTTTTTTTTTTTTTTTGGTCTTATTGTTTAGTGTTTTTTTTCTTTTGCAATCCAAATGTTTCTTTAGCTACATTTGTAAAAACCTTACTTATATCATTTGCTACTTTAGAAATGTCAGCTCCGCTAATTGTGTCAATACGGGCAGATAATTCCTTCAAAAAATCTTCAATAGCCTCTACGCTTGACAATGCGATTTTACTACAATACTGATCTGCTTTGTCTGGACACCACAATTTTACACTTGACTGATTCTCACTTACGCATATATTTTCAGACCGTGTATCAAGACTGGAAATTGTAAAAGATAACGGCTTGTGTACATCAGAGAATAAATCACTCAAGCTCAATAAAATGGTGCAAATGATGTCGCTGGGGGTTAAGCGTAAAAAAATAATGAAATGTCAAAGAAAGTACTTTTTGAATGAATGCATGAATATGTAACCTTTAAGGCAAAAATACAAAAATGGAGTGAACAAATCATATTGAGATATTTTATTTGGCATATAGTGATTTTTTGAAACACGTTACTGTCGCCAACATCGAATAATTCCACTTAAATGGCTACTTTTTGTACAAATAACAGTTCAGTCTTAAATTAGATAGCATATGTCTTCAAAACATTTATTTGTAAAATGCTTTTAATAAATTATTGAGCATAATCACAAATATATTACCAAACTTTGATTTGATATCCCCATGTCGCCAGAAACAAAATAAAAACGGACTGTGACATTAAATATAGTATGAGTATTCGGTTTTGTATGCCTGTAAGATTGGAATACGTTTTATTTTGAAGGAAACTTCTTGAAAATTAAAAATAAATGGTACAAAGCCTTGTATATGTTACCAATTTTTTGAAATTACATTCTATCTTCGTATTTTACATGCGTATGGATAGGCATGAAACATTCGTTGTATTAGTTTAACAGATGACATAGAATGATATCATAGTTAAACATGTGATACTTTTTCTTCTATCCAACAACAGTATTCCATGCTCTAACCAATGAAAATGAAAATGAACAATGTCTTATTGTTAGCGTACTATTTAAGAGAAAATGATTAAATGAAATAACCGTTACCGAAACATTCGTTACCAAACCTCTTAAAAAAGAATGATTTATGAGTTCAAACATCTTAATTCTGCACATATACGTGGTCAAATATTTTGCGCCGTATTCAAATTTTGACACCCGGAGTACGGTACTGCCTTTTTATGACTTTTTTTCTTAAGTCTAGACAGTGTTGGTGAGTTTGTTTTCTAGAATGCAATAACAATGAATCAAATGGAATGAATTAGTATGTAACTGTTAATATTTATATAACGACCGACAACAACTACGCAACCAGTTTCAATCTACACCTGAATGTCCTAGATATTAGTCTTTTTAACAAATCATATATGAAAATTGCAACAATATTTACAGATTTTCTTTCATGACAAATTGTTCGAATGTAAACTTTATTGATTGATTTGTATCATTTTAAGCTTAAGTTGCATAAATTTTATTATAAACTGATTCTAGAGACGCATTATTGAACACACACATTAATTCTGTAGAAAAACATTAATTAAAATTATTTTGAAAGACATTTTTAGTTTGAATCAGATGATATTGATTAAACAAAGGCTTGAGTTTCTATTCTGAATCTACATCGGGGTTTTTTGTTTCTCTCTTATAATTTTGATACTGTTAAACTCGCATTTTATGTTAAGTAACGTACGTTTCAGCATTTTATTTTTGTTGAACTATGGCATTGACCCAAGCAGAAATACGAAGGAAGTTTCCATTGATGGTTAAATGATTTCAAGCTAAAAGTCATCATAAAAATTGTTATTTTCATTATTTTAGGTTCTGTTAAAACCTCTATACAGACAATTTTACACATATCTCTTATCCGTTTGTACATATAGTACAGTTCAAGGAAAATATGACACGATGATATATATAGTTCAAATCATAATTTCTTTTGACATTTTCAATACCATGGCACAAGTAGAGCAGAAATTACATCTCATGAATTGGTCCATTTTGTTGGAATTAATCTTAAAAACAGTAAATATTACTTCTCATGAAACATTCGTTACATACGAACGTTGTTGCATTTGAAAGTGTAAATAAGAACAAGATCTCAATTCATGAACAACATTTTATTGAACGTTTCTATAAATGGATCTTCTATTTATTTAGATTCCCCATTTGCGCTGGGCAGTTTTGATTTTTCTTGAGGCATATTTGAAATATAAAATTTTAGAGATACATGTATGTCAAATTCATTTGAAGAAAAAAATATAATTCAACAATTTGACTGCATCAATTCATAAAATACATTATGACAGTTGACCTTTTTTGTCTTATCACGAAAGTAAATAGACTGATTTGCTTTTGACATTGAGGATTTATCACAATCTATATATATGTTTATTCACCAATCAAGGGCCCTCAGGGGGCATATACAATTATTTCAGAATGATTACATATAAATAATATTAAAGTATATTGTAATATGAAAGAATATAAATCATATCTATCATGAGGGTACAAATGAAAGATGTACAATACTACGAGTACGATACTCATGAAAATGCAAGATTTGCAACATAATCACAATAGTCTGAAACTGGATCAAAAATATTGAGTATAGGAAGAAAACTGAAGGAAGATAAAGAAATTGACAATAATAGCAGTATGCTTAAATACATGTATATAGTGTGGCTTGAATACAGAGGGCACCAGGGGACGATGCCTCTGCATAGTCAATCTTATTGACACACCTGTACCCTAAGTATTCAAGACACTTGAAGACAATCTATATTATTTCATCCTAAAATCTTAAAGGAAAACTATTATATGATATACATGTACGTAACGCTGGTTTCTCAGCAAAAAATGATTAACAATACACCTTTATTTCAAATTGACGTAATTTCTTAACCAATGAACTTAACTTGAAAAATCTTTGGAAATACAAACTTGATATGTTGATCTATCCGAAAATGTTATTAGCAGATTGATAATCAAAAGTCGATTTTTGAAGAAAAAATATCTTGAATTGCACCAGTTTATTGAGTTTGGGTGAAATTACAAAAATCGTGTATATCAAAATCTTGTATAACTTCTAAAACATTTACACTAGCTAAGACATAATCAACAGTACTAGAATTTTTACATGTTTTTGTCGCTTCCTAGACGACTATTAACTATACAAATATCATTGTTTTTACAGAAATCTGCTAGTTTATATCCAAAATTATTATTATTCGAGTCTTGAACAATTCTTTGTAGAGGTATTGAATATTTCTCAAAAATAACAGTTCGTGCTTCAATTCCATTGTGAGTAGAATCATCACATATGTTTTCTTTTGACAAAAAACTATCAGAGATAAAATAATCAGGTAGCTGGCCAGATCTTGCATTGAAATCCCCCATTAAACAAACAAACCTATTATCATTTGCTAAAGTAATCAATTCTTGTTCTATTTCTAAAAAACAATCATTAGAAGAGGATTTACTTCCTTCGGGGGGGGGGGGGGGCTATAACAAACCCCGAATAGTACATCCTCACTTGTGTTAAAAAGAACTTTGTTGATTCTAAACCATAAAACATATTTACAATCAGTTTTGATAATTTGTACATATTCAACAATACTGTCCCTAATTGCGACTAGGATTCCACCAGATCTAGTTTTTCTAAACTTATGTCGATTTTTAACGTATGTAACATATCCAGGTATACATATATTGTCCGTGTCATCGGTTTTGGTCTCAGTGAATCCGATTACGTCGTATTTTAATATGCTATCTGTAAACTCGTTGTAATTAGGTCGCGTTTTTGTGCCGCACACATTGAGAGACAGGAATTTAAGAGCACTGTTCGTCTGTTCTCCTGCGTATCCCTACTTGTCTCGGGTGGAAACTGCTCGTTCACGTACACTTCGCTTCCCTTGAGTCTTTTTGCTGCATTCATTAGTATATGTAGTCCCTGTCCTTGAAAAATGAAAATTTGGCAACTATTTTTCTCGGGAACTCACTGAATTCATTAAACTTGCCCAATCTGTGAACTCTTTCGAAATCTAGTGGATATTCCAGTCTGTACTTTCTTCTTAGGAAGTCTTGCAGCACTTGTTCAGTGTTCTCCCATGCACGTTCTTGTATTCCTGTGAATACTAAATTATCACGCATTGACCGCGCCTTGAGGTCAATTACAGATTCTAGAAGACTGGTACTGATTTCCTTAGCATCCCTTAGATCTGACTCGGCAGACTTTTGAGCATGTTTACAGTGTTCAATATCTTTTCTGTCACTGATTATCATGTTTTTATTACATTTTGTCTCTTCCCTCACCGAGTCAAACAAATTTCCCAGGGAATTTACGTTTGATTCCAGATTTTGCAAATCTTTTTTAGTACTTTTCATTTCCTCTTCTACTTGTGAGGTGACACTTCATGGAATTAAGAGTACCCTGTATTTCATCTAATGAACACATTTTGTTTTCAATAGTAGTTAGTCTTGAATCAAGGGCGTTGTTCTTAATTTCAATATTTGAGAGTTTAGAGTTCATTTGAGTTAGAAGAGCATGTATGGATGAGAGTGTTATCTGACTCTCTGCGGGGTGCCTGTTTTGTTGTTCATGCTCTTGTTCATAGACAATCGCCCGAGTTTCCTCAAGTAGTTTTGTTGTTTCAGATACTGACATGTTTGTTATAAATTTGCACAGCCAATACACAGTCAATACACGAAACACACAAGGAACTAGGAACGACATTCACCTATTCCACATGGGTTAAATATATTGCAGTATAAACTGCGTGTATAGCACAATGGGCATGTTGGAAATACCAACTTTAAAGTTGGAAAAGCAAAGATTAAAGTTGGAATTACCAACTTTAAAGTTGGAAAAACCAACTTTAAAGTTGGAATTACCAATTTTAATGTTGGAAAAGCCAACTTTCATGTTGGAATTACCAACTTTAAAGTTGGAAAAGCAAAGATTAAAGTTGGAATTTCCAACTTAAAAAAAAATATTACGTGGCACTTATACGCTTCCGTACTCAACAGGAAAAGGGTCCCCAATTAGAAAAAAAAGCTAAGGGGTGGAGGGAGGGGGATATAATAATTCATATTATGACATACTTTATATTAAATACACGTATTCAATTGAAGCAACACGTCGATTTTACAATGATCGTTGAAACTGCTTTAATTTTTTTATTTTATTTTAAAAGGTACATTGTATTCTGTATATATAATCTACATGTATTGTTTCTAATAGATCAGTTACGCACAAACACATACGCTTTTGGATTGGTTTAGGATGAAAACGATAAGAATTTCATTGTAGAATTTGAGGAACTTTAGATACTTCTTTGTAAAGTTCGACTTAAATTTAGTCTTACAAGCAATAGCTCATGCACAATTTAAATCTCATTTTTTCGGTACATTGCAACCTCCCCCCCCCCCCACACACACACACATTTCTTGTACCTTAATAGTCACTTCACAATATGCCAAGTTTTATTATTATTATTATTTTTTTATCTCTAACTTGCAAGCATAAAGTGTTTCGAATTCGTTCTACATGTTCCATTATGGCGAAGTAAAGACTTGATCCTTACGTTGCCATGAATTCGAATCAACTAGCATGCGGACGAGAGACTGGTTCTCCGGATAAGACTATACATGTATGTAAAGTTATAAACCGAGAATGCATGGCCGTAGGACCAATAATATTGCCGATATATAGAATACTATACAAAATGTAGCTACTATATGCTTACAAGTGTCCCCCTCAATAATAACGTCTGATGACCTCTTTTTGGCTTGTCAAGGAATTTTTGGTAGTTGATAGTGCCCCCCTCCCCCAACTATAAAAGGAATGGTTGTGCTACTTCATAGTGAAATTGCTTCCTACGGGACTAGAATTTGCTTGCACGAGATTCCTCACTGCTCAATAGCCAGCATGGATCCCCCCAAATAACTAATAAAATATAAAGAGTCGTTATTTTCTCAAAAATATGTGATTTCTCCGTTAATTCTATATGTATGTCATTCTGTGCATTTTTTTTTTATTTACTTTTGTTAAGGTTTAAAAATTGGCCATATACGGTATAATAAAAATTTATACACCTGAAGCGTGGATCACCCCCCCCCCCCCAACTAACCAATAAAATATAAGGAGTCTTTATTTTCTCGAAAATATGACTTCTCCGTCAATTCTATCTGTATGCATTTAATTAACTGGTGATGTCTCGATCCCCACTTGAAAAAAAAAAATTGGAAGGGATGACATCATGTAAAGCAAACAACAAATTGCGGCAACAGTCCCATGATTGACCATATCGTAGTCTGTACACTTGGGCTGTCCTTTTTGAAATAATTTGGTCTCAGATGTCGTTTATCAAATGTGCTATTGTCTAACCATTGCATCAATATCAATTTATCTGACCCATTAAATTGCTGGCATATTTGTTCTTGTCTGTTTGCTTAATTAATAGTGCTATTTTCGAAATCTGAAGTCCTGCAACACGATGATTTCTAATTTGAATGTAGAACCTGTACTTCTTTTGATATTTTAATGCAGCTGAGAGGTAACGAGCAGATGATGACAATAATTATTATTGTCGTCTGATAAAAATGTCAAATCACTGCTAATCAATCGATTTGGTTACGTTGCTATGGACAACGGTGAAAACACCTGGCTGTCAATATTTTTCTGGCCAATCGATTATCACACTGGCATTCGCCTTGGTGCTGTGTTTCCGGAAATAGAAACAATTGACTTATCGAGTGACAGACACAGGTAAATTTTATCAAGCGTGAAAAGCCAACAAGTGTTTTGATATTTAAATGAGGTTGAGGATATCTTAAAGACGTTGGGATTTAAAACATTTTGGAAGAGGGAGATTTTAAATTTTGTGTTTAGGGAGAAAGAAATTGAAGCACGAGGAGTTACGCACGTGGTTAAACAGGTTTGTCTGAGTTACACAGGTAAACTATGACTAGACTGTTTACTTTTCTGGAGAGACGATAAGGAGTAAATATTATAGATTCACTGACGTTATTAGACCAATTTTCATTTTTCTGTTAATTTATTAAAAAAAAAAAAGACAAAAAAGAAAGACAAAATTTATGACGAAATATTACCACACGAAGGTGAAAGGACTGAGGTTGGGCAACATGCATTGTATTCTTTTAGTTTTGTTACATAGTGAAAGACGTACCAAGACACTCCCCTTTAGGGATTTAAGTTCATGGTTTAGGTTCATATTGTACACTTATTGAAATCACAGATCATTTGCAATATAATCATGATAAAGGATAGGATAATTTAAATTGACTGTGTAAATGAGTACCTCATGAAGAAAGTAGCTGCTAAGTGTAGCTCTCCAAAAAAAAATTGATGGATTGGAGAGCTGCAGTGCAACCCATTGAAAAAAAATGTATATTTACTGTGCACAAAAAGTTGCACTCCGTTCTTGCAGGTGATTTATTTCTCCAACAAAATTAATTGTTACTGCAACTGCACAAAATCTAAGGGCTGACCACAGGTGCTCGAGGACAGGACCCCCTGGCCTGTTCGACTTTTTTGTCATGAATTATATATGGATGACTCATTTATGATGTAGTCTCTATATAGTCAATTCGGAAAATTGACTTAAACAAACATTTTATAAAAATTACTACCCTACCCTATATATATAAATTAACAAGGTTGCCAACTTCGTCTGCAAACCGAGAGGGACTGCCGAGGATTTTTTGTTGAATTGTCTCTTAATTCTACACAAAGCCCTAAAATCAACAACTCATTTCGTAGGTTAAATATTCTTTTCATTAACCACCAACTCTCATAAAGGTTTAGGCACTTCAACAGTCGTTTCAGCCAATTTTCCACAAGGATGTTAGCGTTTTTAAACTGATCAAAGCTTATTCAACGGAAGTGATGAGGATACAACTTTCTACTCAAATACACAGTTTTGCAGAAAGTCTGAAACACTGTTTTGAAATAAGCATTTGAAGAAATTTGGTTGAGGTACACTTTAAAAATTTATTTTAAATGTATTGGAAGCATAGAGTTCTAAACCACTAATGTAAATGAAATGTTTCTAATTATTTTTCAACTACCTGATTTGCAGGTTTCGTTTTGAGAGTTATGCCCCTTTTAAAAATGCAATTTATTTAAATACCTTCTTTTCTCTAGATATTTCGCATAAAATCTAGAAAATGTTAGAAAAAATATTTATTTGAGTAAAAATTCGTACAAAAAAACAAGAATGTGTCCAGTGTTTATACCTTGCACTCATATTTGGTTATATGGAGGAAATGGGTAATAGTCCTCTCCTCATTACTTCCATTGAATAAGCTTTGACGAAGATGGCAACCTTGTTGATTTATAGCTCTACTGGTCAGAGACCAGAAGAGCTTATGCGATAGTAAGGTGTCCGTCGTCCGTCTGTCTGTCTGTCTATCCGTCCGTCTGTAAACAATTTTTCAAAACGCTACTCCTCCTACAGTTTTGGTCTGATTTCAATATAATTTGGCACATAAGTAGACTACACTAAGATACATAATTCTGTGTATCGGTTTTAGATTTCAATGAACGGTGTTGCCATGGTTACTAAAAATAGAAATTTCTGTGAAAAACATTCAAAACACTACTCCTCCTACAGTTTTGGTCTGATTTCAGTATAACTTGGCACACAAGTAGACTACACTAAGATACATAATTCTGTATATCGGTTTTTGATTTCAATGAATGATGTTGCCATGGTTACTAAAAATAGAAATTTCTGTGAAAAACTTTCAAAAGGCTACTCCTCCTACAGTTTTGGTCTGATTTCAGTATAACTTGGCACACAAGTAAAATACACTAAGATACATAATTCTATATATCGGTTTTTGATTTCAGTGAATGGTGTTGCCATGGTTACTAAAAATAGAAATTTCTGTGATAAACTTTCAAAATGCTACACCTCCTACAGTTTTGATCTGATTTCATTATAACTTGGCACACAAATAGACTATACTAAGATACATAATTCTGTATATCGGTTTTTGATTTCAATGAACGGAGTTGCCATGGTTACTAAAAATAGAAATTTCCTTGAAATACATTCAAAATGCTACTCCTCCTACATTTTTGATCTCATTTCATTATAACTTGGCATACAAGTAGACTATACAAAGATACATAATTCTGTATATCGGTTTTTGATTTCGATGAACGATGTTGCCATGGTTACTAAAACTAGAAATTTCCTTGAAATACTTTCAAAATGACTACTCCTCCTACAGTTTTGGTCTGATTTTAGTATAACTTGACATACAAGTAGACTACACTAAGATACATAATTCTCTATACCAGTTTTGGATTTTGATGAGAGGTTTTGCCATGGTTACTAAAAATAGAAATTTTTTGAAAAACTTTCAAAATGTACTCCTCCTACATGTTTTGTCTGATTTCATTGTAACTTGGCATACAAGTAGACTACACTAAGATACATAATTGTCATTATTGCTTTTTGATTTTGTTGAATGATGTTGCCATGGTTACTTAAATCGGAATTTCTGTAAAATTATTTTAAAAGACTACTCCTCCTACAGTTTTATTCTGATTGCAATAAATCTTGCCACAAAAACAGACTAAACCAAGGATCATTATTCTATTTATTGCTATTGCAAAGTTTCAAGTCCAAGTGCTACTTTTATCTTCCTTTATAAATACAACCAGTAGAGCTACAGTCTCGTCAGAGACTTCTGGTTATATAGAGAGTGGGGTAGATTTTATAAAATGTTTGTTTTAGGTAATTTTTCGAATTGTTGGTATAGATTATATCACAAATATGTCCATGAAAGATAATTTATGAGAGAAAAGTCGAAAAGGCCCGGGGGTCTATACCGATGGGGGGGGGGGGGGGGGGGGTTCCTGTCCTCAAGCACCTGTGGGGCTGACTTCATTTGTCACAAGCAGCGTACGCCAAATGGACAAGCGTAGAACAGCTAAAAGGCAAATGAAGTAAACCAGTGAAAATGAAAATTAATTTTACGCAATAATGATCAATTACTGTGGATTTATCACTTTTATAACTTTATGTCTTAGAGGGAAAAGGTTGAATAATTCAAAATTCAATGTATTTAAAGAAAAATCATGGACCTCATGCAGAATTTTTGGAAAATAACAACAAGAACAAGATTTTAATGTATATGAATGGACATTTGTTTCAGAAAGCAAACAATTAAAGAACATGCCGATTTGCTAAAAACTATCAGAATTTTAACACATTTTAAAAATCTTTCCGCCATATCTCTAATACTGGCAAATTCCTGGTCTTTTCAAATCGGCGAGATCGGTGTACACTGGCGAAATGAAATAACAAACTTAGTTACCGTATAAGGTCAGATGGTGTATTCAGCGTACGCTCAGATTTGACAAATTTACATTTGCACAAAGCAGCTAGTATAAAATTAGGCAACATTTTTGCTGGCTGAAATTTCAGGCCCAGGAGGGTTATTAACAATGGTTATAAGGAATGTTAATTTTGTTGTGGAAATAGTAAAAAAAATGTCAGGAACACATGGTAAGTAACATTTTGGATTGGCAATTTGAAAACACTGAGTAATAAACTGAGAAACACTCGCTCAGCAGCGCATTTTTTTGTGCGCAGTAAATATACACTTTTCAATGGGTGGCACTGTACATTATTTAAGCTCTCTGGTTGGCCATCCTTATTTTTCAGATCAGTGAGCTACAGATCTTAAGCTATGAAGAAAGTAATTAGGCATAGACCCATGACAAGGAGATGTAACCCCAAAAACGTATAAAAAAATATGGGAGTAATCTCATGTAAAAGGTGAAGATGCTGAACAGTGATCAGTCCATAAATCCAGTAAACAAAAAGAATCATGAACTAGGCCAAAAAAAAGAACCCTAAAAACCAGGGGTGGGATCAGGTGCTTAGGCATAGTCAGCATCCCCTGTTGATTGACTGATCAGGTAGATGGTCAGTACCATGTTAAGTCAACTTTAGTAGAAAAGCAATGACCTAACAAATGGTTGAAACATGTCAGACAAAATACAATTCAGCGATGGGTTATTTTTACAAACAAGGTCATTATAATGACCACAGAATTTATGAAAAGTTGACTTAAAAGAGGTTGTTGAAATCTTAGTAACCTCAACTTCTTTGAGTAGCTTCTGTTTAAAAATTGATCATCTTCTGAGCATTCTCTTGCATATCGAATCAGTTGGAAGACAGTTGAAATAATGAAACAGGTGCATTTAGAATTATTATATAAATCAAGAAGGATAGATGGATAGGAGGAGGGATCCCCTAAAATATACACTGAACACAACGGTCCTCTTTCCTCCCTTTTTAATACATGTTCTCCCTCAGTTTGAAAAGAAAAACACTAGAGACAGGCAATTTATTTATCATGTGCTTGGCTCTAAAATAGTGTAATTTTACCATTATTTGATATGATGTGAAGATTCATTTATTTGTTATAGATGTAAGTGTGATAACCTACTGTGCTTGAATAAGCTTTAAATTTCTGACTGCATGTGCCATTCTTCAAGGTTTTTTTTTAATACCTTTCCATTCATCTATCTTGTACAATTAACTAAAATTCATTTGCCAATATTAAGCCAAGGGTTTTTGATTAGATTTGTACTTAGAATAAAATTCTGATTAGAACAAAGGCCTTATTGGCTTGCAAAGATGTTCACAAACTAGCTTATGCTTGAATTCTAGCTTTAACATTAAAAATCACTATGCAATCATGGAAAATGGTGAATAATAGTAGTAACTCAATTAAGGACACTGGAAAATTATACTCTCCCAGATATACCCCAATATTTACATTTTTTAATTTCTTTGAGATAAAACTTAACAAACAATGACAAAAAGTAGAAATACTTGATTTCTACATAATCCTACTGGTTCATCAATACTCGTGATTTAATGAAATAAAGTGTGGGGTGGGAGACAGAGAGAAAGAAAGGCAGGTGGGGTTTAGAGCACGTAATTTTACAGAATCAAGAGCATGTCTGTGCAAATTATCACGCAGGCCATTTGCTTGATCACATCATAAAACCATAATATTAGACATATGCATGAGAGTTATATTGATGCATATATTTACAACGTGAGAGATGATGATTTTTTGTTATTATCCCAATGGTTACTTAGCCCCAGGATCATGAAAGAAACTTTGACTTAAGAATGAATAAGACAAATTTTTTCCTCCAAAATTCAAATATCTTTCTTAAGTGCCTCTCTCAGTGAAGAAGTGATATCTGTTTACTGTTTAGTTAATATAAACAACTTTATAATTTACCAAGCCATATAATTTGATGAAAAATGGAAAAATGTCATTTAATTTAATTTACAGTTCAAAATAATTTTGAAAAGTTTTACAAAAACGTAAAGTTTTGTTACAGAGTACATGTATAAAGTTTCTTGGAACATTTTTAAGAGTATATTTTTCTATTTTACATGTAAATAAATAAATTACAAGATACATGTAATATAGCACATTGGTGCTGGAAAATGTTTAATTTTTATAACCTTTCATCACAACATACAGATTTTGACTGAAGCTTAAGATGTTTCATGATCCCGGGACCTGATTTCTTAAAATCTGTTTGCAAGGAGAGAGCTTTTGGCAAAAATTATTTTTATAGAAAAAAAAATATGTTTGTTTGGTAGAAAGGACATATATATATTTACAACATAGACAATTAGGCATAAACCAGCCTTAGACATTGTAGTAAGAAACCAAGTTTGTTGAAATCATTTTAAAGATGGACTCTCCATCATTTAACCGTCACGGTAGCTCAGTCGGTAGAGTGCTCCCTCCATGATCGGAAGGTCATGAGTTCAAATCATGGCCACAAACTGACCTAAGTTGATAAAAATAGGTAGCAACTGTTACTTTGCCAAGTGCTCGGCACATTGAAGTGAAAGTTGCGGGTCCTTCGTATGTGACCTTAAAAACCAAGGCCCCATGTCATGACAGGCGTTTGCATGATAAAGATCCCTCACTGCTCAATAGCACTGAGTGCCAAGTAAAGGTCTAAATTTGAAGCCCTTTTCCGGTATATGGGGACGTCTCTATATGAGAGAAAAATTCTCAAATGAGACGTAAAACAACATACAATCAATCAATCATTAATTTTGGTTAAATATAGTAAGTCTTCTGAGATATAAGGTTCACTAACCCTCTGATAAGAGAGATAACTCTTACTGGGAATAATTACTAAATTATTATTCAGATCGAGATTCCCTTGGTGATCATGAAAAGGGGACTTATTTTAAATTTCACACTGCAAGGTAGTGTACGTGCTGAAATTGTTCACATTTTAATCATAATTAAGATTTCTTTTGGAAAATCATCTTCATCACTGCAAAATTGTTATTACGTGAGCGAGATCATAATGAACATTGGGATAATGAACCTTAACAATGAAATCAATGTCAAAAAATTTTCCAGACAAAGGAAACACTGATTCAGTTATAATGTATATAACTATGTTAATTGGTAGAGGAACACGTTGAATGTCCTTTCGCTATCAAATGTGTTTTACACATATCAAATTTGAAATAATTTAATACATGTCTGTATGAGGAAAAATCAATTTTCTCCTGTGCCGTTTATATAATCAATCACGTTGATGCCCAAGAGACATTACAGATGTGCATAACAAAAATTATTGGGGACAAAGAGCTCTATATAATAGGTTCACTTAAACAATAAAATACTTTCTTTGAGCGCAAGCAGGTTATGTTAATTAGTTCCCTACCGGTGAAACTGGAGGGGACTATACGTTTCCTCTGCATCTGTCCGTCCGTCTGTCTGTCTAACCTGTCCATTCATTTGTCTCTCTTTCAGTCTGTCCCACTTGGTTTTCCGCACTTTTTTCCAAAACGCTTGTGGTTATTGAGCTGATTTTTGGTATTTGAGTGTATCTTGATCAGTAACAGATCAAGTTTGCATTTCGTTTTGCTTCGAATTACGACCTTTTCAATTTTTAAGGGTTTTCGGCAATTTTTTTTCTAAACGCTTGGAGATACTGAGCTGATTTTAGGTATGTGACTTTACCTTGATTAGTTATAGATCAAGTTTGCATTTCGTTCCACTTCAATGATTTTCGACAGAACTACGGCATTTTCAATTTTGAATGGGAACCAGATTACACTTGCCAGTAGGGGACTAGTATTGCTAATGCAATACTCTCAGAATGCTTGTTAGGGCCCCGCTGTGCGGGTGCCCTATAGTGATCAGTCTCTCGTCCTTCCGTCCGTCAGAGATCTCTTGTACCAAAGCATATCTTCTCTCTCCTTGGTCCAATCTGACTCATACTTCACCCACAGAGTGTCCTTGGGTAAAGGGTGTGCAGTGACCTTGAACTATGTTTCCAGGTCTAAGGTTAAGGTCATAGCAGAATTATACGAAAAATCCTTGTACGGAGCATATCTTCTCTCCCCTTGGTCCAATGTGGCTCATACTTCACTCACAGAGTGCCACTGGTCAATGGATGTGCAGTGACCTTGAATGATGGTATGCTCTGCATTGTTTACTGATGATAAACAACTGTGGATTTCATAAGAAACAAAGAGATAATATTCAGTGGATATAAAATATTTCTAGCATCAAAATAAAGTAAAAATTTAGTGCTTTCCTTTCCCTTTAACAGTTTCTTTTGAGAATTCAGGTGTTGCAAAACAGACTTTATGAAATTGTTCTTGAATTCTTCTTGAATTTCGCAGAAAACAGACATATTTGGTAGCTTCCACAAAGAATTAAAATATGAGCACACCCCTGGATCCAAAAAATAAAACGTTGAATCTCCAAAACAGACCTTTAAGTAATTGCATATTTTGGTTGAGCTTTATTTTAAAGAAAACTCTAAAACCTAATGCCATTCTTGACGGAATTTTCAGGATATGGGAAAAATGGCCTAGCTATTTCGTGACTTCTTAATGCATTGATTAGAAAATTACATCATGTTCAATAGATACACAGCTACCAAGCATCTAAGAGATAAATAATGTCAACAATAAATGAGCAGTTTTGATTTTTTCAGAAATTTAAATTCTGAAATATTACGAGGGCTGTTCGGAAATTATTGAGACATTGTGTATATTCTTCTTTCTTATGAACGTTTTTCGTTGAAAATTTGCATATACGTTTGACAAACACTTAAGAATTAATAACAGCAAGAAATATTTTACAAATATTTTATTTCTTCTTTTCAATGTTATATATATGTGTCAATGGTAGGGGTACCCGGCGCAGTCACAAAATCAGATATTGAAAATATATAATACCAACGTTCAAACTCCCGATGGACCCATAGTAAGAGCGGAAATAATTCAATTGATGTATATAATTTTTCAATTTAATTTTGACTTCATTTTGTGCAAGTTTGGTAGAGTTTCAATCAGAAATACGGAGATCATAAAAAAAAATTAAGTGCGGTATAGAAATCTGATAACATCGACAAAATGGATTTTGACATCAAGGCGGCGCAAGGAGCATACCTAAAATTTTGTGTAGTGCTGAGGAACTCTTTTCCAGTCTTAAGGACCCGCTAAAACAATAACAATGAGAAAAACATGTCTAAGGGTTTGTTTGTTTTTTTTTTTCATTGGCATATATTTTTTTCTTACAAGTAATTAAACCAGAGTAAAAGCAATTAAATGCTCCAAAGCACCATTATTACGGACTAAATAACGTTGACCCGCGTTGCATATATCGGTACTGCATGATGCTAGTAAGTCAACCTGTATATGACACTGCATGTATTTTTGACATTGGGGTGGCAACTTTACACATTTTATTTTTTTTTTTTTTAAATTAGTTTAAGAAAAGAGACAGTTTGAATTTTGGAATGTTATATATAATATCAGAGAAAGAAGAGTAAACGCTTCCCGATCGATTCACATGCAAAAACATCCCCGGCTAATGTGACGTTAAAATGGTGTAGCGATGCTGCTCCAGGTCGATAGACATATGCATGTTTATAATTTCACCGGAATTTATCTATTTATCCTATAAATTAGAAATTTTGCACAATTGTAATATTTGTTCTATATAAAATGTTGACGAATTTTCATGAAATTATCTCTGTTCTTTATGAAGTAAAGGTAAATGTCTCAATAATTTCCGAACAGCCCTCGTATTACATAATATTATATATGTAATTTTTTACAGCTCTTTTTGTAGAATTTCATATGCCATATTTGGTGAATTATAGTACAAAACAAATACCTTTTAAAATTGAACATGAAATATAAACATATGATAAATGAATGATTGGAAGACTTTGATATTTAATTTTTTTGGTTGCATTTTCAAGGTGATGCAGAGAAGTATTAAAATTGAAGGCTTTTGTGTAAAAAAAAAAAAAAATCACTGATAAGAATCAATTACTCAGATCTGATCCATACACTGCAGTGTGATAATGTAGAAATTTTGCAATCTTTTTTTCAGATGCAAAAGGAGACACCTTAATTGGGATGAATACATGAAAAAAAAAACTCATAATAATCTTCATGATGACTGTGACAAAAGATGAGACAGAATTGTAATCAGAGCCACAGAGCCAAATAATGAAATATTCCATGCTGAGTGATTGGAATTGTGCTGTAGAATTTTTTGGTGTTAAGATAATCATGACGACTTTTCTACCTGTTGACCATATGGCTTAGTGTTTAAGAGAGAAATGGGAATTTCAGCAGGCCAGAGATTTGCTCTTTGAGAAGGTAAGTTCAGTTTTATATGTGTCCCTAGATGTAGACTGCTTAGGTACATGTAATTTTTTTTTTAACATTTTACAAAAAAGTAAAAAATCATTTCTAAAAAATGTTTATTATTTCTTGTAATAATGAGATTATTAAAATGTAAGCAGCAAAGGATAAAAATGTGAGACCAGGTCAGGATTCAAACCTGAGTCCCCTGAATCACTATTCAGGTGCTCTACCATTACTGAGCTATCTGACCACCAGCACTCAGACCTGCCTGACCACCACATTCTCCCTCCTGAAAAGTCTTTGCCCCCAAAGACACCAACCCAAGCTCTACCCGGACAGGACTTTCACTTGTTACTTCCAGGGCATGGCATAAAATGTAATGGGAAAGGATGGAGGAATATGATAGTGAGTTTGTTCGCCGGTGGCCAGATAGCTCACTTGGTAGAGCAACTGATTAGTGATTCAGGGGGCATTTCAAATCTTGGTCTGGTCCATCATATTTTTCTACAAAAGTTTATGTTACAATGAAATTTAGCTGCAGTTCTGTAACTCAAAAAAAAAAAAAGCAGGGTTTACATCCCTGATTTTTTTTATGCCCCACCATTAACATGGCCAGGACGTAAAGTGTTTGTCATGTCCATCTTCCATCCTCCATCAGTACTTCCATCACACTTTGCATTCACTTCACTTTTCAAAAAATTTGTTTTAGCTAAGTTTTAAGATATTTTTATCATACTTCATTTGCTTGTACATACTGATGAGAGTTATTCAAGTGAAAAAAAACAACATTTTTTTGGACCTTGACCTTTTCTTTGGAGACCTTGACCTCACTTTTCTTTAATTTGTGTTTGGCTAAGTTTCAAAGACACTATATATTAAAATAGGATATTTTTATCAAACATTGCATGCTGATACATAATGGTGAGAACTATTCAACTTCTTCAACATTTTTTGACCTCCTTTTTAAATATCAATGAGATGCTAGAGAGATGCATGTTTAGCACACAGGGCGGTACTTAAAAAAAGATCATTACGTTATGAGACATAAATTATGCTTGCATGCTTTCGTGCACTGATGTACACTTATATGCCTTCTTCATTCTTACATTATTTTCTTATTAAATGATAACAATGCGGGTACTGTATGACATCTCAACTACTCAACTATGACGACACAGTGTATGACACGTACTGTGTTACCAAATGACAGAGGCAAAGGGAAAATCAAAGAAAATGTAATAAACTGAAAATTCAACTTTTTGTAGTTGGATATGGAATTTATTTGCTTCCCAACTGTGTTAGTTGTGTAATTTTGAACTTTTCAAACAACCCCACGAGACACTGCGGGACATATCAAGCCTGTATTGACATCGAGCACTATTGCTTTGTTTAACCGCTTTTATGGAAAATTGCGACAGGATTCTTGATTTCATGGATTGAACAATGCCCTTGATGGTATCACGCAATATATACATGTATATACTCAATATTAAAGATAATACCTGATTTCTCTCCAGCTTGTTAAATCAAAATAAATATAATTGATTTTTTTCGCAGGAAATATATGTTTATACAGAAGCAGAATATTTGTGATGTTAAACTTTTTTCTTCCTTCAGATTTCTTCATTGATGTAACAAGTGAATTTTGGATATGGTGGAATATTCTGTATATAGTAAGGTTGAATTGAAAAC
This sequence comes from Saccostrea echinata, assembly GCF_033153115.1. Taxonomy (NCBI): domain Eukaryota; kingdom Metazoa; phylum Mollusca; class Bivalvia; order Ostreida; family Ostreidae; genus Saccostrea; species Saccostrea echinata. The sequence continues at coordinate 11,395,127 of NW_026889777.1, forward strand.
ATAATGGGTTAAATAATTAATGCCCGAACCCAGAATATAGAATAAAGCAGTGGATATATACTTATGACTTTTCTTAATTTATCCACAAAATAACAGTCAATCTATGTTACCAAGTTTGGAACAACAAAAGCCAAAAATTTGTTCTAGTTTTTGATTAAAAAAAAATTGGAAACTTAAGTCAACTAGTTCCAAAAATCACAATGGCTGGGAATTCAGAACTCACTGGAAATCAAGGAAACGGTGAAAATAAAGTGAAACCTGCTGGAGGAATTCACATCCGGAATGTAAAAGTTGCTCCATTAGACCCATCCCAACAGACAACTTCTGGGCCCGCCCACAAGTCGGCATGGGATAAAGTGAAAGTCAGATACAAGGAGGGTAAGGGGGCATCAACAGAAACCAGAATAGAGCACTTACAAAACGAACAACAAAAAATATCAAAGTGCTTAGATATTTCCTCAGTGTCAGAAGTGCTGAGGTCCAAAAAATTCACAGACCCCAAGCTGGAGAGACTCTACCAGAGGTATTTCTTCAAACTTAACCAGAACAATTTGACAATCCTGATGGGAGTTTTGAGTGTTGTGAGTGTCCTTTTAATTATTTTTTATTACATCAGTGGTGCTACTCTTCCAGCGAGGGGGATCAACTTGGGTATCATTTTCTTTGCTTTGGTTGTGCTACAAGTCGTATGTAACAAAGGGTCTTTTGACCAGCAACAAATGGTGATTGTTTCGTACATCATTCTAGCGCTTATTTGTGGGATTACGATTTTGATAACTCTTGATAGTGACCCTCGGACAGTGAGCGATGGAGTTTGGTGTACAGTTATTTTTATATACCTCATATACACCATGCTTCCGATAAGAATGCGAATGTCTGTTATTTCCGGATTTCTTGTAGCGTTGATTCATTTGGGATGCACTTTAGGTCGAAATATAGGTGATTCCTTTATATGGAAACAGGTAAGTTGCAATTTTCTGTTTCATATGAAAATTTTTCATGTTACTATTTACTGTAGATCACTAAATTTTCACAACACCATATTTTCGTGAGATAGTCAATGTCTTTTTATTAGCGAGACAAAATTTTCGCAAATTGTGGTTATTGCTCTATATAATCATAAGGATTACTATTATACACGAGAATGAAATTTTCACAAGCACACTATCTCGCGTAATTACGCGAAAAAGTTCACGCGAATAAATGGTGATTTACAGTACTTGTATGTGTTTTCTGGGTTCTCTGTTATTTTCACTTTTCTCTCGCTATTTCAGCTGCTGAGTAACATCCTTATATTTGTTTCTGTAAATGTTGCTGGAATTTTTACCCACTACCCAACAGAGCAAGCGCAAAGGCAAGCGTTCTTAGAGACCAGGCGCTGCATTGAGGCCCGATTGACCACACAAAGAGAGAACCAAGAACAGGTATGTACAGGTTGTACCAAGAAAAGGTATGTACAGGTTAAATTGTACCAAGAAAAGGTATGTACAGGTTAAATTGTACCAAGAAAAGTATGTACAGGTTGCACCAGGAATTACTATGTACAGTATTACTAAGAAAAGGTATGTGCAGTTAGCACGAAGAGCAGGTATGTACAGGTAGCACCAGGAAGTAGTATATATCAGTTCAGGTAGAATTCAGACAGGTATGTAAAGGCAGCACCTGCAACTAGTATATTAAAACTCAGAGCAGGTATGTTCAGGTAGCAACAGGAACAGGTATACACAGGGGAAAAAACAACAACAGGAATATACCTGTAGAAACAAACCCAAAACATTTCACTTCATGGTTTATGAGAGTAGATCGAACCAAGAACATGCAGGTACAGTTATAATTAGTACAGGAACAAGAATATATTTTTGTTCTCTTAGGAAGAGCATGAAGCCTTCTAACAACACAATGTTTTTCATTCCTCTTCTGTTTTTGTTCGAGTTTATTAAATGCTGGTACACAAATAAACTGAACCAAGGATCATAGTTACTATTTGTTGGTGTTGCCATGGCTATACTATGTTTCAAATTCAGGTGTTGCCTTTTCCTTTATTACATACCTGGTATGCTCTAGTGATCCAGTAGAGCTACAGTTTCATTAGAGATATTTCTGATTTGTTTGATCAATTGGATATGATATGGTATTTATTTATTTTATCTCTTTCTGTAGGAGAGACTTTTATTATCAGTGTTACCAAGGCATGTTGCCATGGAGATGAAAGCAGACATCGCTGGAAACACGAAAGATACCATGTTTCATAAAATTTACATACAGAGGCATGAGAATGTAAGGTAGGAATTATTATAGAAAGGGATCAGTAAAATCATAAAACATTGAGCATTATTGTTAGCTGACTGACTCATACTCTCTCTCACGTCGCTCCTGTAAGAGATGGGGATGCCAATCTAGTAGGGAATCTGGGGAATTAAACTGTCAAATAAGTGTCTTGTATATATCAGGAAAGATTTGAATGTGCATGCTGCACAAAACATTTTCTGGGTTTGGAAAGAGAATATTTGTCTAATAAGTCCAAGGACATTTTGGTTTCTAACCTCTATCTCTTCCTAAGCCTTTATATATAGTATATTTGGTAATAAATTCTTATGAATGATGAAAGGCAGCACCTCCACAGATAGTTTGAAGTGCAAATTTGTCAATAATTCAGTTCGAAGAAGAAATGAAAATCATCCAATATTTGAATAGCTATTAACTTTTGCAGTTGAATAATATTTGTTCATCAGGTTTGCAGACGGTGAAATTGATATAGCTTCTATGACCACTATTTGGAGCACTTTACTTTGTTGCTAGAAAGGTCTTCCATATCATTCAGAGTTCAGATTTCTGTGCAATCAAGTTGACTCCTTGGAGTCAAGGATATCAGGTTGTCAACACCACCCTATCAGTTTAAATAGAAATACTAGTAGCTAAGCAACCATCAGAATACATTTTAGCAAGTGTGTTAGCCTAAGGGTACATTATATGCTAGATAAATTAAACAGTAAGTTTCAGTTTAGGTTTTTTACCTTTCAAAATAAAAGATGTTTGTCACTGAAATTCAGGGCTGATCTTGGGCTGAAATGACTCCTAATAAAAATAAACCTGTATTTTCCCATAATGTGTTTGAAGTTTCTTTAGATTCCATGTTTCTCAATAAAAGCCAAAAATCACTTCTCTGGCATTATCCTCAGAAAAGCAGGGTGAAACAAGAGTAAAAAGAGTAGTGTCATTAAAAATATATGTTGAAAAAACCATTAGTGCAGGAAAATTTATGTTGTAATATACAGATATATGGTAGAAGCTTTCAATGTAACATGCAGATTTGAGCTCAAACAATTCTCCAGATTCCCCTTCTTCATTATTCCATGGGTTTGGAATTTGGTTGAAGCCAAAAAAAGGTGTTTTTTTTTTAATATCACCGGCCAGGCCTGCATTTTTACAAGATGACAGGCATTATGGAATTTAGAAAAAACAGGAGGTCAGAATTAATTGACACAAAAATTGTTTATGACTATAATGTTGATTTAAGGAAGTTTTACTTTCATAACCATCACAAAGGAAGCTTGTGATCTGACAGAGGTGGTATATAACAATTTTTAAATAATTCAAGTCCAACAAATTCAAGCTAGGTCATAGGACTTCGCAATATTATTTTAGCTCACCTAAGCTGAGAGCTCTAGTAAGCATTTCTGATCAAATTTTGTTCAGCATCCTTCTGTTTTCAACTTCTGCTCAAGAACCATTTAGCCAATTTAAACCAAACTTGCCACAAAAAATCCTTGGGTGAAGGGATTTGTTCAAATGTCCACACCTCTTTCATCAGGAGATAATTAAGAATTTGTAGAAATTTAATGGCATATCTTTTAAAAAAATCTGCTGTTCAAGAACCAGAGGACCAGAAAAGATGAAACTTGTGTGAAAGTTTCATTACGTAGTTTCATTACGTAGTATAGATTGAAGTTTAATTGTTCAATTTATAATCCCGGCCCTATAGGAAGGGGCCACAGTGGGCGATGAAAGTTTACAAAGGAATCTTTTAAACTCTTCTTCTCAATAACAGTAAAACCATGATTAATCATATATGAATTTCAAAGCATCTGTAGGTAGTTTATATTCAAGTTTTGTTCTAGTCATGACCTTCAGGGGTATGGTGCCCAGGCCGCAATTTGCAAACGAAGTTTTCATTAGAAATATATATTTGGAAATATTTAAAAAATTTTCTACTCAAGATAAGCAAAGCCATTATTAGTCTTATTTATATTGAAGCATCCTCAAGTAGTGAAGATTCAATTTTGTTCAAATCATCATCCCCTCTTCTCAAGAATGGCACTAATGAATAGCATACTAGGCATATTTATATGGAAGCATCCTCAGGTAGTGTAGATTCAAATTTGCTCAAATTATGGACCCTGGGATAGGGTGGGACCACAATGGGTGATCACAGTATTACATAGGAATATATAAGAAGAAATTTTGCTGATGAAGAACATCAGGGCCATAATGTCTGAGGTGAGCATTGTGGCCCTTGGGCTTTTTGTTTGTTCTAAATTTTAGCTATTTTCAAGTTGGTCTTTGCAGTCGAATTGCCATGGAGGGATACAGTTGTATTAAGTCAGGATGACTTTAGTTTTTCCTTCAATTCTCTTGTAATAGTTCTAATAGAATTCTAGTAATTGTTCAATATTTATAATTAATACAGAAATAATTCTCAATAGATTGAGTTAATGGTATTAACAAAGCTAGATGCCTTGAAGTGCAGCTATATCCAGATTGGTGCTTAATCAAATGTGAATACACTTTTGTGTTGGTACCTGTTGTTCTATAGAGTAATTGAAATAATACAAAGTCACTGTATAATTATAGTCTCAAAGCATACAGAGTTGTCGTAAAATTATAGTCTCAAAGCAATTGATATTCACAGTATTACAAAATTTGAATCCCATTCATGCCACATTAAGCTAGCCTCATCCTTTATGTGAATCTCTATTATCAATCAGCAGACATTAATTAATAATTTAAACCATCATCTGGTGACAGATATATAATCCTATTCATGTTAAAATATGAAGTTATCAAATACTATATGTTTAGTGTCTTTGACATTTGACTTTATTTATGACTTCTGAGGAACAGATTCAATGTGCCATTATCCAGTGACAGAAATTCCATTTTTATTAATAAAGAAAGTTATTAAATTCATCTGTCTTCATATCAATGACTTCATTCCTTTTGACAGTTTGGCTTCTTTGTTTTTGATATATCATATTTGCTGACAATGTACCATCTTTTGGTGTCAGAAATTCCATGACTTTATTGATTTTAACAGTTTGATTTGTATGTATTTGTAGTATCTTGTTTGCTGACATGTGCGGGTTCACCCAACTGTCCTCTCAGTGTACTGCCCAGGAGCTTGTGCAACTGCTCAATGAACTGTTTGCCCGATTTGACCGCTTGGCCGCAGACAACCACTGCCTGAGGATTAAGATCCTGGGAGACTGTTATTACTGTGTTAGTGGACTTCCTGAGCCCCGCCCTGACCACGCCCAGTGCTGTGTGGAGATGGGACTGGACATGATTGATGCCATCTCGTATGTACTATATATATATATATATATATATATATATCACTATATCATTCGAATTTCAAGATCTGTAAAATTAGGTTGACATATGAAAGTGATAAGGAAACCTGTTATCTGTTATTCATGCTCTATAGACAATATTGAACTTCAAATTGATCCTGACAACAAGTGTGTTCTGGAAGGTTATCCACATTAAAAAAATACAACAAATTTAGAAGCACAGTTCCGGACCTTTGAATATTTGGTATCAACACTTGAAAATTTAGGAATTATGTTAAATAGTGTAGTGTATAGTCCCATTGGATACCATCTTCACTTGCCAAGTCACTCAGAGTACCTGATATATGTTACTCTCCTCACAACACCTTGGTCTTTATCTAACATGTCAGTGAAATCTTTGTTATCTGGTTGAAAAATAAATTTCTGACAAATATCCATCAAAGTTATCATCCCTGTAAATTTATGGGAAAGGGTGACCTCAAAATACACTAACATGGCCAATTCTACAGTATATTAAATTAAGCTGCTACCAAATGTCAATCTTCACATATTTCCTAGTCTGTTTAATAAGATTTTCCAGGTTAGATTGATGCAAATGCAGCATTAAGTCAAGAAAGAGTATTGAATGGCACTGGGAAATTAATCTGCTTGATTATGTACACAGCTGATTAGTGAATCTCGGTTAATTTATAGATTAATTTGACCTTGATTTCATTCTCAGGTTAGTGAGGAATGTGACAGGGGTGGAGGTCAATATGAGGGTGGGAATTCACAGTGGGCGTGTCCATTGTGGGGTCATAGGTCTCAGGAAGTGGCAGTTTGATGTCTGGTCCAATGATGTGACTCTAGCCAACAACATGGAGGCAGGTGGCGTTCCAGGGTATGTATCAGAACATTAAAATCTCACAGGTATTTTTAAAGGTGTTTGAAAATATAAAGACTTCAACACCTAAAGTCAAGTTGCAGGTGCCCAACATACCCAAATCACAGTTTGTGTGTTTTATGTCATACATTTTTTTTTGTACATAAACTTAGGAATGGTTTCAATGTTAGACCCACAAACTTAATTAGTATTCGCCCTAAATTGAGGATTGGCAGAAGTAATTGATAAGATAGATTGAATTTTTTTTGGCACTTGGGCATGGGTCATCTCAAAAGTTAGCAGCTATGATTATTACACATTCATACTTTTTAAATGGTCTTCTAGAGGGAGAAAGTGATCGATTTTCACAGAGGGGTATGTAAATATTATACATAATATCCTGTAGGACTGTTGTGCAATATTTATCCTTTCAGGAGAGTTCACATTACCAAGGAAACCTTACACTGTCTCCATGGAGAATACGATGTAGAACCAGGAAGTGGAGCAGATAGAAACGCCTTCATTAAGGAGAACAAGATCGAGACATTTCTAATCGTCGCTGATCCACATAAAACCAGGGTAATGGCAGCTTATAGATATAAAAAAAAAGATCAGAGAAATAAAAAGATCCAAGTTTCATGCCAAAGATGCATTTTTTTTTTCTTTTAAATTTTTATGAATCCTTCTTAAGAACAATGCTTTTATGGTGATTATTTGGCATCTTTGATCAAAATTTTGCTACATGAAAGGAATAAGACTAGTCTAGGTGATGAATATGTTTGTTCTTGCAGGAAAAACCCAAGACACTGCCAAACATGAGAAGTAGAAACTCTTTAGCCATTCATGGAACATCCAAAGATATGAAACTCATGGGGTACAATAACGATAGGAATGCCAACATACATAACAAGTGGGTGAAGCATTCAGACATCTAAATATCATTTTAGATTACAATATTTCCTTTGCAATCTTCCAGGTAGGACTTTGAAATGAATTTCACCATGCAGTTTCTTGATATTTGTTAAAAAAAATTGATGTAGAGGAAATTTTTCATTGTTCTAAGTACAAGAGGGTCATTCCATTCATAGGTAATATTAAGGTTTCTAATTAATAAAACCCGATCAATAATAATCTCTTTGTACAAGTCTACAACTGTGTATTTGTCCTCTTTTAAGGCTGGGATTTGGAGACAACATGGAAACCAAGGATCCAGATGAGGAGGTCAATGAATATCTCGGCCGAGCCATCGATGCTCGAAGCATCGACCGACTCCGATCAGAACATGTCAAAGTTTTTCCGCTCAAATTCTTGAAGCCTGATCTAGAAGAAAAGGTAAATCGATCTCCACTGATTTTTTTATCTTATTTTATGTATTCATTAAATTTTAACTTAATGTTTTCTTTTCTTTTACATTTTGGTACTTTTTCCATCTTTGCTTTGACTTAAAGATGAAACCTTATTTATACCACGTTATCAGATATATCAGGTGGAAGGTAATATCAGTTATAAGACAAAATAACCTGGATCACTTTTTGTTACAGGAAATGTAAAATTATTTATTGTCTTCCATCCTGGCTATTGAATTTTTTTAATGCAGTGGTGCCTCATTAATCTGTTCACCTTCGCCCAAACTAAATTGTCTTGACAAATGAATCGTCAAGATAAGTGAATCGCCTTTTTGAATAATCCTGGTATCAAATGCGAGGGAAAAAACAACTTTAAATACCTCTGTTTATGATTTTATTTTTATAGTTTTTAAAGAAAAAATATATTTGCAAATAAGATTTACATGATTAAATAAAATATGGATACTCAGTTTTACATCTTTTTCTTGACACAGGCAGAAACTTTAACTCATCTTTTTTTTGGAAAGTGACTGGAAGAAATGACCAAAGTTTGGTCTGCCACTGTTTTTTATGCCATATTTCAACATTTTTAAGATCACGAGAGAATGTTCAGGACCATCAAAATATTTGTGCTGTCTGCATGCATTTATTACTATAGACCACTAATAACTGACAGCTCACAGCTATCTCGGACTTGTGTAATCAGTGCAAACATTGATTGTCACTATTCAACAAAGACACAACCATCTTCATATCAATAATTTATTATCATTTCTAACACATTTTAAGAATTTTCATTTTCTAATAATTTAATTTAGTTTTATCTTTAAGTCTACTTTAGAAAATTTATTAACCAAATTTTTTTAAAATTAATTTGATTAACCTTCACCTTTGTTTTAGTTTAATTCATCAAGCACCTGTTATTTACTAACCAGCACCTTTTGACCTTTTTCAGTTTCACAGAGTCCGTGATACCATGTTTGTATCACATCTGGCTTGTAATCTTATCTTGCTCATCTTAATATGTGCCATTCAACTTGTCATTATTCCTCAGTAAGTATCTATCATTTGATTGGTCAAAGGGGTTGAGACATAGAACCAATCAAACTAAGGTATAAACACAATGTTATTATGATGAACCAGTCAAATCAAGGGATAAATAAATTGATTGGTCATAGGGGTTGAGTTATAGAACCAATCAAAATAAGGTACATATACACCTGTATGATTATGATGAACCACTCAAAATAAAGTATAAATACAATATTATTATAATGAACCAATCAAATGATTTATGAGTTGGACATTTTTAAGATTTAATTCAATATTAATTATCATAATTGCTAATATTTATTGTAGAGTTGAAATATTTAAGTAGGATAAATTTTGCTATCTCACAAGATTTTTCAATGAATACGTTGAATTTATAATTTCAACCAGGAATTATATCTCAAACAAAATCCCTTTCATATGCAGTATAATATCTGAAAGAGCTGTGAAATATATTAACATCCAATGACTTTTGGGTGTAAATTGCAAAAAATCCTTCTACTTGGATCAGGCCAATATTAATCAATTATTTAGAAGAGCAACTTGGGAGCTTAAAATAATTCCTCTTCCCCTTAAGCTATGATAATGTTTAATGGCAGTACTCAAATCCAGCTTTAAGTGCAAATAATCCATAGATTTTTAGCTCACCTGAGCTGAAAGCTCAAGTGAGCTTTTCTGATCACCTGTTGTCCATCGTCCATCCATCTGTCTGTCTGTCAATCTGTAAACCTTTCTTCTCAAGAACCACTGGGCCAATTTTGACCAAAATTAATAAAAAGCATCCTTGGATGAAGGGGAGTTTAAATTCGTAAAGTAAAGGGCCAAACCCCCTTCCAAGGGGAGATAATCAGGAAAAGACGAAATTAAAAAATCTTCTCAAGAACCACTGGGTCAGAAAAGCTGAAACTTAGGTGGAAGCATCCTGGGGTAGTGTAGATTCTAAATTGTTCAAATCATGACCCCTGGGGTAGGGCGGGGCCACAATGGGGAATCCAAGTTTTACATTGAAATATGTAGAAAATATCTTTAAAAATCTTCTTCTAAAGAACCACTGGGCCAGAAAAGCTGAAACTTATGTGGAAGCATCCTGGGGTAGTGTAGATTCTAAATTGTTCAAATCATGACCCCCGGGGATAGATCGGGGCCATAAAAGGGAATCCAAGTTTTACATTGAAATATGTAGAAAATATCTTTAAAAATCTTCTCAAGAACCACTGGGCCAGAAAAGCTAAAACTTAAGTGGAAGCATCCTTGGGTAGTGTAGATTTTAAATTGTTAAAATCATGACCCCCAGGGTTAGGATGGGGCCACAATAGGGAATCCAAGTTTTACATTGAAATATGTAGAAAATATCTTTAAAAATCTTCTTCTAAAGAACCACTGGGCCAGAAAAGCTGAAACTTATGTGGAAGCATCCTTGGATAGTGTAGATTCTAAATTGTACAAATCATGACCCCTTGGGGTAGGCAGGGGCCACAATAGATATTAAAAGGGGGAAAAAGTTACTCAGGTGAGTGTTGTGGCCCATTCATATTATCTAATGGATGAAGGGTCAATGGAACCTGGATTTTATGTATTCTAATTATGGTCTACTCATAGGGAATTCCTCCTGCTTTGAAATTTGAGCATTCCTTTTAGAATAATTGGTAAAACATTCAGAAGATAAAGATGCATGATTGCTCATTTTATTTTAAGGTTCAGAAACCCTCCGTTCACTCATATAAAATGTTGCTTTAATACTTTTATGATTTTCCAAAACAAATGTACCTTTTAAGTACAATGCAAATAAATTTAGCATACTTTGTAGGGCAAAATTGAACAAAAAAGACATACATATCAAGTTGACAAATTTATAAAGACATGATACACATTTATCTCATAAAGAGTTATCTCTCTTACCAAAGTATCAATGAACCTTAATGCAAAGATGTTAAAATGAACATGCACATTGACAAACACTTTTTTTTATCCATTTCAGTTCCATTATAATGATCATTCTCTTTCCATTCACTGTCACCATTAGCACATTTCTAGTCCTCTTGGTGTTCTGTGAAAAATTTACGGTAAGCCATTCTTTTATATTATTGTAAAATTCATATGAAAATATATCGGATTTTAGATCACATAATATTGTTACAGTATAAGATTTTTGGAATGATCATCATATTAAATATTTTTGTGACTCGGGTGAGCACTGAGGCATATAGGTAGGATTGTCCCTACGAATTGAAATAGTTGGGCATGTTAAAAAAGTAGAAGGGGATTTGGGGTTCCTCCCCTAACAGGTGTTTGAGGGGGAATACCAGAATAACCAGGTGATATTGTCAGTAAGGGCAGGGATATTCCTTGCCCCCCCCCCCCCCCCCCCCCCCCCAGGTCTTAGAGACAACCCTTATATAGGCCATATGTCACAGAAGCTTCATTTAATGTACATGTAATTTTTCTTTCAAACTAATAGTCCTTAGAGCAAGATGTAGAAGAAAATTTGATAATCATATACATTATATGATATAGAGACTTTGTTCATTAAACAGTGTACACCTAGGGTATTACAGAGAGTCGCCACCACGATTGCCATCCATAAGTGGTTGAACGAGCTTGTTTATGTACTAGCTGTCATGTGCCTGTATGTTAGTGCCTTCACTTCTATGGTGAGTAACTTTGATCAATTAATTTATCATCATATACTGTAAACCAACTGTTATTTGCATCATCTTTTATTCACAATTTGTCAGTTTGAAATCATTTCGGGACGATTAATTTTCGCAACTGAGGAAACATTCTCTATGAATAAGAAGCAAAATAAATGGTTCGCGGTGATTAATATTCGCGAGTTAAAGTAGGTCATGAAACTCACGAATATTTCTCGCACGCAAATAAAAGTTGGTTTACAGTATCAATCTCCATGTAGCATTCAGTTTAACTGCTGATTTCACTTTTATTCTGTGATGGAGTAATCCAGCTACACTGTGGTTTTCTGAATCCATATCGTACCACTCTCTGAAACTAATTACATGCAGGGAAACTCGTTTATAAAGAAGTCTCAGGGAATTTGAATTTCCCTTCGATCCTTATAATCAAGATTTTTTATATCCACAAAAGAAACAAAGTGGGATTTTTTGGGGTTTGTAAGTTTCCTTATAGCCAAGATTTCCTTATAAGCAAGTTCTGTATAATCAAGTTTTACTATATTAAGTACATAGCTTTTTTTCTTGTATGTCTATCAGTAATTTAATTTTGTTTGTGTTCTAGCCTCTGATTGGTTAATATCCAAAAAGGAACATAAATTATTTCTGTATAACCTGGTTTGATATGGGGACACACCCCCCTGACAACCAACTGAATCATCTGTATCCATACAATCCTCTCATTTCCAGTCCTCGGGATTCATGGAAAATTCAAGATTTCATAAATGTACCTTTAACTTCAAACAATAATTCGATCTTACCATATGTAAACAAACAACAAGGCTTCTAGGCCTATGCATCAGTTTTTACCTCCCCTCGCTTCCCATCACTTCCGTTACTTCCGTTACTATGGTTGTATTATTGAGCGGCAAATTTGAACTAATAAAAAGCAACGAAATTTTACACCCTTAGTTATTTAATGATTTTAAAATTAAATTATAAGGAATGACTAATTTTGGCCAAATTATTCGAGTATAACCTGGTTTGGGTCAGTTTACTCTGTTTTATAATCCGCTTCGCGGATTATGAAGCGTAAACTGACCCAAAACAGGTTATACTCAAATAATTTGGCCAAGAATTAGAGTCATTCCTAAAATAATTCTGATATAATTGATCCCAAAAGTTCTTTTTGTCAAATTGTACGATATATGAATTTATTAATGTACATTTCTTCAGCAAATTTATCAATATAATTAACAGTTACTTGATTCCGAGGGGCCAAAAAGAGTCTCATTTGATCTTGTGATTCAATTGCCTGTCAACTCGACTTGATACAGCTCTTCAGATCAAGTTACTGATGTACTAATATATATAAAATTGATAAGTTTGTACTACCAACCCAACCCATGTTTCTCTCTCTCAAAGTACATTTAATTAGTGTCCACTGCAGAGCAAGTGATAAATAATATTATATGTCCATTAATATTACAGACAGGGATATTAAGTCTTGGAGCATCAATATGTTAATGGTCAGATTGTCTTAATTTTATTTTTCAGATGTTAATGTTCAATCCTGGAATGGAATATATATGGTTCACATGTACCATAATTCTATCCAATGGGAATGTTTTCTGTATGTCATTAGTTTCTGACTTATCGGGCACAATCATACAGGGTTATAAATACCATTAATTAATTTTATACATTTAGAATATTTTAATTAGTACAATTATTCATAAGTAAAATTTTATACATTTAGAATATTTTTAATTAGTTCAATTATTCATAAGTAAATTGTACATGCATGCATATATTTGCATATTTACTCACAGAAGTTGTTTTTTTCCCTTCTTTTCAGGTCATGTAAGACACAGATGATTTAGTTTCTTGTCTACAGAATCATAGACATAAATGACAGAGATCCGCAACTGTTCGAAATCTCGCATGATCTTGCATTCCCTATTGTTTAATACTTCTTTTCAAATCTTTAAGTCACATAAAACTTTAAAATTATCAGGAATAACAGAGTAAAAAATTTTGATTTATGTTTACAAATTATTCAGGATGTTGTATTTTTGTTAGTTTCTTTATCTAAAACAATAACAAAGGAGAAATATGAAATTGCAATAGGTGACTTGTGGTTGGCCATATCGCTACCATTTTGCCGACTTTCTGTCATTGACCTCTTTATTTTTCCTAATTTGCTTTTAAAATCAATAAAACTTTACAAATCACACACAAAATATAACAGAATTAATATTAATTTAACTTTAGGTAGAAATACAAGACTAATAGAGTTATTGTTAGGATAATACCAGGATCATCACATATTTTAGTACTTAACAAACGTGATAATGGCAGAGTTGCGAATCTCTGTTATTTAATTATGTCTCTGACAGAATATATCTGTAATATTTTAATACTTTCAGAATTTTTTTTCGTCCTTTTTTTCAGGTCATGTTAGATACAAGTGATTTAGTATCTTGTCTACAGAATCTTTACAATGTAGAAAACATCAACATTTCACTGATTATTCTTGCCAACATATCTATGGGAGTAGAAGTGAATGTTTGTCACCCTACTGTAGCTACCTCACATTTCCCAGAAGTAAGTAGATTCATTTCAAATAGGCCATCTTTAAAAATTGTTTGTTTGCCCTCTCCCAACCAACTAAAAACTGGCCTGACTCAAACTTTTAAACCTCCAGGAAACAATATTTTTTTTTAATTTATCCATCCTGAAGTTTTCTCACCTATTAATAACTATTTAAACTTCATTTTCGTAAGTGGTTTTTTTTTTATTACAATTTTTTTTTCCCAATCCCGAGTTGGGATAGGGCAAGCATACAAACATTTTTTTTAAGATGCCTTTGGATTAAAATACTGTATGTGTACATAAATTGGCGTGTTCAAAAGAACTATATACGGTATGGGCGTATTCCTGCCCCCATAATAGTCAAATTTTGAAAATCTCTTGAAATGAGAAAAAGTGCATACATTGTATAAAATAATCCAAATTAAGACAATATATTATGAAATTGGAAAAATTAGTTGGCTTTTCTTGTCTCTGTGACGTCACAAACTATTTGGATTTCCGTTATTTTTAAAAAAAGAGGCCAAAATGCACAGAGTTTGTTCAATTTTGACTATAGTATTTATAGAGCGCAAGCTTGCTCATGTACCATATTCACATATTTCATTGATATTATCATTCTACACATTATATCAAAAGATCTAGTCTGAGCAGACTTGCGCTCGATAATTTCCAATCAAAATACCGACGTAAAATACACTATTTTCTCTCAAAATCATTGCAATTTGGAATTTACGTCATTTTATTGACGTCATATCTAACTAATGATGTCATAGTTGATAAAAATATTTAATGCTTTGAAGTCTACAAATATCCACCTGGTTTAGAACATAATTAAAGATTTCTCCATCAAAGTTTTATTTTGGGGGCAGATACTGGCCACTACAGAATATAGTCCTTTAGCGCAATCACTGGGTATGGAGTTGTTGGCAAAATCATGAATTAGCGCTATACATGTCCATGCCGTATATTGTATTTATAAATGATTTCTTAGCGGTATTTATGAATTTGCACATTGTTGTCTGCGTCAAAACCACTAAAATATGAAGCCCGCTTTTTAGCTCACCTGAGCCGAAGGCTCAAGTGAGCTTTTCTGATCACATTTTGTCTGTAGTCCGTCTGTCCGTCTGTCCGTCTGTCCGTCCGTCTGTCTGTAAACTTTTCACATTTTCGACTTCTTCTCAAGAACCACTGGGCCAATTTCAACCAAACTTGCCACAAAGTATCCTTGGGTGAAGGGGATTCAAGTTTGTTCAAATGAAGGGCCACGCCCTCTTTCAAGGGGAGATAATAAAGAATTAGTGAAAAATTGATAGCATCTTTTAAAAATCTTCTTCTCAAGAACCACAAAGCCAGGGAAGATGAAACTCATGTGGAAGCATCCTCAGGTAGTGTAGATTCAAGTTTGTTCAAATCATGACCCCCGGGGGTAGGGCGGGGCCACAATGGAGGATCAAAGTTTTACATAGAAATATATGGGGAAAAACCTTTAAAAATCTTCTTCTCAAGAACAGCAAAGCCATGATGAGTCATATTTATATGGAAGCATCCTCAGGTAGTGTAGATTCAAGTTTGTTCAAATCATGACCCCCGGGGGTAGGGCGGGGCCACAATGGAGGATCAAAGTTTTACATAGAAATATATGGGAAAAACCTTTAAAAATCTTCTTCTCAAGAACAGCAAAGCCATGATGAGTCATATTTAAATGGAATCATCCTCAGGTAGTGTAAATTCAAGTTTGTTCAAATCATGACCCCCGGGGGTAGGGCGGGGCCACAATGGAGGATCAACGTTTTACATAGAAATATATGGGAAAAACCTTTAAAAATCTTCTTCTCAAGAACAGCAAAGCCATGATGAGTCATATTTATATGGAAGCATCCTCAGGTAGTGTAGATTCAAGTTTGTTCAAATCATGACCCCCGGGGGTAGGGCGGGGCCACAATGGAGGATCAAAGTTTTACATAGAAATATATGGGGAAAAACCTTTAAAAATCTTCTTCTCAAGAACAGCAAAGCCATGATGAGTCATATTTATATGGAAGCATCCTCAGGTAGTGTAGATTCAAGTTTGTTCAAATCATGACCCCCGGGGGTAGGGCGGGGCCACAATGGAGGATCAAAGTTTTACATAGAAATATATGGGAAAAACCTTTAAAAATCTTCTTCTCAAGAACAGCAAAGCCATGATGAGTCATATTTAAATGGAATCATCCTCAGGTAGTGTAAATTCAAGTTTGTTCAAATCATGACCCCCGGGGGTAGGGCGGGGCCACAATGGAGGATCAACGTTTTACATAGAAATATATGGGAAAAACCTTTAAAAATCTTCTCCTCAAGAACAGCAAAGCCATGATGAGTCATATTTATATGGAAGCATCCTCAGGTAGTGTAGATTCAAGTTTGTTCAAATCATGACCCCCGGGGGTAGGGCGGGGCTACAATGGAGGATCAAAGTTTTACATAGAAATATATGGGAAAAATCTTTAAAAATCTTCTCCTCAAGAACAGCAAAGCCATGATGAGTCATATTTATATGGAAGCATCCTCAGGTAGTGTAGATTCAAGTTTGTTCAAATCATGACCCCTGGGGGTAGGGCGGGGCCCCAAAGGAGGATCAAAGTTTTACATAGAAATATATGGGAAAAACCTTTAAAAATCTTCTTCTCAAGAACAACAAAGCCATGATTGGTCATATTTATATGGAAGCATCCTCAGGTAGTGTAGATTCAAGTTTGTTCAAATCATGACCCCCGGGGGTAGGACGGGGCCACAATGGAGGATCAACGTTTTACATAGAAATATATAGGAAAAATCTTTAAAAATCTTCTTCTTAATAACAGCAAAGCCCTAATTGATCATATTGATATGGAAGCATCCTAAGGTAGTATAGATTTAAGTGTGTCCAAATCATGACCCCCGGGGGTAGGGTGGGGCCCCAAAGGAGGATAAAAGTTTTACATAGAGATATATAGGGAAAATCTTTAAAAATCTTCTTCTCAAGAACAGCAAAGCCCTGATTGATCATATTTATGTGGAAGTATACTCAGGTAGTGTAGATTCAAGTTTGTTCAAATGTTGCCCCCCTGGGGTTGGGTGGGGCCACAATGGAGGATCAAAGTCTGAAATAGAAATAGAAATATATAGGAAGATTTCTTCTGATGAAGAACTGCAAAGCCATGATTAGTCATTTTGATATGGAAGCATCATCAGGTAGTGTAAATTCAATTTTGTTCAAATGATGACCCCCGAGGGTAGGGTGGGGCCCAATAGGGGGATAGAAAATTTTACATAAGAACACATAGAAAAAATATTTCTTCTCAAGAACAGAAAAGCTATGTTTAGTCATATTGATATGGAAGCATCTTCAGGTAGTGTAGATTCAAGTTTGTTCAAATGATGACCCCCGAGAGTAGGACGGGGCCACAATGGAGGATCGAATGTAACATAAGAACATATAGAAAAAATATTTCTTCTCAAGAACAGAAAAGCTATGTTTAGTCATATTGATATGGAAGCATCCTCAGGTAGTGTAGATTCCAGTTTGTTCAAATGATGACCCCTGGGATAGGGAGGAGCCACAAGGGGGGATCAAATTTTTACAAAGGAATATATCAGAAAATTTTTTTAAAATCTTCTCAAGTACAACAAAGCCATTTGTTATTTTGACATGGAAGCATCATCAGGTAGTTTAAAATTCAAGCCCCCCCCCCCCCCCCCCGGAATCTTTTCAATACTGAACTGATTTGTGCTTTTGCCTATCCACTGTGCTCAGGTGAGCGATGTGGCCCATGGGCCTCTTGTTTAAGTACACATACAATACTTAGATAAAAATTGTAAGTATTGATCATTTATGGTGACTAATTGCAAGAAACCAAAATTTGATGACAAAATTTAAGCTAAAATACACTGATCTTGAATTTTTAATATCCCCTCACAATGAAGTCCATTCCCAATTATCTAACTGCAAGCCCTAGCTACCTGGACCAAAGAGCAAGAGCCACTTAGGGCCTTTTTTGGCCTTGTGAAAATTCAAAACTTTATAGTTTTGTTAACAAGGCAATAAATAAATGCTTGAGCACTTGGTGAATGAATATCTACTGAAAATGGCGTAATTTTCTTTCTAGTCAATGCATTATGACGTCATGATTTGCGTCATTATTCACGTATCCTGAATATTTCTTCAAAAATGGACAAAATATGATGCCATTTTTCAATATTTCATATATAGCACAACCTCCGATCCAAAATGTGTAAATATATTATAAAAGTACTTTTAATGAAGATTATAAAACATTTATATTTTAATTTTTGGATCGAGGGGTGTGCTCATATTTTAATTCTTTGCTGAAGGTTCTCAAAAACACCTGTTTTCTGCAAAATTCAATGACATTGCAATTTCACACAACATGTTTTTCAATGCCTGGACTCTTCAAAGGAAATTCTGTTGTATAAACTGAAAGCACTAAGTCTCTACTTTATATTAATGTTGAATATGGTACACGGGGTATTAGTCAATAAATTGGGATATCTACAGGGCCATTTTATGCATAAAGCGAACCTATAGCTCTTTGCATAAAAGTTGTATGTACCCTGGGTAGGGATGCACTCTGCTTGATTATTAGTTTAGTGGGCTTTGCCTTTCTCAAAGGTAACATTCAATGAGGTGAGATCTGTAATCTTTGATTACCTATGTTTATGTAACAGAATTATCATGACTTTTTTTGTCTTGTTATACTGATAGACATATATTATATGTAACAGGTATTTGACCTGTCTGTACTCCATGAATAAAAAAGGTTCTAACACATCTGGACATTATATATGTAACGGGTATTTGACCTGTCTGTACTCCATGAATAAAAAAGGTTATGACAGTTTATATTCATGAATGGTATGCCAAGCAAACCATATTGTAAGTTAGATGTCAACATAGGGAGATTCCTCCATGTGTTAATCTGAAACCTATACATGTGTGATGGACAATTAGCACCTTTGACCTATTAGGGATTTTCTTATCCTTTGATTCCAGGGGCCGGGGCCGTCAAGTTTGGGAAAAATAGCGATATTTGGTTGAAATTGGGAAAGATATTTTCATACAAATAAATGGGAAAAACAAGCAAAGTCAAATATTTAATCATTTTTAAAAATTATTTATAGTATGAAGCTGTCTATAATAAACCAGCTGTAGTGAATATGATGTAATAGTGGCTGTTGAAGTTCAGAACCTTAAAAATGGTAAAGCCACAGGATATGATAACATTGTAAATTAATGAACATATTTATACAACTTTAATGTTGTCATCTTTTTTAGCTTTATGTAAAAAGTTCTTTAAAAATATTGATAGTGGGTTTGTTCCAGATGAGTAGATAATCGGTATTGTTTGATCCATATATAAGAATAAGGTGACCCAACCCAGCCTGAAAATTACCGTCCTAGGCAAACTGGAGAGACTGACATGATGCACGTTTAATAACGATCCCGACTTAAATTTTAAACATCGATCCCGCTCTAAAAAGTACACATGCAAACATCCAAAGTATTTCAAATACCTTAATTCTTGGAACTCCTCGGATGGCTCATTCATCACACAAAGAGAACATAAGCACCTTTTTGTCATTCTTGAATATTTTTTTATTTTAATAATTTACAACTGACTTTTTTTCATATTGGGAATTTTAAGGTAAAATTTTGGGAAAAACATGCACATTTCAGCATTGGGAAATCCGAATGGGGCCGAATTTCGGCCCCAGAGAGACCCTAAAAAAATCCCTGCCTATAATCAAGGAAGGTTAATTATGAAATTAGACTGGTACTCCTAGTTTGTGACATTTTACCAGAAATGAGGTGAATGTCTAAATCATAATACAATGGTATTAGTATTAATTCATTAATTTTTTAAATAACAGTATTAGTTATAATTTTTTTTTTTTAACATTAGATAGTTATATACATGTAGCTACATACTTATCCTATCTGTGCCACATGGGAGATCCAAGAGACCAAAAATTCTCATGTTATATTGTCACAGTTGACTGTGAATTCTAAAGTAATTACCACAAATTAATATTTATTTAATAATCCTCATTAATTTGTAAAAAATAAAATAAAATAGTTCATTTTCTTCAATATACAGTCAAATTAGTTTAATGATTTTATATTTTAAGTCTTAATCTAGAGGTGAAGTATATAGGATTTATTTCTTTATCATATGACTCATAATTATTTATCATATATTAACAAACAATCACTACTTTTTCCTCTTCCTTTGATTTCATCATCAGGCTTATCATGTAAACTATGAAAAGTTGTATTTTAAAATTAATATAGTACTGTGAAATGTGAAACCACAATTTCTGCAGTTTGCAAATGGTTGAACATATCAAAGTTTGTGTGTTTAAATTATTTTAATCCTATGGACATTTTACATAAAATAAAGAAACTTTAACAGATTATGAATGACAGTGTGAGTCAGATATCGGATTTGAATGTCTGCTTATTATAAACTGATGTCCACATTACTTTATTGCAGTATTTTAGTTTTTGTGTGGTACTGTCCATGGTGTCCTGTGCTGTATTCGTCCACAATAGCAGCTTGATAAAGATGGTGCTGTTAAGTGTAATGTCCATTGTTTACCTGATTGTGGTAGAAATCTTCTTCATCACAGTGTTTGACAACAGGGATGTTCTAGTCCGAGCCAATGTTGGGTAAGTCAAGGTTCTGTTTAGCTCACCTGAGCCTTGTATCAGGTGAGCTGTTCTCAATTGTCCATCTGTCTGTTTCTTTAGCTCACCTGAGCCATGTCTCAGGTCAGCTGTTCTCAATTGTCCATCTATATGTTTCCTTAGCTCACCTGAGCCATATCTCAGGTGAGGTGTTCTCATTTGTCCATCTGTCTGTTGTTTATTTGTGTGGAATGTAGACTGCCACGATAAGGACCATTGTCCCTCTGCTCACTAATATAAAATATTGCTTTATTGCTTATCATTTATGACAGAAATGACTGTATAACTTGAAGGAATAATACCGTACTATTAAGAAATTTCTTGTGGGTGGAATTATTGACAATTTGACCCTTTAAAGGTATCAAATTCATTTCTGCTTATTTAAATTCTTGGGTTGCAATAATCATGCATAGTTATATCAGGCTTAAAACTATCTTGATGTCAGCCCCACTTGCCATGTTTGAGAATAAAAGATGTTGCATTTACATAATATCTGAATTAATATTATATGAAAAATATTTTGCAACTGCAAATTTTGTTCATTTTCTTAAAAATTCCACAAAAATTGGTCAACCACAGTAGTCATATGTACTATAATTATACAATTCTTGTTTTTTTTGCAGGAGAACCTTAAATGAGGAAGGTTCCTCCATTGACTTGAAGTGGGAGACCATTGTTCTGTTTATTGTGTTGACAATTATCCTGTCCATTCATGCTCAACAAGTGGAATCAACTGCCCGATTAGACTTTCTGTGGAAAATTCAGGTAAAATAGAAAAATTCTCAATGAACAGCAATCTGCCTGAAAAATGGATTAAAATATGTCAAGGTTTACAATTGTAATCAGATAAAAATTTCAACCCCTTTAGCAGCATTGTTTTTCATCTTTTAAAAGAATCAATTATTATAATGTATAAATAAATAATCTAAGTAAAGAATAATTTATACATGTCATACTACATTTCACAGGCAACTGAGGAAAAGGAAGAGATGGAGAGTTTACGAGCTTATAACCTGCGACTACTAGCTAATATTCTACCCCTTAATGTGGCAGAACATTTCCTTAAAACTCAGTTCAAAAAGGATGAGGCAAGTGTTTGATTGCACATTTTTACCTCTTCCATTAGATTTTACCGTTCACAGTAGCTCAGTCGGTAGAGCGCTTGCTTCGTGATCGGGAGGTCGTGAGTTCGAATCTCGGCCGCGACTGACCTAAGTCGATAAAAAATGGGTAGCAACTGTTCCTTCGCCATGCGCTTGGCACTTTGAAGTGAAAGTTGCGGGTCCTTCGGATGAGACCTTAAAAACCGAGGCCCCGTGTCATGGCAGGCGTTGGCACGATAAAGATCCCTCACTGCTCAATGGCCCTGAGTGCAGAGTAAAGGTCAAAATTTGAAGCCCTTCACCGGTATATGGTGACGTCTCTATATTAGTGAAAAATTCTCGAATGGGACGTAAAACAACATACAATCAATCAATCAATCCATTAGATTTTACACCTCTTCAAATGATGGATCTGCCATTTTCAGCTCACCTGAGCCAAAGGCTCAAGTGAGCTTTTCTGATTGAAATTTGTCCATTGTCCGTTATCGTCGTTGTCGCCATTGTAAACTTTTCACATTTTCATCTTCTTCTCAAGAACCACTGGGCCAATTTCAACCAAACTTGCCATGAAGTATCCTTGCGTAAAGGGAATTCAAGTTTGTTCAAATGAAGGGCCACACCTTCCAAGGGGAGATAATTACAAATTCATGAAAAATTAATGGCATCATTTAAAATTTATGTGGAAGCATCCTCAGGTAGTGTAGATTCAAGTTTGTTCAATTCATGACCCCTGGGGGTAGGGTGGGGCCATAGTGGGCAATCAAAATTTTACATAGGAATACATAGGGGAATTTTTTAAAAATCTTCTTCTCAAGAACAGCAAAGCCATGATTGGTCATATTTATATGGAAACATCCTCGGGTAGTGTAGATTTAAGTTTGTCCAAATCATGACCCCCAGGGTTAGGGCGGGCCACAATGGAGGATCAAAGTTTTACATAGGAATACATAGAGAAAATCTTTTAAAAAAAATTCTCAAGAACAACAAAGCAAATTATGGTCAAATTTTTCTCAAGTTTGATTCTGAAATTTGATGAAATTAGAAAAACCTATGACCATTCTGTTCACCTGAGTGGAAGGCTCAAGTGAGCATTTCTAATTAAAATTTCTGTATTGTTTGTATTTGTTGTCCTTATTGTAGTCCTCATTGGTGTTGTAAACTTTTCACAATTTCATCTTCTTTTCCAGAACCACTGGGCAAATTTCAACCAAACTTATTACCGAGCATCTTCAGATAAAGGGGATTCAAGTGTGTTTAAGAGAAGGGCCATGCCTTCTTTCAAGGGGAGATAATTAAGAATTGTGTAAATTTAATGGCATCTTCTAAAAATCTTCTTTGCAAGAACCAATGGACCAGTAAAGATGAAACGTATATTAAAGCTTGATTATATACATATTGTAGATTCAAGTTTGATCAATTCATGACCCCAGGGGTAGGGAGGGACTACAATAGGAGATCAAAGTTTTATATAGGAATTTGTGAGACATCTTTAAAATTCCTTGTCTTAGAAATAAGAAACTTATTATAACTCTTACTACATGCGTGGATCTAGAGGGGGGGTTGGGGGGGGGTCCGGACCCCCCCCCCCCCCCCCCCCCCCCCGGGAATTTGCAGAGTTATTAAATATATATACTGAAGCAAATAAAAAATGACTTTGGACCCCACTATCACTAAATAGGTATTTTTCACGTTTGGGAAATGGATTTATCCTTTTTTTTTTTGACTGGGGTGGACCCCCCTGGAAAAAATTTCTTGATCCATGCCTGTATTGATATGAAAGATTCAAGTTTGTTTAGGTCAGGGCCCTCAGGAATAGGTTGAGGCCACAATAGGGTATCAGAGTTTTAAAAAGAGAGTATATAAGAAAAAAATTTCAAGAGTAGCAACACCATGCTAAATAATATTGAAAAGTAATGCATATACCTAAGTTTTGTGGAATCCTTTTTTTTAATGAGCCCTGAGGTAAGGATTAGACTAAAATCAGAAATTCTAATTTACATAATGCATGTGTAGAGGGAAAAAAATCTTCTCCAGAATGTCTACTCATCATGTTGATTGTATTGATTCAGAAGCATTCCAATGTTGTGTGGATTCAATTTTAAATTAAATTATCATGATAGATCTCTTAGGACTAGATTTTGTCCACAAAACAGAGTAAAAAAAGGAATTGCAGTAAAAAAAAATTTAAATCTGCTGAGGAATGGATTTTAAGGCCAAAGTGACTCAGGTGAGCATTGTGGCCCATGAGCCTCTAGGAAGAATACACAATGCCGTATTTTTAGTGAGGATATGTATATATGTATTAGGTTTGATGGAGAGAGAGATTTCATAAAATTCTTTTTTTTTTGGCAAATATTTTCAAGTATTTAAGCTTTTTCTATGCTTTAAACAACATATTGCTTATGCATGCAAAGAGAATTGTGAATTTAACCACATGTGTCCATCTAAAGTACTGAAATATATATAGATTCCAACTCAGATTTCCTTAAACACACTATTGAATAAAACTTGCTATGTGAGTGACCCTTTGCAAACTCACAGTATGTAGTGGTTTAAGGATGATTAACTTTTCTGTTTAAATATATTTATTGAAATACTGAGTATGTAGTTTTAGAAATTAACGTATTAACTAACTTATCTTGTATATCTATTAAAATTTAGATTAAGTTTTAAATGTCAGCTGTGTTCATTGAAGCTTCTGCTGTGTACTGTGAAATCACTAATTTTCATGGGGGCTCAAAATGTAAATTTTAAAGGACAAGTGCACTTAAGCAATGCTTAATGGGCCCTTTTCAGTGCCGTATTACTTTAGAATATATTACCAAATTGTTCTTTTTTGGTAATAGTTAAACACAAGTGGATATTTCTAATTAAAATAACGTTAAAACATCACCTAAATCAGCTCGGATTTGAAACAAATGAAGATTTTTAAATGCCTATAGATATCCCAAATCTGGAAATGTCGTACCGAACCAATTTGAGTTTCGTTTATTTAAATCAAGGGGAGGAGACATTTAAATCAGACACTTGAACAATCTGATGGTGGATCATTGACGGGCGCGTTTGCTGAATGATACTGCTTGCGCTATTTTACCAGAGAAAAATATTGAATAAAGTTGCATAGATGCCTGTATAGCCATAGTGATCAAACTAAGAAATTTGCACGCTTGCATTTGAAATAATACAATAAGTATTAACATTAGTTCCTTTAAATTTTAAAATGAAAAAAGTGTATTTAGGTGGTTTTCAATACTGGTAGCATTGTCTTGCATGAATGTTAAAAATGTTCGATACTTTTATGTATGATGACATTTTAACGACACTAAACTCTCCTAACCCTCCCGTGTTCCTAAAACCAAATACATACAAACTTCTCAATGTGGCACGACTTCGATATAATGATACCAAACGTGAATTTACAGTGAGCACTTTTGTTTACATGGGTAGAACTCAGGTGACTACCGGTATTTTAAATAATTTATTCCCCGGGTGGGTTCAACATAGGTCATACAGGTAAATAGCTTTCGCTTGCTATAGGAAAAACATTGAACTTTTCATACATTTTTAATATTTCAAGTACAAACCTAATCTTGTACAAATTTCCTACTTTCACACAAGTTTTATAAATGTATAATGTGCTTTTTGTCCAGGGTTGGCAAAAAACTGGGAAATACTCATATTTTCCAGGACGGTGGGAAATACTGGTAATTACCGGGAATTACTGGTATTTCCCGGGAAATACAGGGAAATAAGAAATAGCTACATATTTCATTCATATTGACATGTAGTACACCTTACTGGCTAAGATATCTACCTGGTATCACAGTCCCTTATTTGAAAAATTCCAAGTAATTCATTTTATATAATTATAAAACAGTATATTCATATACCAGTCATGAGTGTCATTTGTTATGCCCCACCATGAATATGGCCGGGGCATATAGTGTTTGTCATGTCCGTCTTCCGTCCTTCTGTCCTTCCGTCCTTCTGTCCTTCCGTCCTTCCGTCTGTCCTTCCGTCACACTTTGCGTTTAGCTCTGTTCAAAGCTCAGTTTCAAAGAAACTATCCAAGATATTTTTATCTTCATATGCTGATAGATATTGATGAGAGCTATGCAACTGCATCAACTTTTTTTGATCTTGACCTTTCTTTTGACCTTGACCTCACTTTTCTTAAATTAGTGTTTAGCTCAGTTTTAAAGATACCATTCAAGATAGTGTTATCAAACTTCAAATGCTGATACATACTGATGAGAACTATTCAACTGCATCAACATGTTTTGACCTTGACCTTTCCTTTGACCTTGACCTCACTTTTCTTAAATTAGTGTTTAACTCAGTTTTAAAGATACCATTCAAGATAGTGTAATCAAACTTCATATGTTGATACATACTGATGTAAGCTATTCAACAGTATCAACATTTTTTGACCTTGACCTTTCTTTTGACCTTGACCTCACTTTTCTTAAATTAGTGTTTAGCTCAGTTTAGAAGATACCATTCAAGATAGTGTTATCAAACATCAAATGCTGATACATACTGATGAGAACTATTCAACTGCATCAACAATTTTTGACCTTGACCTTTCCTTTGACCTTGACCTCACTTTTCTTAAATTAGTGTCAAACTTCATATGCTGATACATACTGATGAGAGCTATTCAACTGCATCAATATTTTTTAACCTTGACCTTTCTTTTGACCTTGACCTCACTTTTTTTAAATTAGTGTTTAGCTCAGTTTTTAAGAAACCATTCAAAATATTTTTATCAAACTTCATATGCTGATACATACTGATGTAAGCTATTCAACTGCATCAATATTTTTTCACCTTGACCTTTCCTTTGACCTTGACCTCACTTTTCTCAATTTGTGTTAAAATATTGCATTACTAATAAACCCTCGGCAGGGCATTCATGTCCTATGGACATATTTCTAGTTTTATGCTTGAGTCAGATAAAGGTCCATGAAAGGAACCCAAACATCCCAATAGATTTTTTTTTATGTAACTAAGGATCTAAGAAAATTCTTAAGTGTAGAGTATGGTATAAATATCAAAGCTAAGAAGAAGCCTTTCGGTTCCTCTCAGGTAATTATATCTCAAAACAGGAGCACAAAACTGTCCCAAGCAATTTGTTAAAACAACATGATTGATTGTAATAACTATGGTGTTAATAGAAGGATCAAAACGAGTCTGTTTTGTTCTTGGATTTATAATTGATAAGCTTAATAATTTTACAAAACTGAAAAGAAACTTGAATTGGAAAACTTCAGTTTTATACAGCCAGGGAAATGTTTCAGAATGCTTATGGGTATGGAACTGGAGTAGTGATACACTTTGAATATGTTAAATTGCAATTTAAGACATATTCAATATTGTTCATTTTCTATTTTTGTGTTTATTTTATTTTTGAATTTTGTATAAGATTGAGTGAATTAAGGCAATAAAAAACTTTTAAATTTTTAAATCCCAGTTTAGAGAAAATTTGTAGCATTTCCCAGGATGGGAAATACCGGTATTTACCACTGGTAATTCCCACCACTGGTATTTCCCGACCAACCCTGTTTTTGTCATTTGCACAAGTTTGTACAACGTTAGGCTGACAGTAAACAAAGGCTTTGAAATGAATGCCCTACCCCGATTTACTATAGAAAAACACAAATGTCGGCTGACCCCTACCACATTGTATGGCTTTGCTCTTTATATATTCATGAATTTCAGCGATAAAATTTGTTGAGAATCTTATGGTTTAGATATCAATTAATTATCTGAGATGAAAAATTATGCTTTATTTGATTCTTCATTTTTTCACATTTTACCGGAGCCCTTAAGTGCACTCGTTCTTTTAATTTTAATTTAAAATTCAATTTTATATGACAACTAGACACTTCAACCGCGAAATTTAATCCCCAGAACCCATTCTTCATCAAACCACGAAAATTTGACCCCTCGAATATATGTGATTTCACAGTTTTCAGACTTGAAAATGTTAACAAACATCTTACACTGTAGGAGATGTATTATCAGGACTGCGACAATGCCTGTATCATGTTCGCATCAATCTCCAATTTCTCCGAATTCTACATGGAACTGGAAGCTAATAATGAGGGAGTCGAGTGCCTTCGTTTGCTGAATGAAATCATTGCTGATTATGATGAGGTAGATATCCTTTAAATTACTTGAAGTATATAATCTAATAATATATTAAAATCATAAAAATATGTGATAATCAATTTGAAGCTTAATTATCAGAGCTTTTGTTTTAGTCTTTGTAAGCAACAACTTAAAGTTGAGTTTATCTTACCCTTAACGTCTAGATATATGAAAATTTAATAGGGCTCATAATTAAATGATACTGTTCTGGAATTCATTACATCATTGCAACTAAAATACTACGCTTATATCAAGTAGATTCTGAATAATGTGTACAGCATATAAATTATATAATGTGTATATATTCCAATAGATGTTTACAGTGTATAAATTATTTTATGAATATTTTGTTCCTTTGGAAACAGATTCTTGGACAGGAGAGATTCCGATGTATAGAAAAGATCAAAACCATAGGATATACCTACATGGGAGCTTCAGGTCTGACCCCTGAGACAAACTACTCGGACATGAGTCATGTGGTAGCCATGGCAGAGTTTGCCTTCTCCATTAAAGATCTGCTTCAAAATGTCAACCAACACTCATTTAATAACTTTAAGATGAGAGTAGGTGAGTTGTATTGCACTAAGGACTACTGAGTTTTTATCTTTTTTCATTGAACCCAAATTCTTTTGTTATTTTTGTGGTTGAGTGAAATTATGAAATTAAGTGATAAATGAACAACAAATTTGACTAATTATGGAATAGGATGAGTTACATATAGCTGTCCATGGATTAACATAATTATCAAAGAAACTTTTCATTGGCCAAATCGCCATGAATATTGGTGTAACCACAGTATTTAATCTGTCAGAATTATCTATTCAAGAGTCAATTCAAAGGAATTAAAAGCATTTTCTTCAAATTAGGTTCAGAATCTTAAAGGCAAGTAGAAAACAAAATTATATACCTAAAATGGGTCAGACTTTGGCTTTCCTTAAAACATATATGAAATATGAATTCTTCCACACTCCACACAGTAACAGTGTGAACAGAGGAAAAGAGAGAGAATTAGAATTAAATATGAACTATCTATCTTCTGCAGGTATGAATGTGGGTCCTGTAGTGGCGGGGGTCATTGGAGCACGGAAACCTCATTATGATATCTGGGGCAACAGTGTGAACGTGGCCAGCAGGATGGACAGTACAGGAGTACCAGATTATATACAGGTGGGTACCATCTTATGTACACTTGTCATTTGACCATAAATATGTTGGACAGACAGTGTAACTATGCACGTGTTTTGAATGATTTAAAGTTGTTTCTCAATGTTATTTGATGAACAGATGCATTTTGCAACTCAATGTAGTGTTATATATAATATACAATGTACATGTTTATCTTTGTGTATTTCTCATCAAAAGCGAACAGTTTAGCAAATATTAAGTGTATAATTTGATAATGTGCAAATGTAAACTTTCATCAACATGTATATAAAGAACCATTGAGTCGCCCTTTCTCGAATTCATGACTTCATTGAGAGGGCAAATCTTATAAAAATAAACACTGTTCGATCACGTCAAAGACGCATTGACTTGTAACATCCAGTTGCCTTTGATGTAAGCTGGGAAAGTTAAAATTGTATAACAATACTGATACTTTATTTTGTAGGTGACCAGTGAGGTCTATAACATTCTATCTGTCAAAGGTTACACCCTTCAGTGTAGAGGAATGGTCAAGGTCAAAGGTAAAGGGGACATGCTGACCTACTTTTTGACAGGGCGACCTCAACCACCACTAACTTCAATTCAGGAAACTGTTTCACAGACTAAATTAAACAATGAAAGGTCATAGGGTTAACAGAATATGTTTTAGTGTAAAAATTCATTCATTCATTTCTCTACAAGAAAACGGGGACAAAGAATTCCAGCGGAGTGATGATGGTGAATCAACTTGTTCAAATTACCATGGTGATGCTATACATATAGCATAGGAATAAATATTTTCATACTGAGAGGTGATAGCCAATTGCAACTCAAGTTTAATATTGAGGGAAGACATATAATTAAGCTACAGGTTAGACCATTTTAAGAGGGAGGGGTGGGAAGCAGACATTCTGAGCATATGAAAGTTGATCTTTTTTATGTGATGGATGTGGTAACTGCATCCAGATATCTGCATGATGAAACCACAGCAAGTGAACATAATCTGTAATATGTTATTGTCCTGTTTAAGTGTCCTTTGTTGCTTTAAGTTTTATTTAAACGCCACAGTTACATGCACTTCATTCATGTGTTGAAAAATGAGCTATACATTATTATATGTCATTTGTTATTCTTTGATATCAAAAACAGTTTTTTTAATGTTATGATAGATAATTCAGAACAGTTAAACTGTTGCCTCTGATGTTTTTGTTGTCT
Source organism: Saccostrea echinata (assembly GCF_033153115.1). NCBI lineage: Eukaryota > Metazoa > Mollusca > Bivalvia > Ostreida > Ostreidae > Saccostrea > Saccostrea echinata. The sequence continues at coordinate 11,425,515 of NW_026889777.1, forward strand.
TCAAGTTGATTTTTGTAATTTGTTATGACTGTGGCTGTGCAATAAATGCTCCTTGCAAAAGGACACAAAAAAAGAATCTGAAAATGGGTTTTTAAAGGATAACATTTATAGAATTCTAAACAATTTCAAAGTTACAAAGTTTAGAGAGATAACAACATTTTGTGTACAATATAATATATTAAAAATTTATTTATTAATAGGTATACATATGTGTAAAAAAAAATTGGGTTTGTTCTGTGATAAACTGTGTTATGTATTTATTAACCTAATATACCGTACTTGGACTATAACATGTTTATCATTTAGCTACCTGTGCCAAAGGCTAAAGGGAGCTTTTCTGATCAGAAAGTGTCCAGCGTCCATCTTTCTATCTGTCATGTGAACTATTCACATTTTCGGGTCTTCTCCAGAACCACTGGTCCAATTTTAATCACACATACTTACTACAAAGCAGCCTTGGGTGATTTGTATTCATTAATTTGTTCAAAGAATTAACTTAAGGGGTAACATACTTTTTCAAAGGGAGCTTATTAACTAGAATCCATGATAATTTAATTGCAACTTTCAAAATTCTTTTTCTTAAGAACACTAGGTCAAGTTATGTGAAAGGTTCATTACATACTGTAAATTCATTGAAATCATGAACCCCTCAGGGTAGGATTGGGCCACAATAGATGAACAAAATTTTTACACTGGAATACAGGAAATAAAAAAAAAATCTTTAAAATTCTTCTCAGGAACAGCAAACTCATGATTAGTCATAAGAGTATATGAATATGAAACATCCTCAGAATAGTACAGATTCAAGTTTGTTAAATCATCACCACTGGGGGTACAGTGGGGCCACAATAGGGGATGAAAGTTTTACATAATATATAGGAATCAAAGAACAAGGTACGGTTTCAGTACAAATCTTGCCCTGTGTTTTTCTTGAAAATGAAAGTGATGTAAAAAATTAAAACTCATGCTTTCTGAATCATTAAAATTCCACGCAGAAAGATCTTGCTAAATAAATCATTTTTCTCACATGACCTTCTAAATGCTAATTGTGACGTCATAAACGTGTATTTTCCCGTATTTTCTTAAAAAGTTGCAGAAGACACCAATTTTCCATGGAAATTTCTTTCAGATAATATTGTCCACAGGCATTGCCCACAAAGATTTTGAGATATGTGATTTTTCAAAGAATTTTACACAACATATCCGAAATTTTTTGTGGGCGATGGCTGTGGACATTATTTTCTTAAGGAAAATAACCCTTGAAATGGGTCATTTTGAGGCTTTTTCTGTTTAGAATAGAGAAATGCATCAAATTAATGACGTCATATTTCCAGAATGGTACTCCTTCATGCCATATTCTTTCCTGATTTATCACATTCATATACTCTTTTAATATTTAAGCCAGTTTCAAAACTTTTTGAAGACATAAAATTTTTAGGGCAAAATAAAGTTAAAAGTGTACCTTCTTCTAAATTTTTCTTTTCAAGAACAGCAAAGTCCTGATCATGCAGTCATAATAATATGAAAGCATCCTCAGGTAGTGCAGATTGAATTTTAGTGTATAATCATGACCTCCAGGGGTAGGGTGTGGCCACAATTGGCCATCAAAGTCTTGCATGACATATATTCATTTGGAAAAAAATCTCAAGAACAGGAAAGCCATGGTTAGTCAATTCCTATGGAAGAATCTGCAGATGGTGCTAATTCAAGTCTCTTTTTCAAATCATGACAACCCCTAGGAACAGGGTGGGGCCACCTCCAGGGGTAGGGTGTGGCCACAATTGGCCATCAAAGTCTTGCATGACATATATTCATTTGGAAAAAAATCTCAAGAACAGGAAAGCCATGGTTAGTCAATTCCTATGGAAGAATCTGCAGATGGTGCTAATTAATTCAAGTCTCTTTTTCAAATCATGACAACCCCTAGGAATAGGGTGGGGCCACAACTGAAAATCAAAGTTTTATATAGGAAAAATCTTGTCAAGAACAGTATAGCCATGATTAGTCATATTTATATGGAAACATCCTTAGATACTCTAGTGTAGATTATAGGTTGTTTAAATAGTGGCCCTAGATGTAGGATGGATTGACAGAGAAAATCAAATTTTTACATGGGAATGTTTATTGAAAAAAAAATCTGCTAATGAAGAACAGCAGGACCATAGTGACTCTGGTGAGTGTTGTTCTCATGGGCAATGATATGTACGCTGTGTATATTGATATTTAGCTATTCTGATTTTGTAAACCATGGATTTATCTAACCCTGTGTGATGGCTAGCACAATCATATTTGGGAGAATTAAGTTGTACAAATATACCGTCCATTTTGAATCAGAATTCGGTAGATTATTTATATTGAGTGCATGCTGCACTATAAATGCCTCTGCACTTTCATGGATTTACGTTTATATAAGGTTCATTTACATGTATATATATATGTAAAAAAAAAAAAAAAAAAAAACTGCTACCTGCAGATTTGTCCATTTCATTTTATAGGCATACAAGTATAAACTTATAATTTAGTCTATAATAATGATCTCATATGATAAGGCAATCAAGAATAAAATAATGTTACGTGAGTCAGTGATAAAATGCTTTGACTGAAGGACAAAAACAATCATTTACTATGTAGATCTCACTAGATTTTTATCATTCAAGTTGAAACTCTTTTATTTCACTCTTCTTTCTAAATGAGCACTTAGGGTTTTATCTATTGTTAAGAAATTGGGTTTTTTCAATGCATATGTAGTTACAGTTACTGCAGTCTGAAATATCTGACACTTTTCAGCGTTTTTCATGATTTTGATTTTTGACATGCAAGGAAAACGTCAGAACCAATGCCATTATGAAAAGTGGAAATTTGCCGCCTCCAATCAGAAGCGGCATTCTCGGGTGGATTTTCGATACATGGAAACCGAAGTAGATGTCAAACTCACATCTTGTCAATAGTACAATGCTTCTAGTATTTACTAATATCACTCTTATTATTCCTTTGTAGTATAAAGTGTCTGATGAAAACATTTTAACTGTCGAGGTTTGTTCTGATTTTATGCACTTTGAATTCTCATGAGACCTGTATCTAAAATTTTTTTAATTTGAAGTGGTATTTTTTTTTTTAAGCAGTATTGGTGAGAACTAGAAGCATTGTGCTTTTGGTAAGTTGTGAGTTTGACATTTAATTTGACTTGCAAGTATCGAAAAATTGATTCAGTTGGGGGTGGCGAAACTTCCACTTTTCATAATGGCACATGCAGTTTCTGACGTTTTCCTGGCACGTCAAATATCAAATTCATGAAAAACGCCTGGAAAATATCACATATTTCGGACAACAGTTACCATAGATTAAATGACATGTTTTAGCCCATGACCTTTTTTTTCAACTAAGTGCAATATGTACACAACTACCCTAACACATTTATATTAATTATCTCTCCTGAAATGAGTGGTTTATTTGCTTTGTCATTCAAGCTGTGAAACTCTTATAATACTTGTATTAAGTATTAATTTATTAATTCTGATTAATTACTATATTAAGTTTTACCGTTGATAATTTAATTTGAGGAATATCTGGCTTATTGGAAATTTTTTTTTTATGTATGTTAAATTTATAAAGGCAATATTTATGTAAGCTTTAAACCAATTTTTATTTATGAATCATTTTCTTGTACTATTTAAAGTGAATCTTTATTTTGCTTTAAAATTTGAGGGATATATGTGTTAATTAACTCATTAATCCACATACAAACTGTCCTGTAAACTCTTCTTCAAGTCTTTCAGAATTGTTGAATTTGATTGTTAGATTGATGTTGGTACAGTTGAACTTCAGTACATGTATCTTGACCACAAATAAAATTATCTCGAATACCATGGTCCCAACTTCTCTTTTTAGCTCACCTGAGCAGACGGCTTAAGTGAGCTTTTCTGATCACATTTTGTTCGGCGTCTGTCTGTCTGTAAACTTTTCACATTTTCGACATCTTCTTAAGAACCAGTGGACCAATTTCAACCAAACTTGCTCAAAAGTATCCTTGGGTGAAGGGGATTCAAGTTTGTTCAAATGAAGGGCCACTCCCTCTTTTAAGAGGAGATAATTAAGAAATAGTGAAAATTTGATGGCAACTTTTAAAAATCTTCTTCTCAAGAACCACTGGGCTAAAAAAGTTGAAACTTATGTGAAACCTTTTTTAGATAGTGTACATGTAGAATCAAGTTTGTTCAAATCATGACCCCAGGGGGTAGGGTGGGACCACAATGAATGTTAAAACTGATAAGAAAAGCCACATTTAGTCAAAGAAATATGTAAACATCCTTAGTGTAGATTCAAGTTTGTTAAAATCATACCCCCTCCTCCTTTTTGGGGTAGGTTGGGACCATTTAATAAGATTTTCAATGCTGAACTTTTTTTTTTGCTTTTTTCCTAGCCACAGTGCTCAGGTGAGTGATGTGGCCCATGGGCCTCTTGTTCTATATATTTTAACCTGGTTTATATCTCAAATCCTTAAATATTTCTTGGTCCCATCAAATTCAAGATAATGAGGTTTGACTGTATCTGGTATTTAACAATCACATGTATTGTCTTCTTGTATGTTATACATTACTTCTGTGAAGAATAAAGATCATTTGTTTTAATGTCCTTATATTTGTTATATTTATAGTGTAAAATTATTACATATACCTGTAACCAAAACTATTTCAAGATAACCTGATGTTGTCTGGCATATGTCTTGTAAACTTTGCACTAATTAAACATCTCTAACAAAAACACTATCAAGAATTTACACAATGTACTAGGAATTCCTGTGCTTTTGATAAGTTGCGGTGTCTGAAAAAAATTAATTCTCATTAGGGGGGAGGAATACGTATATTTCAGTAAAATTTAAGGTCTGTCAGGAAAGTGGAAACCAGCATATTTTTATTTTTTATCATAATTGATGTGTATTTATGTCCACTGAATAGCGCATCACTTTTGTTTCTTATGAAAACCACCATCAATCATCAATCCTTTAACACCGCTAAGAAAGCCACCTGTATAGATTTTTTTTAGCAGTGGCTCTTCCATAAATCATGAATGAAAGATACAATGATGTACGTGTTAATAACACAATATTTAACATACTTAATCCTACTTTATATGATCATTTAAACAAATATAAATGTCTGTCTTTCTTTCTTGGTTCTGGAATAAATGTTGCAGAAAAAATATGCAACCATCAAAAACAAGAGGCCCAGGGGCCACATCGCTCACCTGAGCACTCTGGCTAGGAAAAAGCAGAAATCAGTTGAGTCTTGAAAAGTTTTGATATAAAAGTGGTTCGAGGGGGGGGGGGGGGGGGGGTAATTTGAACTTGAATCTATCCTTCAAAGGGATGCTTTTGAATTAATATGACAAATAATGGCTATGCTGTTTATAGGAAGACAATTTTTGTTGATATATCATTTGTATTCCTTTGTAAAACTATGATCCCCTGTTATGGCCCCTCTATTCTCCTGGGGGGGGGGGGGGGGGGGTGTCATGATTTGAACAAAATTTGAATCTACATTACCTGAGGATGCTTGCATTTAAATATGACTAATTATTGCTTAGCTGTTCTTCTTCAGAAGATTTTAAAAGGCTTGCTTTTTCCTATGTATTCCTATGTAAAACTTTGATCGCCCATTGTGGCCCCACCCTACCCCTGGGGGGTCATGATTTAAACAAACTTGAATCTACACTTCCTGAGGATGCACCCATAAAAAAAAAACCAATCATGGCTTTGCTATTCTTGAGAAATAGATTTTCACAAATTTTTCCTATGTATTTTATGTAAAACTTTGATCACCCATTGTGGCTCCACCTTACCCCTGGGGGTCATGATTGGAACAAACTTGAACCTGCACTACTTGAGGATGCTTCCATGTAAATATGACCAATCATGGCTTTGTTGTTCTTGTAAAAGAGATCTTTACAGATTTTTCCTATGTATTCTTATTTAAAACTTGGATCGCCCATTGTGGCTCCACCCTACCCCCGGGGGTCATGATTGGAACAAACTTGAATCTACACTACCTGAGGATGCTTCCATATAAATATGATTAATCATGGCTTTGCTGTTCTTGAGAAGAAGATTTTTATAGAGTTTTCCTGTATATTCCTATGTTAAACATTGATCGCCCATTGTGGCCCCACCCTACCCCCGGGGGTCATGATTTGAACAAACTTGAATCTACACTATCTGAGGATGCTTCCATATAAATATGACCAATCATGGCTTTGCTGTTCTTAAGAAGAAGATTTTTAAAGAATTTTCCTACATATTCCTATGTAAAACTTTGATCGCCCATTGTGGCCCCACCCTACCCCCGGGGGTCATGATTTGAACAAACTTGAATCTACACTACCTGAGGATGCTTCCATATAAGTTTCATATTTTCAAGCACAGTGGTTCTTGAGAAGAAGATTTTTAAATGATGCCATTAATTTTTCATAAATTCATGATTAACTCCCCTTGGAAGAAGGCATGGCCCTTCATTTGAACAAACTTGAACCCCCTTCACCCAAAGATACTCTGTGCCAAGTTTGGTTGAAATTGGCCCAGTAGTTCTGGAGAAGAAGATGAAATTGTGAAAAGTTTACAACGACAACAACGCCGACGACAACGACGACAGACAACGGACAAATTTTGATCAGAAAAGCTCACTTGAGCCTTCGGCTCAGGTGAGCTAAAACGTTCTATGATGTTAGGATCCACTTCATGAAATTGCTGAGTTATATCAAGTTTTGAGAGAATGTTCCATACTCTGCACTGTTTTAAGCAGATACATGTATATTACCATGTATACTTTGATCTAAACATCAAAACCAGAATATTTCATACTCTTATATGTATTTTCTAAACTCTGCAATTACACATCTGTTCATGACAAGATTTTAGGACAATTATTGTCTACATCACAGATCAATAGAGATATCAGAGTCCACCGTTCATTCACTAGAGGGTAAAGGGACAGCACTCTTCTCTTTTTCTTCAGTTAAGGCCCTTGATGGATGTAAATGCACTGCATATGACACACCCTTCAAAAACAATAGATAATCTCACCCAAAGTGATTTTGCCAGCAAAGACACCTTGCCACAAAAAAAGGTATATATTAATTGATAGAAAGATCATATATGGAATCCTATACTTTTAGAGTTATCTCTCTTAGACCATTACCTGATGCTGTGCAGCTCTCACAAAGCTAGAGTTCGCCGTTACTGTCACTGCTTGGAGTTTATCACCTGTCCCGAATATCACCTACAACACAAGTGGCATTTGTATATCTTCCAAAGAAAAAAAGTAACTTAGACTGTAAACAAATTTTTATTCAATGATCGGTACATGAACCACAGAGAATATGAATCTACTCAGTAATCTGTCCTCATTTTTCACCACTGTAAATCATAAACACCAAATCCTAAACATTAGCAGTCATGAAGAAAGTTTTTGTGGCCCAGAATTTCATGGTGAGATTCACCTTAATTTGAATTTTGTGGATTTCTTTACATTAGCTTGACAGAGAGACAGTTTCTACATCTGGCTTTCTCTTACAACTGATGGAATCACTGTCATCCAGGCAGGAACACTAATACTATTAGGTGTTCACTTAAATCTTACCAGCTGTAGAAAATTTAATTATCTTGGATTAAACATCACAACCTAATTATACAAGTGTGATTGAAATTCAGTAACTCAGACATGTCAAATACCAATGGTAGGGGTGCATATGGTCTGAATGACATTATAAATTCGAAATTGAGAATCAAATTTAATTTTCCATCAAATTTTACAGATATTAAACTTCAAATGTACTGGTATGTACATGTATAATATAATCATGCATTATGGTAAAAGATAAGGCTGGCCTATACATGTAGGTATCAGGTGGGAATTTTGCATTGCAATAAACTGTGATATTTTTAACTGTATTGTGATTTGCATTGCAATATTTTCAATAACAGTTAAGATGACCTGCATTTATAAGCAGAATGTACAAAACTATGATAAAAACATTGTAACAAGAAATTTCTTATTGATTTAACTACAATTTTGCACTGAAATGCAACCGAACTGTTTGGCATGATTGAAAACATTTCTGACATATTTTAAATTTCATATTTTACTTTAGAAATCCCTAGTCCACGCATTTTTGCCAGTATATCTGTACTTAAAAAACATATTGCAATACAATATTTTTAGTCAATGAACCAGGATACACTGGAATATTATATTATTGTGCATCCCTAGTGAAAGACTTAAGGAATCACATGGGAATTAAGACTGAATATGTCTTTCCTTATATGACAATACTAACAAAAATTGGCATTCAATTTTGGTTCTCATGAACATGGTCACATATGATCAGACTTTCTTGCATAAGGAAAGCAAACCACAGAGACAACTGGAAGGTCTAGACTGTCATGTCAAATGACATCATACATACATGTACGTTATGTTGCATCTATAGCAAAGTCTAAATAATTTTTTTTCTTTTTAACGCAAATAAAAATTAAATAAAAATATGTATAAGAAATAAAATATTTTTTAGAGTTTCACTGCGATATGAAATTGTTATAGGATTTGTTTCTGTGACCGGGACTTCATGTCATATCCCAGTAAAACTCTAAAAATGATATCTTGCTGAAATGAATCACTTCCATTTATAGTGCTACTACTACGTCTTTGAAACAGTTCACCAAATCATCATGATTCTGTAACATATACTGGTAAAAGTGAAGCATATATACATGTATGCTAATGAGATCAGATATATTGGTTCATTATTTATCATAGGCGTCGGAACCGGGGGGGGGCTAGGGGGGCTTAGCCCCCCAACTTTTTTGCAAAGATAGACATAATATAGGCATTGAAAATTGGAGCTTACCTTTTTTCGTTGGTTTAGCCCCCCCCCCCCCCCCCCCCCCACTTTCAATTAGCCCCCCCACTTTCAATTTGCTTCCGACGCCTATGTTTATAATCACTGAATGTTAAATAAATTTACAAACTGTAGATTATGATTCACAATATTTGGAGCATTAATTCAAGTCATTGTCTTAGTGACATAATAAAATGACCTAAACTCCATTAATGTTATAGTATTTTTAGTTTTGAAAACCAATAACCATTTTAGACCTTACACCCCCTGTGCACTAACCTTTGACCTTTCTTTGATTTTAAGTGAATATGGCATCTGTGTTGTTCTGTCTGACGGATCGTCGTCCACAATGGTGACGCGAGAGAGTAGTTCTTTGGCACGTTCCTTTTCCTTTTGACCACCTAAAGTGTCCAGAATTGACTGAAAATCTTCCAGTGCTGTCCTACACACGTACATTGTCTTTCCTGGAAATACATAATTACAATTTGACACTGGTACCTAATATATCAGAGCTATAAACTTGACGTGGCTAACTGATAATTTTAAATCAGAAAATTTCTCTGTTTTTGTTCCGATTTCAAATCTGTTTTTATGCACAATACTCATACATATTCATGAACAGAACATATATCATTTAAAGGGGGCAAAAAAATGATACTATATTCCTTTTTGTCAAAAACCCTTGTTGTTTAATATCTGCAGTGTTTTTTCCTCTGTTAGAATGTACAAGTCTAAGAAACTTACATGATGTCAACCTGTAGTGAATCCTATCAAAATGTTCGAAAATTGAAAAATATACATGTACTAGGAGTATACAGGTTGCAAAACAATAATACTTGGCTGATCGTTTTCAATCTTAATTTAATATAAGATGCTTTAAAACAAAGCATCTTATGCAAAGTTTTAGCAATTGCAGAAAAGCAAAACAACAGGTTCAGTCATTAAAACATGCAGATTTCCTAGCCTTTTACTTTTATCATAATTTACCATAAAAGAAACAATAAAGACTCTAAAGCAGAGAGTATAATGATGTGCTGCCCTTTCAAACTGACATCATTAATGTACATGTAGTTTGAAACCTCAAAGACACGGCAAATATTGGGCCAAGTTTCTGCATGTACGACCATTCAGTTAGGCATAAAATGGTACTTAACTGAACATAACTCACATCAGACAGTTCTTGGAGTATAAGATGTTATTTCACTTCCTGGTTTACTCTGAAATGGATGCAAGCTATTGGACTTAACTATATGTTATCTGAAGGTCACTTAACAATGTAGGAGAATCAATGAAACTCTGAGAAAGTGAGAATGATGTTTCTCAGAATTGAAGGCTTTTCTGAAGACATGTTCAAATACTGTCTATGGACCAAAAAAACTCTATACATATGCATACATGTTTTCTTTGTTCTGTTATGTAGAACAGCATTCTTTTCTGTCTCTCTGTCAATAGGAAGCATAAGCAAGATGGTTGATAACCACACTAAAGCTTGAAAAATGCCAGCTTCTTTTCCTCTCAAATTTTGAAAGGATTTTTTTCTCTCTCAAGGACACAATATTGATCTCTACTGAAAAGTGAAGAAATTTTACAGATGATCACCATCACAGAGCTAAAGCAATTATAGAGAGCCTTCCAAGGTAATCTTATTTCATCCCTCGATAAAAGTTGGGGTTTTTTTTTTGTTTTTTTGGTTTTTTTTTTAAACATGCATTGCATATATCTCATTTTCCATGTACAGTTACTACACACTTTACAATTTCATGATTTTTTTTAACTTCATCACAAGCACTAGTGTTAAATTCTATTTCTGATTAATGAAGATTTTTTTTTTATTTATATACATTTAACCACTTTTTACAGATTTTAGATATCAATGTATTCAAGAAAAATGAAAGTGTCAAAAAAAAAAAAAGCAGTAGAACTTAGCCAACAATTACTGTAAATAAACATTCCAAACTTTAAAGCAGGCATTAAAGTCCTCAGAACAATTCATTTTCAAAACAATGTTGTGTTGTGTTTTGATACTGTTTTACATCATGATTTATTTACAAATTGAATCACTAACACAAAACTGCCTATTTATTCCTCAAACAAGATATCATCACCATCATTAAGAAAAGGCCTGTGTTATAAAATGGAATTACATTGATTATAAACTCAAATGATACTATACCTTTGATTTTTTTATTTGGCTTAAGTATCACTCTAAGGTCCTTACGATGTGATAATATTTACGTAAGGTAAATATTAAACACCTCTACATGATAAAGTAAAGACACTTGGTAACAATTTCTGGTACAATTATAATGATTATCAGAAATCAACACAGCACAACTAACTTATGTTGACAGCAAGAACCCCTTAATTGAACATTAATAAATACCTAGTACGACCAGGATTATAAGTAATTATGATAGACTAAGTGAAGAAAATGGCTGTAAATCTATATCTGGAGTCAGCATTCAAGTAATTCTGGGTAAGAAGTGTAAATATTAGCTCCATCATATTTGTACAGTAAAACTTGTCTAATCAGGTGTTGTGTATTCTGAAATCTTGTCTATTTATTACAAAGTAAACTTTAAGTCTGTTTTCTATAAATAAATTCGAATGTTGTCTAATCGGATCAATATTTATGGAAGAAATGGTTTCCAAAAGAGCCTCATCTTATCACCAAAACCTCTGACCAAAGGGGCCAAGAATTTCACAATTACGGTAGAGGCACCAATGCTCATCATAACCATGCACTTTGTTTGCCTATGACCCAGGTACAAACGTAAAATGCTTTGAATCCTTATAATTGTGGCCTCATCCTGGCCTAGGAGACCTTGACTTGAACACTTTTAAATGGACACTATATGGTGGCACATTTTGTTTTCTTTGACCTGACTGAAGCCCTGTTGCAATTGTTATTACCCATATGAAGAAACTTTGTTATTACAATCTAAATCTGCTACTTCCTATTTCTGTCCCATCTTAATTATAAAGCTGCTGTGATCATCCAGAAGAACAAGTTTGTGTCTACACTACTTGGGAATTCATAATAGTACAACTGTCATCATTCAGTTAATTAGAGGGAAAATATTCCAAGATATTCACCTACATCATGATGAGTAAAACTCTGATCCCCTACTGTAACCTCCCCTTTACCCCTGGGGCTATTATTTGGAAAAACAATCCCCTATTGTGCATCATATAATTCTAGCCTTACGATAAAATCACTGTGTGTGTACTTGAAAAAGCAGGCTTTATATTTTATCAGCTATTTGGCACAGAACAAGGATAGGCTGATTCTTGAATATTGTTTATAAATCAGTGGTGAATAAAATACATGGTGTCACCATCCATACTCAAGTAAATTTTGAATACACCAATTTATGTACATTTGTACAGGTACACTTTAAAACAGATTTGTATGTACACTAAATGCGGATGCTTGCATATGTTTGACAATTTGTAGCCTTCAAGAAATAGGTTCGAGCCCTGCCCTGTCATACCTCTCTATATGTATTTACCTTCACATCCTTATTGATAAGCATATGAGAGATTGACCATGGGTTTCTGACGATGCCTGGTGTGGATCGAGGCTAAATTTTAATAAATGTTCAAAAACCAACTTGGACTGAGAAAATTCTCTGCAGAAAATAAGAGAGGTTGAACAATATTATTTACCTTGCAGAAATGTCCTTAGTTTTGGTAAGACTGGCTCCTGTCTTTCTTCTGTAGCTTGTTGAGCCAGAATTTTCTCTGGAAACTCAAACTGGCAGCCTCCATGAGTTACAGAGGACACCAGCGTAATCAAAGTTGTGATATCCAGGTTGACTTTTTCAGAATCATTACCCTTTGCGCAGTGTGTTAAACAATCAAACCTTGGCAAACACGATATTAAAGAGTCTATTAAATTCATTTCAGAAAATAAAGTGTCATTCTTGGAAAGTCTAGAGGTACTTGTGGTAATATCACAGTTCAAATCAGCTGAAGGTCCTATTGAAAATCTGTCTCCTTCAAATCTTCCTTCAGTGTGTGAGGAAAAGTCATCTTGATTTACATCTGAATCATCATCGCCACTGATATCGTTATCAGGACAGGGTTCATCTTCACTGTCTTCATCTGAAGAAAGACACGCCATGTTGATCTGGTTGGCTGTTCCTTCATCAACAGGTACCCTGTCACCTGACACAGAAACCCCCAACTTCTCCAGGCAAGCTGCCATTTGTATCGTCACCTGAAAGTAGACAAAATATGATTGCAAAACTCATCATCCCATTCTAAAACCTTTTTTTTTTTTTAAAAAAATAAAAGATTGGTGAAGATGTTCAAGGAATGAAGAAATTAGAACTCCAAGCAGAACCAAATGCATCAGGCTGATACCCATTTCCATTGATCTTATGAGGTTGTGATAAAAAAATTTAACATTTGAATTGAAAGAAAGAGTTCTGTTAAAACATAAGGGACAAGACATACCTGATTATAAAAAGCAAAGTGGACTTTGGGTTTCTGGAAGTTGACTGGATGGTGAGCAGCACAGCGTAGATAATCCTTGGCTTGTCTGACCAGATCTCTCTCTCCAAACTGTCCTCTTCCTGTCATACAAAAATAACCAATCATACTTTTTTTTATGACAGGTTTTCCTCATCAAATTATTCTCTTCTTATAACCCCCCCCCCCCCCACACACACACAAGTTTCATTGAAAATAATATATTAAAGAACAATTTTGGCAAGCCTAGGTTTTGTGGGGATGGTAGTGGACCCAAAGCCCTCGGATTCCAAGATGATAAAAGAAAAAAATGTTACATAATGATTAATTTTTTTATTTTATTTATTAATACTCAGATGATTTTTAAAAACTCTATAATTGAATGGTTGAATTTGATCAAACTAAATGGGAAACTGAGTAAGTTATACATTCTCCAAAATAACTTAATTAATTTCAACCATTTAACTTTGAAACTTCCCGTAATAATTATATATTAAGAACTCAGTCTCAAAATTATAAATCAATTCATATGAATTAGGTTAAATAATATGGTAAATACATTAAACAGGTGGAAAATAATTTAGCAGTACATTGTTTCTGGAAATATAGCCATCCTGACTCTGAGCTTGATCTGATGTAAAAGCTAAAGATAATGAGCACTGATCTGATGCAACCTCATAATTTGATAATTCCAGTATCATAATACATAGAGGATATTTTATGTTTTGTTTTTGGATATGGAATTTACTGCTCAAGTGGGACAGGATTTTTTTATATTTTCACAAGTGCGAAGCACGAGTGAAAATATCAAAAAATCCTGTCCCACTCGAGATGTAAATTCCATATCCAAAAACAAAACATTGAACATTTTCTTTGATTTTCCTTTCGCCTCTGTCTTAACACAATGTTTTAGGCTGTGATGTCATAGTTGAGCGGTTGAGACATCATAGCTTATCAACTGCTGGGTTGAAAACATTGTAACATGGATTTTAGTAATATATTTGGGAGGAAATTTACAGTTTTAGTCTCTATCAAAATGGTTTAGTTACTATCTCCATTTTATGACAGGCCAGAAATCATTTTTACTTCACCAGTATATGGTGACATCTCTATATCAGTGAAAAATTCATGAATGGGAAGAGAAACAACAATCAATCAATCAATCAGAATTCCTTTTTTACCTGACCTCTGACCTAGAAACTTGATTCAGGGTCACTGCACATTCTTTGCCCACATACACTCTCTAGGTGAAGCTCTAGTCCAAGGAACAACAGGACAGAGAATATGCTCCACACAAAGATTTCACACAAAGACACATTTTGACCATGGCTTTTGATATTTTTTACTTTGGTTCAATGTCATTGCACTCCCTTTATGACCCATAAGCACTCTATGGGCGAAGTTTGAACTTAATTTGGGCAAGTGGAAATAAATATTCTCTAGACAAAGTACTGATATTTAACTGATTAGTTCTCACTCAAGTCTTTGATTTGGGGATAAAATACAGTCCTTCTCTAATCAATTACAACTACATCAGTCCTAGAGTTACTGTGTTCTTACTGTGTTTTTATTATTATGGAATAAAGTCCACAGTTTTATGTTCTGTACTTTACGAAGATCAGTGACAAAAGGAAAATCCCAATCAAGTTCCATTTCCTGTGTTAATTATCATCTTGTTAATGTTCCAACTGTACTAATTCTGTACTGAGTGTTCTATTGCCCAACATACATATAAACGAGAGATCGATAACCCCCCAGAAAAATCCTACGATTTACACTTTTCCTCCTGATTGATTGGATTTGGTGTCCTTTACATCATTTTACAGAAATAATGTTCACTCCTTTAAAGGTTGAACATTGACTTTACATGTTGTGTTAAAAAAAATTCAATCTATACAATCATTATTTGACACTTTCCTTTTTTATGCCCCTGGTCCACCATGAAATGAGGCATATCAAGTGTTGTCCCTTTTTTGTCCATCGATCATTCCATCATTTCTCTGGAGTTTCTTTGGCCATGCTTATTATAAGATAACAAGTTTATGTTTGGTATATATCTCTTTAATTCATCATTGCTGCAGTTCAAAAACCTCGTAAGTTGAAAAATGTGTAAAATGTGGGGTTTTTTCCATTTTAGAATAATTAAATTTTGGTTGTAATGCATCACTTGATTGGATAAAAAAATTAGTTAAAATATATTGTATAACCTATGCTGCCTACATATCACAATGACTTAATTATGTCAAAAACGTATCAATCCGCTGAGCCTTCACATTACATTTAAATTATGTACAATTTGAAGACAATTTTGAAGAATAAATTGTCTTATTTTCAACACTTAATGATGGAAAATTAAATTATAAGGAATAAATTTACTAGTTACCCAAGTTATACTGGTATAACCTGTGTCAGAACAGTCCACGCTTTTTTATAAAGCGTAAACTGCCCCAACCCAGGTTTTACAGTATGACTTGGGTAGCTATTAAAATCATTCCTTATATAAATAACTGAGGATATAAGAACTCTAAAAAAAATCATACCTCTACCCCAGCCATAAGTCTAGAAATTAAGCTTGTGACAAAACCAGTCATATAATAATTGGTTACATGTTCTTTTCCCAAAATGTAAAAAATACTATACACAAACAATCGAAACATGTGGACGAAGATCATTTAAAATATAGGTAAAGCATATTTTATGAAATAAAATATATAATGATGTATTTAAAATGCTTCTTTTGATGATTTAATGATAAAAACAAAGTATCAAAATGCATGATTGTGGAAATTAAGTTTTATTCCATGCCCTGTACATTCATGTATTTTGACTTCCAGTCTTCTTAAATGATTGAAAAAAAATCATATCTTTGAAAAGTTCAAAAATAATAAATTTTATTGCTGTTATTATGTCTCATAAAGCCCCGAAGGATCAAAAATCAAAGTATATTTCACTAGCATTCGTTATTCCAGAACATAAGAATTACACTTTGTACTGGAATGCCAGGATGAGAATATGACAAACTTATGAATATTGATTTTGACAGAGGAAATTCAGATAATGGTGCTGCTTCTTGAATGACGGGAAATGCCAAATGATGTGACATCCCATAAAATATCGACTGTAGGCCAGGATTCATTTTTACTAAATCAGACATTTATGAATTTAGAATCACTACTTAATTTGTCATCAAAATGCCAAAGGCAAATCACTTGATCATTATTCCCCAACTCATGGTTGAACTTCTAAGATGAAAATTGTCAGAAAATCAGAAATCAATTCTGATCAAATTTAGGCTAAATAGCCTTAATTATCTGTAGGATCGGTGTCACTCTGATGGGGATGATTAGTTTGAAATCAGAAAGACCATGTGTCAAGCCTGATGCATGAGTTTGTAAACATGCAGCACTTCATAATTAATTAAAGAAACACTTTTTTTTTCAGATATGGTGTTACAGAATGACTTATATTGTACAAGTTGTTAAAATATCGGGCTTCGGTCAAATTAATCTTTGATTTTTTAAAACCAATATCAGATGATCGTAACAAATGATTTATATAAATACTACACTATAATCATGATGAGCAGACAATATCACTGTCACAGCAAATTACTATTCTTTATTTGTGTGTATGTGTTAAATTAAAAAAACGCATCCACAAGGGAAAAAACCCTCAAGTTTGATGCCCATTTTCTTAGATTACTCTATGTTATAATCCCTGTTTAACGTGATATACCACCATCATTTTCCGTCTTTAACTGAGTTTGATTTCCAAATTTTGCAACTGTCAGGGGTGCTTTCCATAAGATTAAGTTTTAGTCCGTTCCTCCCAGGATTTGCAGAAAGATGACTTCAAAAACAAATTCACTAATAGAATATTTGACATTGTGTGATGTGGTCTCAAATAGAAACTTAATATTAAAATAAGAAATGTATTAAAAGTAATCAGATATGAACTTTGAAATGGCTCTGACATTAGAAATGTATAAAAATTGTGTACTTTTTTTATCCTTTAAAAAGTCCTGGAGATTTCTTTGTAAATATCAGATTCATTTGTTTGCTTTTTTTTTTCTTTTCCAGCATAATTTTGTCATGAGTAGTTTTAATCCACACAATGTAATTAAAGTGTTCAAATAAAAACAATTTCAAGAGTGAAAATTATTAAAAGCTATGATAAGGAACTGAGTTAACAGGGAAGAAGTCTGTGTTCTTTTCTTTTTATCATTCATTCATGCACTTAAAACATTAGCAGAATATGATTCCCTTTTTTAAGCAACTACCTGTCATATATGACCATTTCAGAATTTCTCTAAGTCGCTTAATACTGGTTTGACTTTATTATTAACAAGAGGCCCAAGGGCCTTATAGGTCACCTGAGTATCATGTAACAACTTGCCACAATTAAATTGGGTTCATTTTTTAAACCAGAGGCCATGAAATTCACAATTTTGAAAGAGGCACACTTGCTCATCATAACTTTACATTTAGTTTGCTTACTTAATACCCAGAAGCAGAGCAGAGGATTATCAAAGAATTAATGCATTTTCACTATGTAATCATTAGAGCCTTGCCCTAACACCAGAGCCCCTGACCCAGGGACCATAAAATTCACAATTTTGGAAGAGGCACTCTTACTCATGATAACTATACTCTTAGTTCATCAGCTTAATACCCAGGAGAAAAGGAGATTTTCAAAGAATTATTGCATTTTTTACTATGTAATAATTAGAGCCCCGTCCTAACACCAGAACCCCTTACCCAGGGGCCATGAAATTCGCAATATAGGAAGAGGCACCCTTACTTATCATCACTATGCATTCAGTTTGTTTGCTAAAAACCCTGGATCAAAGAAGATTTTTAAAGAAATAATGCATTTTCACTATATATTTAACAGAGCCCCCCCCCCCCCCCCCCCAACACCAAAACCCCTGACCCAAGATTGTCAAAGAATTATTGTATTTTATTATGTAATCATTCAAGCTCTGCCCTAACACCAGATCCCCTGACCCAGGGGCCATGAAATTCACAATATAGGAAGAGGCACCCTTACTCATCATAACTATGCATTCAGTTTGTTTGCCCTGGATCAGAGAAGATTTTTAATTTTCACTATATATTCAATAGAGCCAAGCTGTAACACCAGAACCCCTTACCCTGGGGCCAAGAAATTCAAAATTTTGGAAGAGGCACCTTTCATCATCATAATATGCATTTAGTTTGTTTGCTTAATATCCAGGAACAAAGAAGAAGCTTTTCAAAGAAATAATGCATTATCACTATTTCAACAGAAATTTCACAATTTAATTAGAGGGCTCAATGCTTATTACAATCATGCCAACAATTTGCCTGCTTGATGTCCAGGAGTAAAGAAGATGATTTTTAAAGATTGCATTAATTTTGATGGTTTTAGCCCCATCTCTCGGGCCCCAGCGGGGAAGGGGTCATGAATTTCATAATTTTTACTCCCATTCACCCATAGATGCTATATGCCAAATTTGATTAAAATTGGTTCAGTGGTTCCAGAGAAGAAGCTGAAAATGTTCAAATGTTAACGGACGACATGCGCCAACGGACAAAAACAGATAGCAGTAGGTCACCTGAGTAAACTCAGTTGACCTAATAAAATGAAAATGTGTTTTCAACTTTGATAAACCTGTTCCAGAATAGCTTTGCATCTTATTGAATTCAAGATATCAATTAATTTTATATATATCCTTATTCACACAAAATGTTCCTCACAGATACTCTCTAAATACTTTTGCATTCAAGTTTTCAAGTGACTGTATCATCTATACTGTATATGCTTTTCCTATAAACTTTGCGTTTTCTTCAGTAATGATAAATGCCCTTTAGGCCTACACTGGTTTGCTTCATTAAATTGCTTCAGAAATGAAATTGACAATGACATTTACTGAAACATCAGACATATATTTGCAGGAATAATATTTTCTTTCCATCACCGATTGTCCTCTATTGAACCATCTATAAGCTCCAAGATGAACTGGTCCATTTGCAGCTAATGGTATTGATGGCATCATTAGTAAATCAAAAATATCCTAGTGTGTGAGATAATTTACTGGGTTCTCTCAGACCAGTGACACTTTATCTAAGTCTCACACATTTTTCTAGAGTCGATGGACTGTAATGGTGCAAACACATAAGCTGAATTGTTGTTTTGATCACATTAAAGCTGACTGTTGTTAATGCATACGCCATGACTGACATAAAAACACCCCATTAAGAATACCCAGTAGAACTATCATTCTATATATTTACATCTTTATATATGCAAAAAGACCATGAGATTTAATTTGCATACATTTTTAGAAAGACATAGCTGGATTGCGTTTAAAACTGTATGAATTGCCCACAGTACTGTATTCATCAAAAATTCTCTCTCCATTGAGAATTTGTTTAATGTGGGGGGGGGGGGGGGGGAGAAGGGGAGTGGACAAATTTGCCTGAGCATCTGTTGAAAAAGGACATACAGAACTACAGTAAAACTCATTAAGTACAAACACAGATACAGTGAATTTACGGATAAAGTGAATTTTTTGGAATCCCCAGCAAAATTTTTAATAATTCCTTGTAAAATTTCACAGCTATAAAGAACATGGATATAGCAAATTTATAGATATAGCTTACTGATTGTGTGTCCCCTAAAGATTAAAAATAATGAAATTTATGGGGGGGGGGGGGGTTTATAACGAATTTTCAAAGATCTCAATTTTTAGAATATTGAACTGATGATATTTCTGTAAGAATTTATATTTGAAATTCATTTCAAATATAAACTTGTGTATACTTTAGCGAATTCTTTGTCTGGATATTACGAATTACGGATACAGCAAAGTAAATTTACAGGTCCCAGGGACTTCGCTACAACCGAGTTTTACTGTTCATATGTAAGATCCAGAATTAACAATGAACCCTATGAGAATGCCTCTAGAAAAAATACACACTTTATCCAAATTTTGTTTTAGTGAATTTGTGTCCATCAAATGAATGAATGAGTCATGATAGCTGTACATGTAACCAAGTAATATGCAACATTTTTGAAACACAATCAATTTACAGAAGCTTGAAGATAATCTCTATTTTTTTTCTTTTTCTTTTCTTTTTGCTTAAAATTCTGTAAACTTAGTTCTTCTATCATATATAATAACATGTTCTGATTTTTTTTTTTTTTCATTTTTATTTATTTTTTTTAAAGGGGGTGGGGGGGTTATGAATTTGTTCCTTACAATCATTATTTCTTCAAAAATAAAAGGCAGAAAAATTGCAAATGTATACGTCATATTATTTTTGCAAACTAAGGTTTTACCATCAAGTTTTGTTTCTCTGATTGAATGGTAATAATTGTCTCCTTCACAGAAGGAAAATTCAAGAGTCTGAGAAAGTATCTCACAGGGACTATAGTCTGTCCCATGATACCATAATCACTTTTTTGCATAACATCTCAAGATACATAAAAATCCCTCAGCCAGACACTTCTTCATATATAACAGGTTTGATAAGTGAAGTATTTTTTTCCAAAGCTATATAAAATTCTGCTTTAAAATGATCTCAAATTCAGTTAATGTATTGACACAGCAGCCAATTCAAAGTCTAATGGGATTTAACATTAGGAAAATGGCCGCCACTTTGAAAAGGAATCCATCATAACTCATGATTTTACGTGACAGAAATTGGCAAAATTAATACAGTAACCATAAATTTCCATAGACATTGAAAAGTCATTCCATCAGACTTTTGATTAAGTAACTTGATATAACTTTTAATTGTGCATGGATCCAATCTGACTAAAATTGGTTTAAAAAAGATAAGTAAGGCATTTGTTTATAGTGATATTCTCTTTTTTTAAAAAAAATGAGATGGAAGTGCTCATGTCATTCACTCAGCAATTATTACACTATGTACATGATGTAATAAGCAAAAGTATCAGCCTCTAACAAAAACCCAATGTTTACAGGCAAAATGTGTCATTCTACATACCTGCCCAAATCAAGTGCAATGCCTGTGCTTTCCTTGCTATGACCTTGACCCATGTATGACCTTGATTTGCTACAACATCCACCACGAGGTTTTCTGTCCGTCCAGTCATAGAAAAGGGGCAGAGGATCTGGACCACACCAGGGGCATTGTATGCTGCATGTAAACATCCAGCAAAGTGGCTCAAGTTGCTGCTCTTTAAATGATTTCCACAAACCAGTGTAGGAATCTTTCTTAGCTGTGAAAAACAAATGTATAAAATCTTTTAATCTGTTGGAAAGAAAACAATATATGGAAGGCATAAAAGACAATATGTTCAATATACATGTATAAGTTATTGTAATGTGATTTAAGATTTTTCATTTCTGTTAACATATCTATCCAATTAACGTCAACTCCCAAAAATTCATTATTTAATGCTGCGCATGAACATGACTTGTAAATAGGCATACACCATATTATTTTTCATATTTCCTACATCAGCACTGGGGTATATAAACCCTTCCTGTTTGTTACACCTGATTGTTTTTACCTTGTCACTGCTGCGTCAGTAGTGCATGTACATCTTACATTGTCATTTTTGTTTATATTTTATTTCACTGAACATTTCACTTTGTAACATTAACCTTTGCAATTAAAATCAAATGTAATTGGTAACTTTTTTCCTTACATGGCAGAGGCACACAGAAGTCATTTTTGTCATGCTCAAGTCTATCACAATGACAATGAAGGAGACATCATTTCAGATTGAGTCTGTGAAGCAAATCAATGAACTCTGAACAAAGCTGAGGCTTATATAGGGGGCTAGAGAATGATAGTCTTGAGAAGACAAATATGGCAGACAAAAATAACTCTCTTCCTTTTATGAATCGTGTTCAGCTTTAAGGCATCTTTTGAGATCAAACCTACACAACATTAAAATCTTATTCAACAGAGTGTATAAGATTATATTTGTTATATACTATTGAATAAAACTTAACTCATCCTATACTTTAATGCTGCATATAATGAACATTGACATTTTAATTGTTCACTTTGTCAATTGTTTTGTAATCACATCATCCTTTCCAAATGTTGGAATGTTAGGAGTGATATCATTGAATTGATCAACAGATGATTTAATTATTCCCAAAAAATTCATGAATTTTATTATATAATTTATTAAAACTTTTGAACTTTTGGATTGGCCTCTAAGCATACATGTAAGCAGCCAATGAAATTAAATTAAATGACAAGTAAACAGGAAACGCGATAATTAAAACACTGTAACTAAGATTCATGATTTCCAAATGATTGTGAAATATAAATTTCTATCTATAGTGTGTATTGAAGATTTAATCTAAATGCAACTAAGGTAAACTTAGCAATGCTTCCCAAATCCCTGAACACTATATAAAAGCCAATCCTAGGTGTTGATATTTTTTTATGAAAACGATCAATAATTCTGACTGGTACCATTAGAGATCAGTATCTCAAAACATAAAAAATACAAGATAAACTGGTAAAACAGGAAGTCTTAATTAGGAATACATGTATAATTAACATTTAGAACTTATCCCTCAAATCATACTCTTGTCAATTAACAGCCACTTTTGCAGTCTATAGGAACATCAGCTTTATCTCAGACATTTCTTGTATTCATATCAGACAGTTATGGAAGCATATATATCCTAGAATCTTCAATATCATCAATAACATAAATTTTATAACATCAATTCTATTAGCTATACAGCAGTTAGATGTATTTTATCAAGGGCACTTATCTAATCATTGATATATCAAATGAAAAAAAATATTTAGCATATTTTTACAAGAAAAATCTCATCACACTGGGATGAAGTAAACATCAGGCCAGTGGGCCACATTGCTCACCTGAGCACTTTGGCTAGAGAAAAGCAGAAATTGATTCAGGCTGAAAAGTTGAAATACATGAGGTCGGAAGGGGGGGGGGGGGGTAACAAACTTGAATTTATACAACTGAAGATGTCTCCATATTTCTTTGACTAATCATGACTTCAGATTTTTTCCCTATATATTTGTATTAAAAGTATAATCTATTGTGGCCCCATCCTACATGTATCTCCAAGGGTTATGATTTGAACAAACTTGAATCTATACTACCTTAGGATACTTCTATTTTAATTAATGAACAATTATGGCTTTGCTGTTCTTAAGAAAAAAAAAATTAAAGGTATTTCTTACATGTTCTTTTGTATAACTTTGATCCCCTGTTGTGGCCTTCGTAACCCTACCCAAGAGACCCCGAGTCATTATCTGAACAAATTTAGATCTAAGCTATCTCAGGGAGCTAATTTATGTGTGTATATATATATATATATATATATATATATATATATATATATATATATATATATATATATATATATATATATATATATATATGACTTATCATGGTTTTGCTGTACTTGAGAAAAAGATTTTTTCAGATTTTTCCTAATATATATTCCTTATGTACATTAAGTTTGTCATTTTATGAATGGCCCCACCCTACCCCAGGGATCATGATTTGAACAAAGCTTACACCTAATTAGTTTCATCTTTTCTGGCCCAATGGTTCTTGAGAAGAAGATCTTTAATAGATGCCATTAAATTTTCACTAATTTTTAATTATCTCCCCATGAAAGAGGGCATGGCCCTTCATGTAAACAAACTTGAATCCCTATCACCTAAGGATGCTTTGTGGCAAGTCTGGTTAGTTCTGGAGAAATATGTAAAGTTTATAGACACATGACAGACAGACGGACACTAGACACTTCTTGATCAGAAAAGCTAACTTTAGCCATTTGTTCAGGTAAGCTAAAAATAGCTATTAGGAGCTCTTCCAAATTGATAAAAAATATTGATCTTGTTGATGCAACATCATGTACAGTCATATATCAAACTATTAAATATCTGAAGTTGTATAACATTTCTATTCTGACAAATTAAAAACTACGGGAAAAAAAGCAATGGCAACATGACACATACATGTACTTAGATCTAAAGGGATCCATTCTTGTCTGTGTCCCTCTGCTTTGGTTCTCCGATTTCAGAGAAAATCAAATAATTGATTGATATTATAACATTGTATCTAGAAATTTTTTTAATGTTACTTGTCTTACAGATATATGTTGTACAGTGGTAACGGGAAGGCAGATTTAATTCTCCTATCAAGATTTGACCGATATATATGAGAATCAAAGTACTGATATGGTACTAAAAGACAGGTGAAATTTATAAAGTTCATGATTTTATAAAGTTCATGATTGTTGTGGATATTTCATATGGTTATGATAATGTAACTTTGAAAATATCACATTTTAAAATTAAAATAAAATTAAAAAATAAACATTGAAAGCAAAACATTATATTCAGCTCTGTATCAGGTTTATAACTTAGAGATCTTTATTCATAAGTTAGAGACCTTATAGCATTGTCGAAATTTTACAATTCTAATAGGTTGAATTTAATACTATGACTGTCACAGTTTCTGCATGTAATTTGTATAGTCACATTTAATAAATTTCAAAAGATTAAAATTTTTAAAATGCTTCACCAAAATCTTTTATTTGACCGTGTAGTAAATTTAATCTTCAAATTGCTTTCTTTTGTTTGATAAAGTTATAATTATGTCCTTTAACCAAATCAGTTTCTGCACTCTTTTCTTTAGCATAGATCTGAGGTGCAGTACCTCGGCATCTGTTGGAGGCCTCGAATGACAGTAAAAAAGTATGTGGGGTCAACGTGTGACCCCGTATAAAAATAATTTATGGATTTTATATCTTTTACATCTATACAAGGGCCTCAATTACAGTCATATTTTTTCATACAGAACTGTATTTGGCATATATCCATATTACATAACAATATATTACGTCAGTATAGAGCATCATAATTCATTCAAACAGAATACAGGTTTGTGATTTTTATTAAGCAAAAATATTTATAAAACTACAGAGATATTTTACATTTTCACTCAGAAGTGTACATGGAAAAATAAATATCACCAATCAAGAGAGTAAAATGATAATATTTATAATAATGTTTTTATGCCCCCGTATCAAAGATTCGGGGGTATGTAGTTTCTACCCTGTCCGTCCATATGTCTGTTTGTCTGTTTATCTGTTTGTCTGCAAAAACTTTAACATTGCCCATAACTTTTGATTGGTTGAAGTCTATAATGGCTTTCATATTTCATAAGTGTATTTCTTGTGACAATTAAGACCTTTCTTTGGGTACCATCATATTTGACCTTTTGACCTTGACCTTGGAGTTTGACCCAGTTTTACAAAATTTTACCCAACTTTAACCTTGGCCATAACTTTTGAACAGTTGGTGCTAGGACTTTCATACTTCACATGTGTAATCTTTGTGACAAGTCCTTCTTTTTAATACCAACATCTTTGACCCTTTGACCTTGACCTATGAGTTTGACCTACATTTGAAAAACTCTAACATTGGCCATAACTTTTGAACAGCTGGTACTACGGCTTTCACACTTCACATATGTAATCCTTGTGACAAAACCTTACTTGGAATACCAACAACTTTGACCTTTTGACCTTGGAGTTCGACCTGCTTTTGACAAACTTTAAACTTGGCCATATCTTTTGAACAGTTGGTGCTAGCTAGGGCTTTTATATTCCACATGTGTATTTCTTGTGAGAAGGTCTTCCCTTGGGCACCATTAATTTTGACCATTTGACCTTGAACTTGATATTTGACCTACCTTTGAAAATTTTTGACCTTTTCCATATCTTTTAAATGGTTGCTGCTAAGGCTTTCATATTTCACAGGTATATTCCTCGGGACAAGAACTTACTTTGGGTACCAACATATTTGATTTGCATTTGAGAAAGTTTAACCTTCGCTATAAGTTGCCATACGGGGGCATCAGTGTTTCACAAACACATCTTGTTTTCTAAATTAAACTCCCAAGAGTCATTTCAGAAAATATTTTTAGCACAAATAAATAAGTATTTATACAGTCAAAGTACTTTAATATTTCTATTGGAAACACCTCATTCAACTAATTACATCTTTACGTGATTCGTAATCCGAGTTTTATTTGTTAAAGTGCAATATACCAGCTGATATAAACATGTTCTCTCACTCATAAATCTTTAGATTAGCTCTGATTGCATCACATTAACTTGCATCTATCATCATAATCACTCACTTTTAACGCAATCTTTGTCAACTTCCTTGTGTCCTAAACATCTTATTGTATTACATTATTCATCACCAGAATTATGACATTTCGACTTGACCATTATGTATTAGAGAGCGCATTTGTTCCTGTTGCTAAAGAATATATTTTACATCCTGACTTTTGAGTCAGCATGATGTGTTTATCAAATTAACCAGCATAACTGCTTCCTCAAGACAGATAACAATGGTACATAAAGATGTGATTTATTACGCAAACGAAAATCTCTAGTACATTTTTAAAAAAAAACATATTTCTTGTACATTTAATTTGCAACACTTCAACAATTTAATTACAGATCTAATCACACAGGAAATGTTGAAAAAACATTGTTGATTTTTTTTCCTTATACAAATCATCAAACATTTTTCATGACAAATGCATGCATAAGTTGCGGTTTCCAGCTGTGTTTAAAATAGACAATGTACCTGAAGGAATTCAAGTTTATTAATTATTATCTGGTGCATCAACAGAATGTTGCAATGATATTTTTTTTTCAAATTCAAATCAATGTTTTATTCATATCTGGTATATTCATTACAGAAATACACACAATATTAATACCATATTGTCATTAATTAGCATGAAAGACTCTTCCCAAAGGACATTAAACCGCAATTGTGTCATACAGGATTCTAAACTGCTTCTTCATTCGTAATTTCATCCAAATTTTAGTTAATTTTTTTTACATCAAAGTCAATTCCATTGAAATGTAAGTTGTACTGAATGTAATAGAATCTAATATATATATATATATATATACAGGTAACTCTTGATGGCTCGAACTTCGATCTCTCGAAGTTCTTGATCGCTCGAAGTGAGTCTCCGGTCCCGAATTTTTCCCCTATATAACTAAGCAAATTTACTCTTGATTTCTCGAACTCTTGATCTCTCGAAACCCTTGATCCCTCGAAGTCAAAATTCAGTCCCGCTATGCATATTCTATTAGATTTTACCCTCGATAGCTCGAAGTGGCTATGTGTATACAAGGTTATATAATTGGCACCTTTACCTGGACATTTAAATGGCCCCAGGCAGAAGACGCGGGTCTCGAGGAACGGGATGTTTATTCAGGTGACACTTATGCTGCAAGGTGATAATTGATTTATAATTAATCATTTTTGCCTATATGCTATTAAAATAATTATCATCGACTGTCTTACGATGATTCAGAGACGGAATGTCTGTGAAAAGTAGTAATTGATTACAAGACGAAACACTAATTTAATTTTTATTTCGAGTCAGTGTCAAAGTTAAACGAAATATGAAAAAGCATTAACAGTCTCAATGTCAATATGATGACTATTGTTGGACAAATACTTACAGAACTCCGTTCAATGATCATGTTAATATGGATTTATAGTCAATGCTACATGTATGTATGCGACGCGGTAAAATGTCGTTTTCATGTAACGAATGCGTAGTATGATGTCCATATTACAAAGAATAAATAAATATACATGAAATGATTTACATATTTTGCTTTACTCAGTTTAATGAAATATTCATCTAAATTACGAAAAAATATCGTTGTTTTATATAAACCACGTGTAAAAGGCACTGCATGAAAATCATTACATCCGGTAAGACTAATTTTAAAACCTGTCAACAAACCCGGAAAATTCCGGACTCTTGAAAACTCGAACTCTTGATCTCTCGAAGTTTTTCCTCGGTCCCGCGGACTTCGAGGTATCGAGAGTTACCTGTATATATATATATATATATATATATATATATATATATATATATATATATATATATATATATATATATATATATATAAATATAAGCACTAAAAATGACCAACGACACGAACAATACTAATTGTCAAATTTTCGAGACGTACATGGCAGAGGCCCATAGACAACTCTCAGACGAACGTTTCTATAAGAAACTGGACTCTGACCCTACTAAAGAATTCTCCACTGCCATCACCAAAACTCTTGACGAAATGTTTGAGAAAAACGAGATTGGTATCAAAGTCTATGAGACACTCAATTCTATTGACTGTAGACCAGGACAATCTTATCTGCTTCCTAAGATACACAAAGAAGGTATGCCAGGTCGCCCTATAGTTAGCGCAATTGGACACCCCACGGAGAAAATTTCTGAATACATTGTTTTACATCTCCGTGCACACATAGAGACTTTGCCATCCTATCTCAAGGACACCACGGACTACATTAACAAGAGGCCCTCTACTGGCCTTCCAGATCATACCCTTCTCGTGACTATGGACGTCACATCTTTGTACACCAATATTCCGCACAATGAGGGTATCGAAGCCTGGCCTGTAGAGAAGTCTGGGATAGTAGATCCATACCAATTCCTTCTACCGAGTCCCTCGCCAAGCTCCTTGAACATGTTCTCAAGTATAACAACTTCATGTTTAATGGAGAACATTACCTGCAGGTTAATGGCACTGCTATGGGTACGAAAATGGTACCATCTTATGCCAATATTTTCATGGGCAGACTTGAACGCAGCTTGCTACTTCAAGCACCATTTAGGCCCCTTAGCTGGTTGTGTTTCATTGACGATATAGAGATGAAGTGGGTGGAATGTCGCGAGAGCCTCGAGGCATTCATTTCGTTCGCCAACACCTTTCATCAGTCTATCAAATTTACAGTAGACGTATCTAATTCGAAAAACATATTCCAAGATACATCTACCCTGACTGATGGTGAAATCGAGTTCAGTCTCCACACGAAACCCACAGATTCCCATCTGTATCTTATGCCAACTAGCTGTCATCCCCCACACACATTTAAGGGTGTGCCTAAGGGTCTAGCCACCAGAATTCGGCGCATCTGTTCATCCCCTGCCTTATATCAGGAACAAAGCGGTCTCCTCAAGTCCCACTTATGCAAGAGAGGCTACAATGCCCGCACCGTACAAACTGCTATTGATGAGAAGGCAGGACATGACAGGCAAAACCTATTACGCTACAAGGAAAAAGACAATAGCGGCAGGGTCCCTCTGGTAACTACATACCATCCCGTCCCTAAGAACCTCAGCGGTATCCTTCAAAAGAACCTGCCAATTCTCCACTCAAATAAACGAATGGCAAAGGTCTTTAAGGAGCCCCCATTGGCTGCATACAGACGCCCGAGGAACCTAAAGGACATGGTAGTAAGAACCAGATTGGACAATCCATTACCTAGCGGGGGCTTAAAACTTGCTCTGACAGAAGATGTCTTCTCTGTAAGCACAGCTCTGACACAGACAGCTTTAACAGCCCCGTTACAGGCCGCAGCTACAAAATACTAGGTAATTTGTCCTGTCAAACAGACAACTGCATTTATCTCATCAGTTGCAAAGTTGCTCCAAACAGTATGTTGGTGAAACAGGAGATCTCCGCAGGAGAGTCAATAATCACTGTTCTACCATTAGGACAAAAAAACTCAATGAACCCATTGGGGAACATTTCAACCTTGAAGGTCACAAATGGGAGGACATGACAGTAGTGGTTATTGACCATAATCCAAGATGGACAGACGCTCAGAGAAAAGGCAAGGAAAAGTTTTGGATGCACAGGCTGAAGTCTTTCCGCCCTAATGGTATTAACAAACTTAATGACTTCACCAGGATGAACGTGAACTAGACCCAATCCCGGATTGTAACAAACAAGTTCATTCTCTCTATATACTATAAACTTTACTGTTAATTCGCATTAGCAATTCTGGAACAACCTACCCAAATACTTACAGCTTACATTTTTGTTTATTTTTTTTATCAGATTTCCAAATTTATAATATATATATACAAATTCATATTTTAAAATTGCCCTTCCATATTATCTTTAATTTCTTTTTATCATGTATAGTTACGCTATTTTGAGAGAATAAGATAATGTACGACTTACTGCTTGGTCGTAATTAATTAGAGATAATTAATTCGTTCAATTATGTAAATCGCACTTTACCAGAGTACACCCGATAGACCGGACGCAATTCATAGCGCTCCGGATTTCTTTGTTCACAACTGTTTATAAACTTCAAATGAAACATGTAATACTGTAAATATTTAGTGTTTGGTAGTTTAGTAGTAGTGCTAGTTGTTTCTGTTTCTCTATTTCCTTTGTTTTTATGACTTCTTAACTTTTTTCTTTGTCCTGAAGAAGGGACAGATCGTCCCGAAAATTTGACAATAAGTATTGTTCATGTCGTTGGTCATTTTTAGTGCTTCACATAAATTTCCATCCGTGACCTTGTATCTACTTAGTAGATCCGACACTAATTAGGATATACAGTGTTGTTGGTTTTTAGTGCTTTATATATATATATATATATATATATATATATATATATATATATATATATATATATATATTATATATATATACATTCATTCAAAATCTAAGAATGTGCCATTATCTGATTTAATTACTGTAAATTTCCAATTAACATATGGGAGCAACAAATTAAATTCACATTAACAGCTTTAGTTTAGGCTTCAATTTGTTGAATTAGCATATATATTATATTTAACTCACTCACAGTACAGTGCATTATAATTTTAACCCAATTATTTTCTGGAACAAGACCAGGATTCAGTTCAAATCTAAGTCTCAGAAAACAGGTTAATTCTCAATTAACAGAACAACCTACCATATGTTCTCAAAATTATAGGAGAACTCCCTACAGTGTATTCTCAATTAACAGGACAATCAACAGTTTATTCTCAATAAACAGTACATCCTATAGTATATTCTCAAATAACAGAACCTACAGTATATTTTCAAATAACAGAAAAACCTATAGTATAATTTCTCAAATAACAGAACAACCCTCACTGTATTCTTAAATAACAGAACAACCTACGGTATGGAATCAATATTTATGGTCATAATATCTTGGACCCCCTGCTTTATTAAACAAGCATGATATTTTGAACCCCCTACCCCTTAATTTAAAAGAAAAAAAAGGTGAACCAATATTTTATGGTCATAATATCTTGAACCTCACCCTTAACTATATAGATTAATTGAGACACCCCTCATGTCCACCTAAAATAAAATAAGAATTGGGGGTTCATATTTCACAACCATAATATTTTGAACCTGGGGTCAATATATTATAACCATAATATTTTGAACCCACAGGGTTCAATATATTATAGGGGGTTCGTTATATCGCAGCGAAAAAGTGAACCCAGGTTCAAAATATTATGTGATTATATTGGTTCAATATTTCGTGGTATCAAAATATTATGCTACACCGGGTTGACCAAAAGCATTCGCCCAAAAACTCAATCAATAAATGTTTTGTTTTTCCTTTTATTTTTTTTTTTTTTGACATACATGTATCTTGTGCTGGCTTCCATGGTGTAAATTTCCTTTACCGGCACTACAGTTAAACCTGGACAATGAACACCAACGTCAATACAAATAGGATTTAGCTGATGTATAACCACTCCAATATCTCTGATCACCAGTCCAGTATCTCACTCTGCGATCAAACATCAAATTTTTTATGACCCCTTAGTAAAACATTGGAAATGTTAGGCTTTTTAAAGTATAGATTTATATAGGAACCAATTTTCAAAGGTTATATAACAAAAGGGCTCTTTGGCCTTGCACAGAAATACATAACTTTTTAAATACTGTCACACCAAAATTATATATCACCTCACAAAATTTACAAAAAATAAAATTTTGCACACCTCTAAATAACAAAAGATTTACATCAAATATTCCAAGTGGAAGAATCTTGATACTGACAATCCCATAGACATAATGATATTTATTCAGTTAAAGCTGAACACGACTCATAAATATGCATACGCCATTTTCGATATTATATCTACGATACATCAACACCAGGGTATACTCTTTGCATTCATTACACCTGACTGCTTTATCACGGGTATCGGCGTGGAATGGCGACCCGTGTTCGTGCTGGTTATCTTGCATTACCTTTGTTTACATTTTATTGTAGCTACGTGTATCTGTGTTTTTTTTGTATACTGCACTTACCTGAACAACTGTAATTGTAAGTTTCTTTTGTATCTTACTTTCCTGCATTAGACGAGGTATTACAGTTATATTTTTCGCTACCGAGTGCTGTATAGCATACATCCGTCTACACCGGTGTCGACTGATTTTACTGAACAGTGTCCAAGTCAGGCCCTTTATATAAGGGTCCTCAGATATAGCGAGAATCCGAACAAAAATGGAGGACACATTGCTTTTATGAATCATGTTCAGCTTTAAATGCAACAATATATGAAATAGAGAGGTCGCCTGTCATACTAATGGTACAAAATAATTTGTACAAAAAAAAAAAAAACTAGGAAATAGAATATTCTCATCCTTGCCATGAAGATTATCTTGAACAATTATTATATCTATTTTGACATCAGAGACACAATTTTTTTTAAATCTGCTTATAATCAAATCTTACGAGGATACATGTATAAAATGAATATAACAGTGCACTATGCAAAACAAATAATACTTAAGGCTTGACAGGAACTTCCACCAATTGTCTATAAATCTTGTAAAGGTCATTTTAATAATTTGCCTGTTAAAAAGAAAAAGAAAATGGACTAACATACGAAACAGGTTTATAAGAAAGCAATGCTTTAATTTAAACATCTATTTACATTTTACCAGGCAAGACTAAAGAAAGCCTAAGCTATAACCTTTTTCTGCTAATGGCATCCACCCCCTCCCCTTACTTTGCACTATGACAGATAAAAGTGAAGTTGTACGTAACAAAATTCAATTGGTTACACATGTATTGATTTCTGTCTTTTTTACTGGAGTACCAAAAAGTACAGACTGCATAAACAAATGATTGTGCTGATCAAAGACAATTATAGATTTAACACTCTGTCAGAGTTAAGTCCATTTTTTTTCTTTTTTCAAATGTTTTAGTGTGCTTCATCTAAATCAAATTGTTCCTTTGAAATGTCTATAAATAAGTAGACTTGCCGTTTATCAAGAATAAGAGCAACTCAACAACCTGACAAGCGCAGACAAATAAGCTAGCCATACAAGAAGTCAAGCCATCTATCAAAATGGATAACTTTATTGAACATTTCAGTTCCAGAAATCTCTGACGACAAATAAATATGACAGTCATTGCAAAACTGCAGTCCGCAGAAGGCCATGTTCATCTGCAGGTTATCACCATGCACTGAAAACTGGAAACTCATACAAATAATTGCTCGAGTTTTTTTTATACATTTGTCATCATTGTCACAATATTTCTCACAAGAGACAGTGAAAGCATCAGAAATAGTTTCTGAACACTATTATTACAACATTCGGGCCCAATATTACAGACAAAATCAGTGATCCAGTCTACTGGCACAATTTCCATTTCACTAATGGAAATATATATGAAATCATTCTGTTTTCTGTGGCCTGAAGCATTACACTGACTTTGGTATCTTGAGCATTGACATCTCAAATACCATGGAATCTGAGTGAGTTGGAAATCCCAAGGACTTTTTATTTTCGTGTTTTTTTTACCCTTGATTTCTCAAATTCTCAGATATATCTCAAAATTTTTTTCTCCATCCAATCCTATTCAACATGCAAAGACTTGATTGCATGATTATACATAGCTTTTTAAATTAAGCTTAATTAATATTATGAAAGTAACTTTTTCCTCCATTTTTGTTACAGAAAGAAAAATAACAAAAATATGCAGCACTGTTAAGGTGTACTATGAAGAAATCAACAGATTAATAGAGAAGCTTGTACAAATAGATATCTTTTTAAAACTGAATTTGTTTTTGTAAAACAAATTATTCTAACATATGACTTAATATTAACTGAAAAAAAAAACATAGAATATATATCCTATTCTGTATTCACTTTCGTTTGGTCAGCTGATTTGACAGTCACATGATAAATGCATTAATATACTGAGTGTACTGTATGGACCGAAAGAAAAATTTCGCAAAAAATTAAGCTGTGATGAAATTTGATGACTTGGAGTATTATACATGCAAAATTTGTTTACTACATTTCTGAACATCCCTTGAAACCATTATGTAATTGCTGATACCATGATTAATTGTGAAAGTGCGTATTGTAAATATTTTCAATACGTTTCACAATTAAATTAATTCGCTGTTGTGAAACAAACATCACAAGATTGATGTAATGCGGTACACATACTAAGAATCAATCTATTTTTCACTTTGAATTATAATTCCTTAATCTTTATAAAATTAGCTCTTGAAATTCTGCAAAGCCAGAGAACTATTAAGAAGCTTTAAGGAATTACGTCTTGTTTACTAAAATTGCTTGACGCGCAGTGCATTATAATTATATGATGGTAATATAATATCTGTTGATTCTTTAATTAATTTTTGCAGCTTTATAACAACTAAATCTCCCTTTAATTACAGTTCTGATTGCTGTTGGAGGTTCCCTAGATCTCCTTTCTGAGCTATAAATACCTCATAATCATTCCTTGTAGCATCATAACATAACAGATTACTTATACTTAAACCTGGGGAATATAAATAAATACATGTACCCTGAGCTCTGTGCTGCGTTCAGTGCGATGTTGTATTAATTAACCTCGCTTAAACCTACACTAACCTGGCAATAAACACTACAGAAGCAATAAACAGCCAGATAGAATGTGTTATTTTCACCTGATAGTGTGTCCAAACAATATATAGACGGAGAGAACAAATAATACGTGGTGATTTTACCTGTCTGATTAGAAAGATGAAGGTGAGTACAAGCATCTAATACCCTTTTTTCACCCAAAATAAATTTCAGATGAGATAATTTAATAATTTTAAAAAAAAAATTCCAGACACTTGCAGAATTTTTTTTTTCTTTTTAGTTGTGTTCCAAATTTTTTACAGATTTATATATGGAACTCTTTTAATTCATAAAAAATGTGTATTTTTGCCTTAAAATATAACCTATTAATGTGAGACTGTTTTTCTACAATGTACCCAGTACCTAGATAGTTAAGATATGTATTACACATGTAGTAGATTTTTTTTTCTTTGACATTCTGATGCATTTTATTTGCTGCAGCAATAATGTTTCTCTGCAAAAATGTGCACCACATCCATTTAATGAATGCATTAGCAAGAAAAAAAGAGTCAAATTTGAAAGATTATAAGTTTCTTGAATGTGTGCAGCAGGCGCATTTCATTTTTTAAGTGCCTAAAAAATCTGCACTCAATGTGAGATTATTCTCCTTGGATAATTACAAGAAGTGCTTAATTAGTAGTAGTCTGTCTGACACCCTTGTATTGGACTTGAACATTCAACTTGTGTTTAGTGATTAAAGATCAGTGAAACAATATATTATTGGCCTCTTGATTGTAAATGCCAGTGACTATATGGTTAATCTGAGAATGGTCTCTTATTTTGTGGTATCTAAAGAAAAATAGGTCTATTTTATAAGACTTAATGCTGTTAGCTAGGTATTCAATGGTTTAAATAGCCATAAACTAGCTTGCAGAAATTTTCTGATGTTGAATCCGACAATGGATTTTTTTTTTATAGTTTTAAAATATTTCTTCAATTTTCAAGTTTTATATCCTATTTTAAGATTCCTTTAATTTTCTTCAGGTTATATGTCAAGAACTAAAGCTATAGAATGTAATTACTTCATGATGTCAGTATTTCTGACCCTTTTATATTCATTTCTATCATAATGTTAATAAATCCAACATTTTTTTGTGCATTTAACTTCAACTATGTCATTTTCAGCACACATTTTATATCCATTTATAGCTTGATTAGCTAGAAATTTAACTTAAGGGTAAACAGTTGTGAAAAAGAATTACATTTAATATCACTAATATACATTAATGTATACTGTTCAATATTCAGAATGATGTACTAAATTGTAATTTGCAAGATTGTGTCTTAAAAAATCTATTTACAACAGTACTCTGTGCATCTTGTACTGAAGCAGACAAGAAATTAAGGCCACATAAATTTAAAGTTCAGATTTTCATCCTAATTTCTTTAAAAATTGGGGCAAGTGGGGAGATTTTATTTTTTTTATTACTGTATGTATAAAACATATACGTAGCAAGCTTCTTATACAAAATTTTCATACTGAAAATTCCTAAATATGGATAGATTTTATTGATTATTCTTTAAATTGTATACAGAAGATATTTATCATATTGTAATGATGATTTTATGAGAAAGTTTGTACACACTACACATAACTGCTTGTAAGAAATTCAGGGAGCAGATCTGAATATTTTATACATACTGTTACTTTACCTCTTAATTAATATTTACATTTTTAAATTTCTTTGTCCGAGATAAAACTTAAAATAGTAAAAATACTTGATTTCCACATAAAGCTACTGGTTCATCGATAGGCGTGCATGGTTAAAAAAAAATCACATGCAGGGCGGGACGGGACAGGGAGAGTCAGAGGTAAGTGGGGCTTGAAGCACCTGAATTTATGAAATCAAGAGCATGTAAATATAAGGAATAACTGTCAGATCTTTTGGTTCCATGACAATGATCAAGCAATTGGCTTGCATGATAATTTTATGCATAAATGCCTTTGGCTTTCATGCACATTATCACACAAGCCAATTGCTTGATCA
This sequence comes from Saccostrea echinata, assembly GCF_033153115.1. Classification (NCBI taxonomy): domain Eukaryota; kingdom Metazoa; phylum Mollusca; class Bivalvia; order Ostreida; family Ostreidae; genus Saccostrea; species Saccostrea echinata. The sequence goes on from NW_026889777.1 coordinate 11,462,643, forward strand.
TATCATGAAACCAAACAAGAAGTCTCTGACGAGACTGTAGCTCTGCTGGTTTGTACTTATAACAAAGGAAGATAAAAGTAGCACTTGGACTTGAAACTTTGCAACAGCTGCAATAAAAAGAATAATGATCCTTGGTTTAGTCTCTTTTTGTGGCAAGATTTATTGCAATCAGACTAAAACTGTAGGAGGAGTAGCCTTTTGAAAGAATTTTACAGAAATTTTGATTTTAGTAACCATAGCAACATCATTCAACAAAATCAAAAAACAATTAAGACAATTATGTTTCTTAGTGTAGTCTACTTGTGTGTCAAGTTATACTGAAATTAGACCAAAACTGTAGGAAGAGTAGCATTTTGAAAGTATTTCACAGAAATTTCTATTTTTAGTAACCATGGCAACACCATTCATCAAAATCAAAAAAAAAAATGATGAACAGAACTATGTATCTTAATGTAGTCTACTTGTGTGCTAAGTTATACTGAAATCAGACCAAAATTGTAGGAAGAGTAACATTTTGAAAGTATTACAGAGAATTTTCTGTTTTTAGTAACCATGGCAACACCATTCTTCAAAATTAAAAATCGATATACAGAAATGTGTATCTAAGTGTTGTCTACTTATAAGCCAAGTTTTATTGAAATCAGATCAACTGTAGGAGGAGTAGCCTTTTGAAAGTTTTTCAAGGAAATTTCTACTTTTAGTTACCATGGCAACACCGTTCACCAAAATCAAAAAACGATACAAAGAATTATGTATCTTTATGTAGTCTACTTGTGTGCCAAGTTTTAATGAAATCAGACCAAAACTGTAGGAGTAGCGTTTTCAAAGTATTTCCCAGAAACCTCTATTTTTAGTAATTATGGCAACACCGTTCATCGAAAATAAAAACCGATACACAGAATTATGTATCTTAGTGTAGTCTACTTATGTGCCAGGTTATATTGAAATCATACCAAAACTGCAGGAGGAATAGCGTTTTGAAATATTGTTTACAGACGGACAGACAGACAGCTAGACGGATGACTGACACCTTACTATCGCACAAGCTCTTCTGGTCTCTGACCAGTAGACAATTATTCCTTAATTCACCACTTCTTACTGGCCTTTTACTAAATGTATTTATTTTTTTGTTTGACCGACAACTACTTGTGCTTTGTTTGAAAATATCAGATTTCTACTGTCCTTATACAATAGCCTCTACTAATTAAATCAGTTCTTAGAGATTTATCATTCATTTTTCTGTAGCAATATTATTGTTTTAAGTCTGCCGACAACCCTTAAATATGAAATAAACTGCTGTTTTGCTCTCCATACCCTCCTGTGCTAAACATAGCACCACACAACTTTTAATACAAATGGGGAGTAATTCTAAAACTTAGACTGTAATTGATGGCAACCAACATATTGCAAAAGATAATAAAAAACAAAATTGAAAAAAAAGGGTGGGACACTTTGAGAGGGGTGGGCTGGGATGAGAATCTAAGGATAAATTTTATCTGGCCTAAATAAAATTTGAATGGATACAGTCAATTCTCAGATTATAGTCTTAAAGATTTATTTGTTTTATTCATTTTTATTTTATAAAAATATGAAAAATTTTTTTGTCTATTTTTCCCTAGTTGTCATCTGACAGTCTAAGATGATCCATATTTCATGTATCTGTGAGCGATTCACCATCTCCTTTTTTACTCCATATCATACTGAAGTGCAGATTGCATGGTTACAAACTCATTTAGATAACCACTGGCAAATGTTAGAATAATTGTTTAGACATTTTCACCATTAAATCAGACTGTTTGTGTATTATTTCTTTCTTCTCTCTCAGACATGTTGCTAATCTACATCCTTTGAAAATAAACTAAACAAAACAAGGTCCTTGTGAGGTCTTTAACACAGACCTGCAGAATACCATCAGATTCCGATCATTTTCAGATACAAAACTAATAATTTCCTTCTTTTTCCAATTCACCACCATAACAAAGCCCCCCATAGATGAATCAGAGGGTACAGTCTAAATTGGTTTAGATCTGTAACAAAGGACAGATGCTATTAACTTCATCTTGGCAATAACTTGAAACAATAATATATTTTTCCCTCTTACCAATAACACTAAGTGATACACTGGGGTCACCATACGATACACAATACATCTACATTATTTACTGGTCAATTACAGAAATATATATACACACCGCATGGCCAAAGTTTTACTGATTGGCAATCAACATAATAGCCACTAAACATAACATGGAATATACAGTCAAACCTCATTATCTGTAACTCAACGGGTCAAGATATCTGAAGGTTCCAGATGATTAGAATACAATAAGAAAATAGTGATTGGGACTTTCAAATCACTTCCACATATCAATGGTGTCATATCAACACCGTTTAACAAGATCAAAAACTGATATATAGAATTATGTATCCTTAGTATATTCTACTTGTGTACCAAGTCTTTTTGAGACTGGATCAAAACTGAAAGAGGAGTACATGTGTAGCACTTTAAATGAATTTCAGAGAAATTTCTATTTTTCCTAACTCTGGCAACACCCTTTGTGGAAATCAGAAACTGATATACAGAATCATGTATCTTTGTGTAGTCTACTTGTATGCCAAGTTTTATTGAAATTGGACCAAAACTGTAGGAGGAGTAGCGTTTTGAAAGTTCTTCACAGAAATTTCTATTTTTAGTAACCATGGCAAAACCATTCATTGAAATCAAAAACCGATATACAGAATTCTGTATCTTAGTGTCAAGTCTACTTATGTGCAAAGTTTTATTGAAATTGGACCAAAACTGTAGGAGGAGTTGCATTTTAAAAGAATTTCAAAGAAATTTCTATTTTTAGTAATGATGGCAACACTGTAAAAAATAAAAAGGCCAGTCATATAGAGAATTTTGTACTTTAGTATAGTCTTATTGAAATCCAGGACCAAAACTGTAATAGGAGTAACATTTTGAACTAGGAATATGTCTACAAGACATGAATGCCATGTCCGTGCAGGGTTTATTAGCGATGAAACATGAAGATTTGTCTTAGTGCATGAAGTTTGATGAAAATATCATGAATAATTTCTTTAAAAATGAGTTTTATACACAATAAATAAGTTTTCAAAAAAAATGGACACAATTGATGAATTCTCACAAATTAATGACCGTACCAGTGCATAAGCTTCGATCTTAAAAAAATATGAAAAGTTTCTTTGAAACTGAGCTAAAAAAATTTTGAGAAAAGTCAGGTCAAGGTCAAAAGGAAAGATCAAGGACAGAAAAATTGATGAAGTTGAATAGCTCTCCTCAATATGTATCAACATATTGAGTTTGATAAGATTTCTTTCTTTGAATCCTAAGCTAAACACAAATTGAAAAGTCAAGGTAAAAAATGTTGATGCCATTGAATACTCCCTTTGTATCAGCATATGAAGTTTGAGAGAAATATCTTAAATAGTTTCTTTGAAATTTAGCTAGACAAAATTTTGAAGTCAAGGTCAAAGGAAAGGTCAAGGTTAAATATGTTGAATAGCTCTCACCAAATTATGTACACATATCAGTATATTAGGTTTGATTAAAACATTTCAATAGTTTCTTTCTTAAACTAAGCTTAACGCTCATTTAAGAAAAATGAGGTCACTTGGTCAAAGGTAAGGTCAAGGTAAAAAAAAAAGTGTTAATGTAGTTTAACAGTTCTCATCAATATGTATAAAGACATAAGGTTTGATAAAAAATATTTTAAGTTTCTTTGAAATTGAGATATCACTTACATTGTATTTAAGAAAACTAAGATCAAGATCATAGGAAACATCAAGGTAAAATATACTGATGTATTGAATAGCTCTTTTCAATATGTATAAGCATATTGAGTTTTATAAAAATATCTTGAATAGTTTCTTTGAAACTTGAGCTAAACACAAATTTAAGAAAAGTGAGATCAAGGTCAAAGGTCAAGATCAAAAAATGTTGATGAAGCTGAATAACTCCCATCAATATTTATCAGCATATGAACTTCGATAAAAAAAATATCTCAAATAGTTTCTTTGAAACTGAGCGAAAAGTTTGATTAATATCATTTTCTGATGCCATATCAAACTAATGATGACATCACAGCTAATAAAAATGTTTAAAGTTTTGAAGTCTGCCAATATTGTCCTGGCTTAGAACAAACTCTCAGATTTCCCTCATCAAAGTTTGATTTTGGGGTTCAAGGGGGCAAGTTACAGCCATTACTAAATTTAGTCCTTTAATTAAGATAGATGATATATGGAGATAACGAACAGTATTCAAGCTCAAAGTCCATAAAAACAATTTACAAATCGGGAGCAGAGCAAACACGGACCTCCAAAAACATCAGAGGTGGGATCAGGTGCCATGGAGGAGTAAGCATCCCCTGCTGACCGGTCACACCCACTGTGTACTTGCTCCTTGTCAATATCGGGAAATAACATTCATGCAACTACATGTAAGTCAAACTACCCTGGATAAGAGAAACTTTATCCTGTATAGTAAATAAACTTGCCGATTGTAACCAAGTTATTGTAATCAATAGGTGTTCAATACTCAGGCTGATAAATTATTCAGGTAAAAAATAATCTGGTTGACAAAATCCATAGTGACTTTAGCTGTCACAGAAAATAAATTGTTGTTTTTGTATGGAGCACAAACCTATTAATACTATATTTATAACTACAACAATAAAAGCCATACCAATAACTTTGCAGCTGAGTTTGTTAATTATAATTATTTAATGAACTCATTAGGATCAGGATTTGTTCAATTTTATCTATAATCATTCAGATTTACATTCGTAACATTTTTTTTTTTTTTGAATTATGAAGTTTTTTTAAAAACAATTTCTTTTTTTTCCACATATCAGGTGGCCTCTGAGAATGTGACAGACCTGAATGGAAGCAGAGTCAGTGACACGGGGATAAGTACATTAAACTGCAAACCTGGACCTAAATCAGGAAACTGGGATCGTGAAAAAATGTACCGGTAATCTACTCTCTTTGATCTAGTGGACCTTACACACACTGTATAAGGACTATCAACTTTTAAAATTGGTAAAATGTTTATTATATATTATGATCAAAGCAAGTTCTATGACAAAGATGATAAAAAAAAGTGCCCATTTAGTGCTTTGTGGCTAAAAATCAATATCTGAAGAACTGCTTATATAAAGTTTATATTGTCATTTAGATCAATATACGGAAAACAATTTACGTATACCAGTGCAGGCTGGAATATAACTAGATGTTCTCAGCAGCATTCAAAAACAGATAGTTTACATCTGCGAGCGGCAAGGGTTGTGTAAGGACTCGGTATTCGGATACCCAATATGTCACCTGGCATCTGTGTGTGGAAATTTTGCCGGATCTGTGGTTTTCTCTCCGTTAATGTTTAAACATGAAAAGAACAAATGATGAATGCACGGAGAAATGTCTTTGAAGTTGAGCAAGTTTTTCAATATCTGAGCACACACTTAAATGGATTATTGTATTAACAACAGAAGTGTAAACAAGCAGTGCTTTAGTACAGACAGACCAAAAAGTGACAGACATTTGAAAAATTACTTGTATTTGAAGAAATACTGATAAGGACTTAGCAATAAATGTTTTTCTTGATTACAAAGGAAAATCACAGTTGTGTGGGCTGGACACTCTGGTTGGAGAAACTGCATATAGGTGGTTATAATAAGGAATCCTTCTAATGAAAGAATATTTATGGTAAGCAATCTCCAAGCACAGCTGGATTTTAATTCTGGGACAAATTATCAGTATCTGGAAAATCTTCAAATAAATCTTTTTATTTCACTCCCGTCATCAGGAATGGAGTAGAAAATAATGCAGTAACGTATTGATAAATGTGATAGTGAGAATTGCAGTTGAAAGCTCATTTTTGTAGGCACTGTGAGTTTCCATAAGCAAGAATTACTTGGGAACAACTCTTAAATTTTATTTTCAGCATTTATTTATACTGACAGAGATGACATTTAATAATGACGCAGAGTCAGACGGATAGTGTCAAATACACGAGATTCGAGTGCCAGTTTACGTGATTTAATTCAGTTCCATGAGATTTCAATTCACAGTGGATTATATTTTTTATTTTTGGACTTTCTTGAGGAACTTCACAAGCTTTTTAAGATTCAGGTAATATTTATTTAATATATGTATTTATTAATTCTCAAAGTAATATTCTTCTCAAATGGCACAGACAAATAGCTTCATTTTTCCGTCTACTTTCATTAATTATGCGAGAGAATTTGCAGATTGAGTTTTGTTGAAGTTTTTATATACATGCACCAAGCTACTGGTAATTAGACTGAGTTGATCTGATGACTATGAAAATTTCTGAATAAAATAATGTTTCCTGCGGTTAATCTTTACCAGAGATCAAAGAGCTCGTTATGAGTTGTTTATGTGTAAACCATCATTATTATGTTGATTCCTTCAAAGCTAATGCAGTGTGCCAGTAAAAAAAAAAAACAACAACAAAATCAAAATTTCTTTTTAAATTTTCTTTTTTTTTTGGTGTATCAGTCTGGGTTATACAAGTTTATACAATCTTCTGGGTACTTTATATATACTGTGCATGCATCTCTGTAACAGTGTATTTATGAATGGTCTTGTGTTATTTTCTCAATTTTTTTTTTTTTTTTGAATTAATACACCACTCTCCTTCCTCTCATCATTGGAAAGTGGAAAGAACGCACGGAGCTGATTAATATGACACACTGGTTAAAAAAAAATGCCTTTCGGTTGCAATTGAAAGCAAAAATTACCACGTCATAGAGGAAAGTATTAAAGCTGCAATTACTCAGGACGTCGTCAACATTTCAATATCATTATGATCATACGTGATTTATCCAGGAGGAGATAATTAACACTTCTACGCATTCCTGTCTGTCAAACACAAATATTGCCAAAGAGGCATAATTATCATATTCTATTAAAGAAAAGTTATGATTAAGATATAGTTTAGTATATGATTGTATACATGTATTCCTTTAAAGTGTTTTTTTAATTGAATACTGTTTGCAAGAAATTTTAATTTCATATTATTTTATCCAAATGCTAAAAAGAAAAACGAATTAAAATTCTTTATTGCCATAAATGCAAACAATTTTAAAGGGCATTAAAAGTACAAACATATGTTTTTCCATATTTCTGAGTCTTTCTATCATTTTTCAAAAAAAATTTCCCTCTTTTTGTAATGGTTATCAATAGATTTAAATATAGATTTAAAATTGTGCACATGACAGCCTACAAATCTGATATCCCTCACTTTAACCCCGGGTGTTAAGTTGATTTGTGACATGTGCAAAGGGGGACACATGTCATAATGTAAATGCAGGCCGTTAAAGATCGATACATATCACAAACAAATTCTCTTTTCTCCTTCACAGAAGATTACATTACTTTTTTTTTTTTATTTCTTTCAATGGAAATTTAATTAAAGAAATGATAACTGAAGCCATTGCCAAAGTTAAAGTTTTCAAAAGTCAGTCAAACTCCAACATCAAGGTCAAAAGATAAAAAATGTTGGTACCCAAGAGAGGGTCTTGTCACATGGAATACACAATGTGAAATGTGAAAACCCTAGCGATAAAACATTCAAAAATATGGTCAATATGTCAAAGTTTGGTAAAATTTAGCAAAAGTGGTATCCAAAGAAAGGTCGATCTTGTCACAAGGAATACACATGTGCAATAAAAAAATCCCTAGTTCCAACTAATCAAAACTTATGGGCAAAAGGTTAAATTTGATTATGCAGATAAAGAGACAGATGAATAGACCAAATCTTTAATTAGGGTGGCATAAAAACTGAGAGAAATGATCGCAAAAAATGACCAAAGCAAAAAAATCCATTATAAATTAAATGGAGGCACAAATAACTGCTGCAGATAAAACTGAGATTCAGTATGCATATGTTAGAGTCAACACCCATCCTGCTGTGTTCTGTATCAGACAAAAGTTAAAATTTCAAAATGATCAAGTTCACTTGATATGTTTTATTATTTTTCAGAATATATTAGATTTTTATAAGACAGCATGAGATATCATACAACTTGATTAAAAACACATTATGTGATATCAATAATGTACATTTTGTACATTTATCAAACCTGATGACACAATTTCTGTCTGATGAAGATGATCTCTCATATATAACTGCAGTAAAAATATCACTAACATACATCATGTTCAACAAGATGTGTTTGTGAAACACTGATGCCCCCATATGGCAGCTCATGGCAAGGGTTAAAGTTTCTCAAATGCAATCAAACTCAAACATCAAGGTCAAGAGATAAAAAATTTTGGTATCAAGAAAGGTCTTGCCCATGAAAAAAGGAATCCCTAGCACCAACCGTTCAAAGGTTATTGCCAAGGTTAAAGATTGGTAAAATTTTTGCAAATAAAGTGGGTCAAACTCCAAGGTCAGGAGGTCAAATATGTTGGTAACCAAAGAAAGGTCTTGTCGCTAGGAATACACATAGCTCCAACAAATCAAAAGTTTAATGGGCAAGGTTAAAGTTTTTGCAGACAAACAAACACAGACAAACGGACGGACTATATATGGATAAACTATATTATGTCACCTAATCTTGATTATGGGGGCATAAAATTGAACCAAATACAAGTGACTATATATATATAATATATATCTATAGTCATAAATTAATAAATTTTGCAAATAAACTCCGAAACGGGTGCACCAGATTTCTTACTTACTCCTCTAAGAATACACATGATACAAGATGATGTCCGTAAACTATATTTAGATTTCACTTGCATTGTAAGTATCGTACATTAAATTAAAAGTCTACTTTTATTTTCTATAAACAGCCATGAAATAGCAAAAACATGAGTACGGTGGCGTTTTTCGGTTGGCGGATCTAAGTTACTGGCAATTTTTAATGAAACTGACAACAAGCAATCGTTTATTTATTTCATTAAACGTCATTACTGAATTATTCAATCAAAACTTGATTTAAATGATATAAAAAAAATAAGTTGTGATAACTGATTAAAAAGGAAAATATGCAAATTATTTTCGTCATTCACCGATCGTGATATTGACGGAAGCTTCTAGAACATCATATAGCATCGAGCCCGATGTTAAAAAGAAAAACTAGGCGATTATAGCTGCTTTAACATAAAAAAAAAGCTTTTGTGTGAATGGTCATTGAAATAATGGTAAATCACTGATAACACTGTAAGTTGTGAATATATTTATATATCGAAAGACTATTACATATATGTTGTAGGTTTTCCTAATAAATTTATTGGTAAAATTTGTATATATATTCCTCACTGAGAGCATCGTGGCAACGAACCCGAAGTACAATTTCTACTTCGTAATAAACTTGCTTACATGAAAAGAGAATATTAATGAATAAGGCATTATTCAAATACAATTATGCTGTTAAATTTTGCATTTTAATCAATACGTTTCAGTTTTTTTCTGAATACAGTCTTTTGTATCAAATACTCGGCCTATTCCAGTGGCGGATCCAGGAATCTTAAAAAAAGGGGGGGGGGGGCAACAAGTTTGGGGTAGGGGCCCACGGACACACCGAAAAAAAAATTGATTTATTAAATTTTATGTATATTTTGGACACAAAACGGGAGGGGGGATGGGCCCCTCTAAATTCGCCAGAGTAATCATAGGGCGTTGAATAAAAGCTAATTTTTACACAGGTACTTGGGCCTTGGATTATATATATGTATGTACCTTATTGATATGTAAAAAAAAGAGGTAAGGTACAGTTTTTACATATCAATAAGGTACATACATATTTATAAACCAAGACCCAGGTACCTGTGAATCTTGACCAAAAAAAAATCTATTTCTCAGTAAAATGTGCATATTCACTGTTTTTATTCTTGACGGAAATGAATAAGAGCATCTGAAGTACAATATCCGTAACATAGTATATACAATATCCATAATATAGTACATGTATATAACAGGTTTCACAATAAACGTCAATTAATGATATTGTTATTTAAGTTTTACAGGGGGGGGGGGGGGGGGGGTTAGAGACGTACTTCTACTTTATGCGGGATTTTGAACAAAGTATTTCTTCTTGCTATAAGCCTGTAGGCTGTCAGTAGAAACTACAATATATACATGTATATTATTAGATTTTTTGTGTCGGTATTGGTATAAATTCAATTCCCCGCGCTTGCGCGGGATTTCATCTAGTATATATATAAATGGATACTGGCCTGAGGCCAGGGTAGCTCAGTGGTTAGAACACCTGACAAGTAATACAGCCTGGCCGGGTCCAGGATTCAATTCCCAGTAATAAATTTTTTCCTTTCCTGTTACATACTGTAACAATACAGAAAAACTGATAGATTGTGGTTTACAGATGAACTTAGTGCTAACTGAACAGAAAAACTAGCCAATGAAATTCCAAATAGCTTCCATTTTTCTAATCAAAATCAGATTCTGAAGAATATGAAAAATAAGACCAGTGGATTGTTAACACTTTGCCTTGGAAATACTAGGGTTTTTTTTTTTTTTTTTTAGATATTGTACTTTTCTAGAAATAGAATCACCCAAACATTTTATAATGTGTCACATTCTTTGTACAGTTCAGTCACCACAAGTTTGTGAACGTCTTTGACATTATCATTTCAATAGCAAGGACCAAATGTTTGATTTTTTTTTTTCATTTATACAGTAAAACTCAGTTAAAAAGAACTTGCTTATAAAGAAATCTTGTTTATAAGGAAACTTTTATGAATCCTGTAAAAGACTTTCCATAATGTTCTTATAAAGAATCTTGGTTAATGAAGCAAAATTTGAGGTCCCAGTGCCTTTCTTATAACCAAATTTTACTGAAAATCCCTACCGGCACAAACATGTTAACTTTCATGTTTCAAACGTAAATTTAGTAAAATAATTACAATTTTTTTTCAAGATTTTATACTTTACAGTTTACACCAGATGTACTGTGAACACTGAGCTCACAAAATGAAACCCCCGATCCTATATGAATATAATTGCAAAGTCCATTTTTTGCTATGGACAACCTCAAATATCTGTTTGTTAAGAACATAAAATAGGAGGTGTACAGCAACAACTATATGATAAAGATTCTGTGAAAGCCTCATTAAATCTTACTGAGTTGCTGATAAGGGATGGGTATCCCCAATGTTATAAAAAGAATGGCAATATCCAGGTTTTGTTATGGGAAACCCCATTATCTGTCTGATCAAAATGTAAAATAGGAGATGGTTCACAATGACACCACGTAATATTAAAGATTCTGTGAACATTTCATTAAATTTCATTCTGTGGTAAAGGAGGAGTTGCGGATAAGAAATGGGTACTGTTGCTGACACACAGACAGAAGGATGGACACTATATATCCCAAACTTTTCAAGTGGGTAGTATAAAAATGATCTTTTCAAAAAATAAAATGTTTATTTATAACCATCCTCGCAAGCCAGGGGTCCTGAGTCAACACGTTGCCGTTGGTCCAACGACAACGTGTTGACTCAGGACCTCTGGCTTGTGAGGATGATTTTTAACAAGTTAGAATCTTTAAAACACTCAACCCAAGAACATGATCAACAGTCATTCATTCAGAATTTGCTGTTTAGTACTCCTTAACAATTAGCACAACTTATTGTTAAATTCTATGGATTATTAAGCATTTCAAGAATAAATGAATCAAAGGTCAAACCACAAAGAAGCCTACTTCCAAAACAGAGTATAGTCAAATATTATACAGCAGTCTGTCAAGACTTTGATGGCGAAGCTTGTGTTGACAGCTGACTGTGACACCATGATCATAAGAGGCAACCAAAAAAGAGACAAATTAAAGGGGGGAAGGGGCAGTAAGTAACCCCTAAAAAATTTAACAAAAAATGCTGGCTATATGTATCCCAAATTCAAAATTAATAAACTATGGAAATGTGCACGAATACTGCAATTAAACTACAAGCTGTGATATATTATGACACACAGAAAAGGATTATATTTGCAGTAATCTATAAATCTATGTCAGTTTTTTCAAGTTTATAAAAGAATTAAGTCACGTTCTTGTCTCACTTACTGGTATCAATTGTACCTTTAGAGAAAAGTTCTGACAAAAGTATAATACTCAGTGTGTTAAAATAACATATAGTATATCAGCAGTAGCGGCTTGGATACTCCTACTTAATAGTCTTAAGTACTTTATTATTATAATACCAATGATCAACCACTCCTTCATAACATAAGGCCATCTAAGTTCAGACAACAATAAGTAATGCTCACATTTTGTACTTTCTATATAGGATTATACTGAATCCTTATTAGTGACAATCCTACTGAAAAGACAGCTGGTCTTTAAACCAATACAGACAGAGTCGTAAAGGAACTTCATATATCTGATGAAAAACTGATAAAGATGGTATATGATATCAGATGGTTTGATATTAGATGATATGATATAAGATGGTACAAGTATCATGGTATGATATCAGATAGTTTGTTTTTTTTTCAAAATACTTAACAAATTTAATCCTTATTGATATTTTTAAGTCTATTCATCATACTTAATATTGAAAAATAAATAAATATTGCAAATTCATATCCTTGCAAAACTTTTTACCAAAATAATTTTTTTTAAATCTGAATTTGGGACCTTTTTCAAACTGACTCTGCATGATCATTCTTAATTTCTGCATGTTCCTAAAAATATCACCAGACTAACATCATAACCCAGTTCCCTGAACATTAATGCCATCTGTTTCTTTTTTTTTATTATTTATTTATCCCAATATTATGCCAGTAAGTTCTTTTTTTTTTTTTTTAAGAACATCTCAGATTCTGATATCAGAATCAGTGCTTCCTTCACTTTTTTTCTGAGAAACATCCAATTGAAATGACAATTAACATATAAACAACATTATAAATATAAAATCAATAGACCTTATTTTTTAAATTGTACACAATTTTAGTGTGCGTGCTGACAACACCTTTTTTCATTAATGTAATTTGATTTCCTATTGGAATGAATACCAATGTATCTCCATTATCGATGAATTCTTAACAAAAATTAAGCAATACAATTCCTTCTTTCAAGATGCAATAAGTAACATGTTATTGAGGAGTCTGAAAAGAAGTTAATCTCATTGCGATTGGAAGTCAACCATTAGATGTTATTATTTGACAGTTTGATGAAATAAGACTTCTTTAAAAAATTCTACCATAAAATAATAAGAGATCGACGTACTTGAAATCTACAACTAAGGCATCTGGGGCCCGTTTTTACAAAAGAACTTACAACTAAGACCAAAATCTTTAGTTGATTGTAAAATTTTGCAAAATTATTTATTATGTTTGAAATTGCTAGCATAAAAATATCTTGTTAAATTCTTTTTAAAAAAATTTTTAAAACCATTTTCAAATAAATGTAAATTAGAAAGCAATAGGCAGAATCAAATTTTGGTCTTAGTCGTAATTAAGTTCTTTCGTAAAACGGACCCCTGACCTCTCCCATCAGAAAGTTGAGATGAGGTTGAGACAGGTGAATTTAAGCTGCATGCAAATTAAATGTACCTGCTATTAATTAACAGTTATAATGTATGAATTTAATTATTTTTCAAAAGATAAATCATAAAGCCAAAGTTAATTTTTTTCTGCCCAAAGTGAAATTCATAACATTTGTTCTGACAACCCTTTGAGAAATTTTTCACTCATGTTGGGAGTCACTACCAATTGCTGGTGGAAGGATATAGAACGTTATCATGTTTACTCCTTTATACAGTGGATATAGCGCATATATCCATGGTTGTGACGTCACAATGGTTTTTACGTGAATTTGATCAAGTCAAATATTGTGGATTTACATATATAAACAGTATAAAACATGAAATAGCTATGTGTAAAACGTGTGACAAAAAGAATCTCCAATGGTTTGTGGTTGGACATGATTTTTTATCCAAGTTCTGTGTTTTTATCCCTGGGCCTTGGTGAGGAGATAAAATCACATGAGTTGGATAAAAAATCAACCACGAACCATAGGAGATCCTATATTTATCCAACTCATTGTGTGTTTTTATCCAACTCGCTAAGACTCAGGGATGAAAACACACAATTCAGATTAAAAAATCATATCCAACCACAAACCATGGGAAATCCTATATGTACTTGATGTTTATTGCCCTTGAGCATTAAGGGTCCTTTTTTTGTGCCAGCATCTATTAACATGATTAAGTTACAAAATGGGACCTTGGTTTACAGGTAGCCAACAGTGGATTAAAATCAACAACATAAAAATCAACTCTTTATCCTAAAGAATTTTTGTTTTATACTTATTCTATTTATAACAATCCTTGTACACATCCATCTGAGTCATCAAGAAGCCATACTAATATATTAATTGTTTACTATTTGCTAATCAATATAAAAGATTCATTTACCATATTTTGATCCATTCATTCATCATATCCATATAAACAATGCTTATAATAATAAATTCAAGCTAACAATGAAGTATATTCTTTCCTTGTAATTTTAAAATGTATTAGGCCACATAAATTTAAAATTTAGATACTAATTTGCTAAAAAATTGGGGCAGGTGGGTGGATTTTATTTTTTATTTTTTATAATTGAAAGTATCAACAAAATATTCGTACACATAATTTTACATTATGTTAATGCCAATATGAATAGATTTTATTGTTTTTATCTACAGAAGATTCTTGTTATAGAAAATTAAAATATTTATAGTTTTATTAACAAATTATCAAGTACACAGATAGGTACGGCACACGCCAAACAAAATGGGGTGCTGATCCTAATAAATTGCATATGCATTTTTTCTCATCGGCTTTTCCCCAAATACCCTTATAGTTTTCACCAACAACTCCTTCTGTTCTGTGTGATATACAGATATCACAGATTTCCACTGTCCTCATACATTCAATCGTTCTTGAGACTTGATATGTTCGACATTAAAATATATCATATTTGCAAAACAGGATTGTGTATATCTGTAAAATATTCTACTGAAAAGACCTAGGCCTGAACAGTTTTAAGATTTAACATTTCCTTAGCACTGTTATTCTCTAAAGTCTTTGGACGATGTTTAATTTTTTTAATGCAAAATCACATATAACTGGAGATCGTTATTTAAAACTTGACCAGTGATGGTATCTAGATGTGTTTATGTTATTTTTGCTTTTCTGCCTTCTCTATACTAACAAATTATCTTTACCTTACATATTTAAACTGCTTTTATTGCCAATTTTTCTCCATTCTTCACATAGTTTTTTGCTATAAATAGCGACTTTTAATACAGACGGGAGATAACTCTTAAATTTTGACCCAGATTCTTGCTGTATAAAAATACATGAAAATAATACGTTTGACGCTCAAAAAGCAAAATAAAAAACAACGGGGCGGGGCACTTTGAGAGGGGCGGGCGGGGATGAGAATCTAAAGATTAATTTTACCTGGCCTTATTAACTAAAATTGCAAATTTTTTTGATTACAACAAATCAACATTGTTCATCTCTGCCATGTTGCTATTAAAAAATTAATGTGTTCTACTGTCTATGGACTTGCCAAATTTGCCTTTCAGTGTTTTTCTTACACATTATGCTAGGGGCTATATTACTTTTGCTCAACTCATGGAAAATCACAAAACGAGAGAATTAAGTGCTACCAAAAATTACTTACAATAATTTTACATCTTGCTTGCAAGAGGGACTATCAAAGTGGTAATTTTTTGCAATGGTTATCTTGAAATTTTTTTTTTTTTATACAATACAACAGAGTTTTATTTTAAGTTGCCAGTGACCTCTCATGATTACAAAGTCAGCATATCTTTGCATTTACTTATTGTACAAACATATCAAAAGATGGGTAACATAAAATAATGAATTTGTTTCCCTCAAGAGAAACTCGTCAGATATTCATTCCTTAATGTGGGCATTATTAAGTCTTCTTCAAAAAATGTATATCATATAGCCATCGGAAATATCAGTGGCTATTAGATATAAGTATTTTATGTACATTATTGGTTTTAGTGGATATATCAATATGTACATGTATAATTAAAATAAAGCATTAATCCAGCTGATTTGTACATCTGTATTCAATTAATATATATAAATTTATTACATTAGAACTGCTCTCTAATAACAGGCTTTCACTCTTTCAGAGCTTGGATGGGTAATTGAACTCTGGGTACATCCGTGTGATGCCCACCCTTGAAGGAAAAATGTTATCCACCACTTCAGCTGAGACAGCTTTCCACAATCTCCACGTGGAGTCATCCACTACATCCTCCATCCACCTCTCCTGGGGAACATTAAACGAAAATCTCCTCAGGTCTACTATACTGGCCTTCCAGGTGCATTACCAAAAAGAGGCTAGCAAGTATGTGCAGTATGGCCCTAGATTACCAGCTACTGCCAACGAGTATGACATCAAGAATCTTGTGGCTGATACATTTTATAAAATTTGTTTGGTGATATATCAAAATAACACAGTGACACCCGATAGGGAGTGTGTTGATGCCTCAACATCTAATTGGCGAATTCCTGTCTCAATATCAGTTGGCAGCAGCATAGGTGCCGTTTTGGCACTCTTTCTCATCATGCTCATCGTGGTGGCAGTGGCACGCTGTCCGTTTGGCATACGCTGGCACCACAACCAGAGAATGACCGGTAGAAAATATGACAGCATGTCTTCTCATTTCCACTACGATTTCAGTGATACTTTGACTCACGAACGAGAAGACGATTTTATATCGGATCACAGTGATAATGGATTATATAAGGAAGGATGTAATCATAGTTCCTGTTATACTCATCCTGAGTATCGCTCGGCTCCCTCACAGCTCTGTAATGGCCACCACCACCATCAGGTCACATTCAGTCAGCACCCTCCTACAATATGTACGGGGGCGCGACCCAAAGTTGCCAAGCATTGTCAAAAACCGTCTTACCTTGGGAAAAAACATCTTATGTCACAGTACTCGACAGACTCTGAACCTGATCACGTGACTTTAGAAAGGGAGCAACAAAGGACACACCAAAGCAAGCTGTGTGATCAAACTCACGTTTGTTTTGGTGATGATAATTATAATCTACAGATGTCAGACACAACTGACGTTGACTTTCATCATTCACATGTGTGTTGTGCTAGAAATCAAAACAACGATTATCTGAATGGACATGGACCTCTCTCATGTGAAGCAGGGGGATCCATTCTCCTCCACAAAGCCCCCAGTCTGAATCAGATAGACGTTTCATCAAGTGATTCTGGATACAGGGACGCATTGCATCAAGGTCCTTCAGAGTCATTTGAGGATGATAATGCATTTTTTTCTGCCACAGAGAATTTTTCGTCAGATCTCGATACAAATGACAGTATGCAAAAGAGAGTGACTTCTGATGAATATGAAATGAGTGACTTGTCGGATAAAACAAAATCCATTAAGATCCCCCTCACAGCAGGATCGGATCAATCTGAGCTTGTTTCTGAAGAAGCATAATAGCAACATTACGAGGCATGCAACAAATTTTATATCGGATTTATTTTACAACATTTAGATTCCACAGACATCAGCAATCATGCTGATTTCAACTCAGATCAAAACGTTTATACATACTTCATTTCTCCTTTATTCAGCTTCAAGCTGTGCTATAATAAGCTAATCTTACATATCATTTTAATTCATTTTGGAAAAATTTATGAAGGTACGTCTTTAAACAAACTCTTGAAACTTTTAATCTAGGAGAGAAAAACAATTTTAAAAAAAAAAAAAAAAACCTCCTGATGTCTTAAAATAGATTCCTAGTATCAGAGGTAAACATTACCAGCTTATGATTTGCTCAAAGAAATCAGATCTATATTCAAAGGAATGGGCAGGAAAATTTTTAATCTGAATGTTGTTATTTTTTTTCCTTTGTCATGATCCTCCTAGCTTTGTGCTAATATCATTTTTTCTTGGTATGATGAATTTTAGAAATGAGTTTGCAACACATTTAGTATACATACATACTTGTATACCCTTTCTATCTGAAAAATACTTTCTATTATGCATAGAAGCTACCTTATTTTTGTCACTCAAAGAAGTCATCCCTTACAAATTCAATTTCATGTGAACTGAACTCTAGCCTTTTGAAGGACATTCACCTGAAAATGGTCGATATAACATAATGGATTTATTTATTATCTTTATGGTGAAATTATAATCAAATTCATTGATCTATGTCATGATGCGCACTAAATTTTATGATATTTATATTTTTATTCTCCTCCTGTATCTATTCCTAATAAATTTTTAAAAAGTTTTTTCTTTCTTGTTTTCATCATGTACAGGGTCTATAAAAGTTTATGAATAGATTATATGTAGGCTAACAAAGGTTTACAAAATTGTTGACTAAGTCATTATAAATTAAATAAATGTAGAATTTTGATTCTGATACCATGAACCTTTGGATTGAGAGATTCAAATTCTAGATAAAATTTCCACTAACAAAAAGTAACAAGAGGCCCAGGGGCCACATCGCTCACCTGAGCACTGTGGCTAGGAAAACAAGAGGCCCATGGGCCACATCGCTCACCTGAGCACATTGGCAAGGCAAAAGCACAAATCAGTTCAGTATTGAAAAGATTCCGGGGGGGGGGGGGGGGGGGGGGGGTCTTGAATTTTTGACTACCTGATGATGCTTCCATGTCAATATATAATTTGTTTTAACAAATGGCTTTGTTGTACTTGAGAAGATTTTTAAAAAAAATTCCCATATATTCCTCTGTAAAAATTTGATCCCCCATTGTGGCTCCTCCCTATCCCAGGGGTCATCATTTGAACAAACTTGAATCTACACTACCTGAGGATGCTTCCATATCAATATGACTAAACATAGCTTTTCTGTTCTTGAGAAGAAATTTTTTTCTATATGTTCCTATGTAAAACTTTTGATCCCCTTATTGGGCCCCACCCTACCCTCGGGGGTCATCATTTGAACAAAATTGAATTTACACTACCTGAGGATGCTTCCATATCAAAATGACTAAACATGATTTTCAGTTCTTGAGAAGAAGATATTTTCCTATATGTTCCTATGTAAAATTTTCGATCCCCCATTATGGCCCATCCCTATCCCCTGGGGTCATCATTTTAACAAACTTGAATCTACACTACCTGAGGATGCTTCCATATCAAAATGACTAATCATGGCTTTGCCTGATTATCATCAGAACATATCTTCCTATATATTTCTATTTCAGACTTTTATCCTCCATTGTGGCCCCGCCCTACCCCCGGGGGTCATGATTTGAACAAACTTGAATCTACATTACCTGAGGATACTTCCACATAAATATGATCAATCAGGGCTTTGCTGTTCCTGAGAAGAAGATATTTAAAGATTTTTCCTATATATTTCTATGTAAAAATTTGATCCTCCATTGTGGCCCCGCCCTACCCCCGAAGGGTCATGATTTGAACAAACTTGAATCTACACTACCTGAGGATGCTTTCATATAAATATGAAAATTAGGGCTTTGCTGTTATTGAGAAGAAGATTTTTAAAGATTTTTCCTATATATTTCTATGTAAAACTTTGATCCTCCATTGTGGCCCCGCCCTACCCCCAGGGGTCATCATTTGGACAAATTTGAATCTACACTACCTGAGGATGCTGCAATATAAATATGACCAATTAGGGCTTTGCTGTTATTGAGAAGAAGATTTTTAAAGATTTTTCCTATATATTTCTATGTAAAACTTTGATCCTCCATTGTGGCCCTGCCCTACCCCCGGGGGTCATGATTTGAACAAACTTGAATCTACACTACCTGAGGATGCTTCCATATAAATATGACTCATCATGGCTTTGCTGTTATTGAGAAGAAGATTTTTAAAGGTTTTTCCTATATATTTCTATGTAAAACTTTGATCCTCCATTGTGGCCCTGCCCTACCCCCGGGGGTCATGATTTGAACAAACTTGAATCTACATTACCTGAGGATGCTTCCATATAAATATGACTCATCATGGCTTTGCTGTTATTGAGAAGAAGATTTTTAAAGATTTTTCCTATATATTTCTATGTAAAACTTTGATCCTCCATTGTGGCCCCGCCCTACCCCCAGGGGTCATGATTTGAACAAACTTGAATCTACACTACCTGAGGATGCTTCCATATAAATATGACTCATCATGGCTTTGCTGTTATTGAGAAGAAGATTTTTAAAGATTTTTCCTATATATTTCTATGTAAAACTTTGATCCTCCATTGTGGCCCCGCCCTACCCCCGGGGGTCATGATTTGAACAAACTTGAATCTACATTACCTGAGGATACTTCCACATAAATATGATCAATCAGGGCTTTGCTGTTCCTGAGAAGAAGATTTTTAAAGATTTTTCCTATATATTTCTATGTAAAACTTCGATCCTCCATTGTGGCCCCGCCCTACACCCGGGGGGTCATGATTTGAACAAACTTGAATCTACACTACCTGAGGATGCTTACATATAAATATGAAAATTAGGGCTTTGCTGTTATTGAGAAGAAGATTTTTAAAGATTTTTTCTATATATTTCTATGTAAAACTTTGATCCTCCATTGTGGCCCCGCCCTACCCCCAGGGGTCATCATTTGGACAAATTTGAATCTACACTACCTGAGGATGCTTTCATATAAATATGAAAATTAGGGCTTTGCTGTTTTTGAGAAGAAGATTTTTAGAGGTTTTTCCTATATATTTCTATGTAAAACTTTGATCCTCCATTGTGGCCCCGCCCTACCCCCAGGGGTCATCATTTGGACAAATTTGAATCTACATTACCTGAGGATGCTGCAATATAAATATGACTCATCATGGCTTTGCTGTTATTGAGAAGAAGATTTTTAAAGATTTTTCCTATATATTTCTATGTAAAACTTTGATCCTCCATTGTGGCCCCGCCCTACCCCCGGGGGTCATGATTTGAACAAACTTAAATCTACATTACCTGAGGATGATTTCATATCAATATGACTAATTGTGGCTTTGCTGTTCTTGAGAAGAAGATTTTTAAAGAATTTTCCTATGTATTCCTATGTAAAACTTTGATCCCCCATTGTGGCCCCACCCTACCCCCGGGGGTCATGATTTGAACAAACTTGAATCTACATTACCTGAGGATGATTTCATATCAATATGACTAATTGTGGCTTTGTTGTTCTTGAGAAGAAGATTTTTAAAGAATTTTCCTATGTATTCCTATGTAAAACTTTGATCCCCCATTGTGGCCCCACCCTACCCCCGGGGGTCATGATTTGAACAAACTTAAATCTACACTACCTGAGGATGATTACATATCAATATGACAAATCATGGCTTTGCTGTTCTTGAGAAGAAGATTTTTAAAGAATTTTCCTATGTATTCCTATGTAAAACTTTGATCCCCTATTGTGGCCCCACCCTACCCCCGGGGGTCATGATTTGAAGAAACTTGAATCTACATTACCTGAGGATGATTTCATACCAATATGACTAATTGTGGCTTTGTTGTTCTTGAGAAGAAGATTTTTAAAGAATTTTCCTATATATTCCTATGTAAAACTTCGATCCCCCATTGTGGCCCCACCCTACCCCCGGGGGTCATGATTTGAACAAATTTAAATCTACACTACCTGAGGATGATTTCATATCAATATGATTAATTGTGGCTTTGTTGTTCTTGAGAAGAAGATTTTTAAAGAATTTTCCTATATATTCCTATGTAAAACTTTGATCCCCCATTGTGGCCCCACCCGACCCCCGGGGGTCATGATTTGAACAAACTTGAATCTACACTATGTAATGCAGGTTTCCCATAAGTTTCAACTTCTCTGGCCCAATGGTTCTTGAGAAGAAGATTTTTAAAAAAAGACACCAAATTTTCACTTATTCTTAATTATCTCCCCTTGGAAGAGGGCATGGCCCTTCATTTGAACAAACTTGAACCCCCTTCTTCCAAGGATGCTTTGTGGCAAGTTTGGTTGAAAATGGCCCAGTGGTTCTGGAGAAGAAGTCGAAAATGTGAAAAGTTTACAGACGGACGGACGGACGGACAGACGGACGACGGACAAAATGTGATCAGAAAAGCTCACTTGAGCTTTCAGCTCAGGTGAGCTAACAAAACTGAATCTACACTATCTAAGGATGCTTACATATATTTTTTGACTAACTGTGACTTTTTTCCTACAAGTTAAACCTTTCATTGTGGCCCCTACCTACCACTGCGGTTCATGATTTGATCAAACTTGAATCTACACTATCTGAGGATGCTTCCATATAAATAGGACCAATCATGGCTTTGCTGTTCTTGAGAAGATTTTTTAAGATTTCTCCTTAATATTCCTATGTAAAACTTTGATTGTCCATTGTGGCCCCACCCTACCCCAAGGGTCATGATTTGATCAAATTTGAATCTACACTACCTGAGGATGTTTCCATTTAAATATGACCAATCATAGCTTTGTTGTTCTTGAGAAGATTTTTTGAAATTTTTCTTATATACTCCTATGTAAAACTTTGATCGTCCATTGTGGTCCTACCCTACCCCCAGGGGTCATGATATGAACAAATTTGGATCTACACCACCTGAGAATGCTTCCATATAAATATGACCAATCATAGCTTTGCTGTTCTTGAGAAGAAGATTTTTGAATATTTCCCCTATATATTCCTATGTAAAACTTTGATCGCTCACTGTGACCCCACCCTACCCCCAGGGGTCATGATTTGAACAAACTTAAATCTTCACTACCTGAGGATGCTTCCATATAAATATGAACAATCAAGGCCTTGCTGTTCTTGAGAAGAAGATTTTTTAAGATTTTTCCTATGTATTCCTATGTAAAACTTTGATCCGCCACTGTGGCCCCACCCTACCCCTGGGGGTCATGATTAGAACAAACTTGAACCTTCACTACCTGAGGATGCTTCCACATAAATTTCATATTTTCTAACACAGTGGTTCTTTAGAAGAAGATTTTTGAAAGATGCCATAAATTTTTCATGAATTCGCAATTATCTCCCCTTGGAAGAATGTGTGGCCCTTCATTTTAACAAATTTGAATCCCCTTCACCCAAGGCCAACATTTTTTTATTTTCTGTTTTACGGGAATTTTTTTCAAAAATTTGAGTCGGGGGGTCGAAATAAAAATAAAAATAAAAGCTCGAAATTTAAGCAGTCGGTCAGAAAAATAAAAATAAAATGAAAAAATGCAATAAATTTTTTTATTTTTAATTAAAGGACTTATCGCATGTTTCTAAATTATTTGAAACTAAAAGCGTATTACGTTCCTTATGACCACAACTTATAAATTCTGTGTTTTTACTGTGGATAAATCGCGGTAATTAACCAATTATTGACTCAAATGAAAACCCCTGAATTAAAAATCTAAGTTAATTAGATAGCGATCACGTGACCCTGTGTCGTCAAAGGCGACAATGGCTGATCAGCTCTTCATTAATCTGACTAAAATATACGCGATACAACCTGAATTTTCTGCGTTGTGGACGACCAAATCGCCTATTTTATCGATATAAAATTGAATATTCAACCTTATATGTTAGAATTGTCAGCGAGAAAAAATCTGAAAAATCTGTTAACATTGTAAAAATACCAGCGACGATAGCGAGGGAGACGCAGCGAAGACGAAGAAACTCGCAATAACAATGCAATTTGATTTGTCATCTTATCACATGTATTAACTTATTTGATTCACATCTTAAACATTATATAGCTTTGTTATTTTTCGTTTTGTATATAATATTAATTTATGCAAGCCTTCATACGTTTTTTAAAGTATGGTGATCTTGAAAAATAAATTCCCGATCACGAAACATTGCCGTAATTAGAGCTACGGGTTCTAAATGTTTTGAATAAAAAAACGAAAATATCTTAAAAGCCTTATACCTTAGAACTAATTAATGTTTCTATAGTAATTGAAAAGCATATAAGGAATTAATTTTTTTCAGCATTTTTTGTAATTTAGCTGCATTTGCCATTGATAGCTCCGTTAATAGTGTTCATATTCTCATCTCTCTATCACCGAATTGTCGCCTATGACGTCAGAGCAGTATTTCGCCGAAATCCGACTGAAATATGCATATTGCCGTATTTGAATTTCAACTCTCAATATCTCTTAAAATATGCTTTCAACAACGTTTATTGTTTTCAGTATTTTAATAAATAAGGTTATAGATAATATTTTTCATAAAATTACGATTTTTGTAAGATCATGCGATAAGTCCTTTAAGGTTGGAATTTTATTTGTATGACCTTAATTTGTTAGAAAAACAGTGCTATTTGAAAAACTTATGTACATAAAACACAAAATTGGTACTGTTAATGGATCAATGAACTATTTTAAATTTAACTTTCTCCTAGATATTTGGGGCAGGGGTGCATTTCTAGTATAAAGCTTGCAGTTTCTAACATTAATGCAAATCAAACATACAAATCTATAGTCTTCTCTCAGTTGTCAAATATCATATTGTCACCACAGGAAACCTATAGGACTTCTGTCACACCCCTCATAAACTTTTCAGAATCTTTTATTTTTCGGTAGGGTGAGTTAACCATGCATCGGACACATACCTTGCTTCGGACAACTTTCAGCAATAAACTTTCATTGAACCCGAGTCTCCCCGTGTTTTTACTTGTTTCTGTCTTAAAGGTAAAGATATAAACTTTTTAATGATGCCGATTTTTATTTCCATGTTGTGATAAAAATACCACAAGAATGGCCTTGAAATTACGTCATATTTTGCATTATCGAAGGGGAGTAACCAGAATTTTACGATTTTGCAATTTTTAGAGTTGTCGCTCTTTTAAATAGACTTCAACGGAACGAGTCGGACCTAGGTAAAATTTATCAATGATTGATAATTTTAAAGAAATTTTTCAATAATTTTACTTCAATGTTTGTAAAATAATTTTTAGAGTTGTCTTTTACTAGTATGTTTATTTCACCGTACATCGGACACAAATTAACCATGCATCGGACACTTTCCGATGCATGGGTAATCACTTCCATTTTCTTGTAAAACCCAAATGACAGCTGTTTTTTACGGAAATAGAAAATAGAAACTCTAAATTTTCAGTGAAAATACAAATTATCGATATATGACGACTAGAAGTGGACTCAATTTACTTCTTTAAACTAGATGATTTTAACCCACGAGACAAAGGCGCGAGTTGCCATATTACTAGCATTGTAAAGCCTTTCTAAGGCGATGTGATGCAACTAAAATCTCTTCATATTTGTGGATCGAAATAGTCATTCAAATTTAATTAGAAGTTTAATTTTTTAATAAAAGATAAAAATGTTTCGATATCAGTAATTTTAAAGCACCGAGATCAAGGTATGATATTTTTCTGGTATAAATATCGTATGTCCGATGCATGGTGAATATTGTCCCATCCATGGTGAATTCTGACTTATTTCGAAAAAATCAGTTTTTAATGATATTTTCTCAATAAATAGGGCACGATTGTGTCAAAAATTTATAATTTAACCACATACTACATGTTAAGTTCCATTTTGATAATATTCGGTAGGTAGCGATATCGCTAGAACTTGTTGAAGTGCAAGGGTGTCCGATGCATGGTGAATTCACCCTATTCAGCAAATTACAAGATCTGAGGATTTTGGACTAGTTCTGGCAAAGTTATGGAGAAAATACAGTGAGACATTCAATGGATCAGCTAAAATAAATTAATTCACAGAAGTGCACATGAGACATGAAAAAAAGAAAAGTTGTATAATATTTTTTTTTTTCAATGCACTTCCAATTAATATATACGTAGGTGGAAAAAACGTACCACAATATCTCTATTGAAAACATATTCAAACTTCCTCAATCTGTAGTATATATATCTTTTTATCCTTATGTTTTCTTTCTGAGCATGCTAACTTTCAATATAATTGTAGAAAATACACATCTTTCCCATAGTATACACATGTAAAATACACATGACAATATTCTGTTTACTGCAGAATTTAAAAATTAAATTGTTGAAAAATGGTTCTAATCCACAACTGTTGAATGAAAAAAGAAACCAGGTCTTGAATTGAAATAATATTTGTAAGGGCGTATCATTTACAACAATACTTTTCCCTTGTGGTAAAAAAAAGTTGTTTTACTGAACAAGAGCTATACATATACACATCAGCTGATATGAATACGCTGAACAATCAATGTACATTAATTTGTTACATAGCACGCAAAATTCCATAAAGCGACAAAAAAAGGAGATAATGTCTTGTATCAATCAAGCATATATACTGATATATTTTCGTAGGTAATTCTGAATTCCAATATTTGTCATAAAACGAGTGAAAGTTGTGACTCGAATTTCCTCAGTCACGCCACTTTCTACCAGTTCTACATAGTTCTAGTGTTCTGTCGTTACTTGTAAAAGAAAACATTTCTGTCTTAAAATTAAGTTTAAAAAATCTTCAAGACGTATTTCAATGTATTGAAGCAATTGTCAAAGATAATACGTACTCAGAACCTTTCAAAACAAACGGTTGACAGAACCTCGATTTCCACGTGGCCCTCCGCATGACATTTGATCAAGATCACTGATTCGTCTATTTCATTCAATCTTTCATTAAAATTTATACTTTTTCTAATATATAACATTGACACGTCACTTTTTAAACTGGCTATTTAAAAACACGTGAAACCCTCCGATTCTGACATTTTGGCGCTATGCTGTGCAGTGACTCTTCGCGCAACGAATACTGTGATTGGATAAATCTATTTACCTCAGCCAATGACAAATCGCATTTTGAAAGGCTTGTAAAAAGGTTATTTATATTTCTTTTATTTTTTCAGAAACTATAAATAAACTATCGGCGGGAGAAATAAAAATGAAACTTGAATTGGGAACTTTTATTTTTATTTCATTTTAGCCCAAATTAGGGTCGGCGCTCCCGTAAAACAGAATATAAAAAAAAGTTGGCCCAAGGATACTCTGTGCCAAGTTTGGTTGAAATTGGCCCAGTAGTTCTGGAGAAGAGGATGAAAATGTGAAAAGTTTACAACAATAACAACGACGCCAACAACAACGACAGACAACGGACAAATTTTGATCAGAAAAGCTCACTTGAGCCTTTGGCTCAGGTGAGCTAAAAACGAAGGGGTCAAATTGAGGTTTCCGCAATCAATATTTTGTTTGAGGTTATAACTCAATCTAGTCATTTCCAGAGAAATTGGAAATCGTGATCTTTATGATTAATGTGATGGTAGTGTACGTTTTTTTGTTTTTATTAACCTGAAGACAACAACGGGAGTCAGTATCCTTTTGTTTTAAGTATCCATGTACTCTGTGAGTAGCTTCAGATCTATAACTTTCTTACAATTATTAAATTAAGGAAATCTGAAACGCAAAGGGTGCTGATCATTTTATCTGCTATTTTCCAATACTCAAGCTGATGAAGTTGTTGGGTAAATAAATACTCTAATACAATGTAACTGTTCTTGTCCTTGTAGTTATATCCAGAATTTTCAATAATTGCAATTTAACAATGAAATCTTACAGCCCTCAACTATGGTACAAACATACCTTAAGAAATTTCATGTTAGGGTATGCAAAATTATTTATAAAATGAGTTTAAGGTATATGTCACTCCTGACATGAATTATATCAAGGATTTTTTGAAAGGTATATATTTTTAGATAACTACTCATATAGCATGCCTAAAAATTGCAAAGAAAATTGGAGGTCAGTGTACATCTTACTGAGCAGTGTACTCTACAATTAAACTTGACCAAAATTTTCCTAAAAACTTGACGAGTGATATACCTTATGGGAAAGTACTTTTTAATTGAGAAGAAGAATTACTGTAAACCAACTATTATTCGAGTCATCTTTTATTCATGATTCATCAGTTTGAAATCAATCTGCGATGATTTATTTTCCCGACTGAGGAAACATTCTCTACAAATACAAAGCAAAATAAATGGTTTGCGGCGATTATTATTCACAAGTTAACGTAGGTCGCGAAATTAGCGGATATTTCTCGCACACAAATAAATGTTGGTTTACAGTAAGCTGTATCGAGATAAAGAGGGTTAATCATGACAGGAGCCAAACATGATTTGATAAAGATTCAATTGCATGGTGAAACATACAACATTATTATGAGGTTTCAAGCAAAATTAAAATGAAACAAAACTAAAATTGAATAAGCACTAAAATATACATGTATTTGTCATTAAAATGTGAAAAGTTAACATTACCTACTTGTATTTTTAAAAAATGCAATATCCAAATTATATACAAATAAGAGATGTCAAAAAAATGTTTTTTGGAAACAATTCTTTTTGTTTAGAAGATGACAACTGAAGATAAAATTCAGCTTTAACCTTAGAACTGTAAATTTTCAGTCTAAATGTTAACATGAAATCAAATCCTGAAGGAACCTTATAAAACAGAAAATTATTTTTTTTTAAAAATTAGATCTATACATTTCACACAAAAAATTAGTTGTTCATCATGTTTATTAAGTTGACACTACTCTAGTTGCATAACCATCTCATAAGATCAAAAAGGCAATTTAAAAAAGTCAGATTGTATTGACTTTTTGTAATCTGCATTATAGAAGCCGCAATATCACCATGACAAGAGCAGAAGAAGAAAGACACGTAAAGTCCCTTAGAAATGCTCGCTTACATTCCTAAGCTTTGCAATCACGACAACTTTAATAACGACATTATGGCATCGCTGCCTGAAGGAATTCGAGTATCAGGTGCACAATAAAAGTCCAGCTGACAAAGATATTTGCTGCATGCAAGACGTCATTAACAAGTCGAAATCGATATGTGATGTGCTTTACAGACCTTTCTTTAATAAATTTCACAGAAATTCTGTCACAATTTGGATTGGTATCAAATCTTTGTGTTTAGCTCCATAAATCATAATTCACACTGCAAGTCAGATTTAGATGTATTCTAAGTAAATCATAAATCAAATCAGAGATGTACGTGGCATAACCAGTGCATTATATCATAAAACAAGTCTGAGATGTATGTAGCACAACCATTACAATATCACAAATATGTAGTATAATAGGTACATTAAATGATAAATCAAGTCTGAAATGTTACTGTTGCATAACCAATAATCGAGGCAAACAATCTGAAATATATAACAACTCAATACCCTACAAGATAATGAAGAAAGCATCGTCGGGACCCACAGGTTTTCTCTCCGTTACACTACATTCAATGTAGTGTAATGGAGAGAAAACCTGTGGGTTCCGATGATGTGAAGAAAGAGAAGTCTACTGATTTGACAAATTACCCGGTAATCATATTAGTAATTCTTTTTTGTTTTCATGTAAGGTACTCTTCTTTATATTCTTACGAAAACTTGCTTAAGTGAAATCTCACTTATCTGTTAATATTTTCATGGTTTTATTCAATTCTCATGAAAATATCACAATTGAGAAAATTAAATTCAAAGTACATTGTACACTGCAACTGTAGCAAAAGAACTTCAGTATCTCCAATGGTGATGGGAATCGGTAAGAATTTCATAATCGATGATCGGGCTACTGTAACTGACTAATTATCAATTATAATCGAACATTTACAAAGTCTGTCAATTTAGTTTATTAAATGGTAAGAATGGGTGAATAACTACTTTCTGCGGTTGTCCGGCTGTAGTTAGAATAATCTAACTGTGTCTAGGGACAAGCCCTAGTCCGTAGGACAATTTCATTTAACGATAGAACGTTCTATGTAGTCCAGCGGGCTCTTTGTGCATTTTGTAGAATCCAAAGTACATCCATACCAGGGAATGAGCGTTGTTATCCGGGTATGAATACAATGTCTGTTCGTCTGGACCATTACGATACACAAATAAGTTAATAGACAAGTCGCGGCTGGTATATTTGGCTTAAAAACTATTACGCTTGTAAAATAAAAAAATAACCCGATTAATCAGAATAAAAATTTTGTAATCGAGTGCTTGGATTATGCCAACAATCGACTGATTTTCGATTATAATCGATGATTGGAACACCCCTAATCTCCAACATTGATATCTCGAATACCATGTCAAAGTGATTTGGAAGTCCAAACCCCTTATTCTTTAAGTATTTTACCCTGGACATCTCAAACCTTCGGATATATCAAAGTTTTTTCTCGGTCCCTTTCAGTTCAAGATAATGAGGTTTGACTGTAATTTCGATCTCTTCCAACCACAATGTAAAACAGTAAAAAAAACTGTCTCTCTTTCAATACAATAAAAGATCTATAAATGGTTCAGTATCTTAGCTATAGCTGGGTTACTGTCCTATAGTATGTTGACAGTACTAAACAAAAGACCTCATTTGGGGTCTGTAAAAAGTGCTTATTTATTCTATTAAGCTGCTACTTGCATTGTTCTGATTATGAATACAGTTTTGTGTGGATTTCATTATAAATTACAAATATCATTGATTACTGAATCACATTATAAGCAGAAATGTTAGAGCAGATTTCTTTTGTTGTCAATTCCTATTTAATCTTGACATAATAATTGAGATTTTATTCCATCGACAACATCATCATATGACTTTGAATTTCTTTTGTTGTAAATTACTAATTAACCTTGACATAATATCTGAGATTTTATTCCAACATCATATGACTATGACTTTCACCAAATAATCAAATATTTAGAAAATTTAAGATCTGTCCAAAAATTGACATATGAATGGTTAATATATTTAATAATTATTTAAGGACTGTTGTTTTTAGTTTGTGAGTGTTATTGGATAAATGTGGAAAAAAAAAAAAAAAAAAGATTAAGGAAGATTTTATTAATTCACATTTCCACTTTGGTGTGCACTTTTTTTTGCAAATGTTATGGCTTAAATGTTCCCATTCAGAACTATACCATAATCATTTATGCCTATCTGGAGCCAAAAGAATGGTCTTGTCACAAAGAAAACACACGTGAAATATGAAAGCTCTTGCATGAATCATGCAAAAATTAAGGTTAAAGTTTTTGCAGACATTTATGCATCCAAATGCAAGGTTAGGGTTTAGGATTAGAACATTATGTGGGAAACTGCTTCACCCTCTCTGGATTGAAATTGTCATGACCTCAATTACTGTACTTGACCAAGCCTTTCAGTCAAATCTAATACAGTTTAATTCAAACTGACATTGTATAGGACAAGATTAGAAATAGTAGCAAGCCCAACTTCATCCAACTCCAGTATATCAGTATAGGTGAATCATCCAAAGATTGGGCGACAGCAAAAACCCATTATAGGTATATAGATTCTCTATACATTATCCTCCTCCCTACCTCTGGTTAACCCAGCCTATAATATACCCATTAATGCTTTACTGTTGTTCATTAAGGTACCTAAACTCAACAGATACTGCCTGCCTTGTACTCACATAATAGGTATAAGAGAGCTCTTCAGGGACTGATTAAGATTTCTTATATAATGACATGTTTTACTTTATCAAAATAAAGATAGCAATAATAGAATTTGCTGCTTGCTGATCAAACTATAGAACTTTTCAGGAGTAATTGCAAAATTTTTAAAGTGGGTTTTTATCTTTTCTATAAAATAAATGTTCTCAAAAATTATTTTTCTGACTAGATCTATAAAAATTACTTATTCTAAATAAGCACAATAGTACCATCTAGTTTGACTATATAAAAAGGAAAGTTCATTAAAGACAATATATGTAAATCTTTCAATATGTCACAATAAAAGTTAAAGTCTCTAACAAGACTGTACCTTTACTTAAGCTCTACTTGTTGTATACTTATAAAAGGAGGAGAAAAGTAGTACCCAAACTTGAAACAGTATCTATGACAACACTGATGATAGAATTATGATACTCCATTTAGTTCACTTTGTAAATTAAAAAAATTTCTTATATAATCATATCAAAAGTTTTAAACTATATAGGAGGAGTTTAGATTGAGTTCATGCAGTAAAATTTCACAGATTTTTTTTTTTTTTTTTTTTTTTTTGTATCCATGGAACACTGGCAATATACAGAGTTAGGTATCTTTGTGTAGTCCAGCTTGTTTATCAAATTTAATTGAAATCAGGCAGCAAATGATAGATTTAATAGTGAATTGAAAAGATTTCCAAGAAATTTCTATATTTAATTTTTCTAGAATTTCTAGAAACCAAACAACCAACACTGTTTGCCAAAATCTTATTTTATAAAATTTGAAATTTAGAATGATGTAATTCTATATATAGTCCACTTACATCAGACTAGTACTAAAGAAAAGTAGGTTCCTATAGTTTCACAGAGCTGTTGAAATTTTTATTAATACTATACTAGACTGTTAGTTCCACCAAATTAAAGGTTTTCTTGGAATGCATGAAGTTTTGTCAAACTAAGTACATGTACTTTATTCTGTACACAAAGGGAAAAAAAATAACTGCACCAATATGTCCTTTACTGTTTTCATCAGTATTCAAGGTCACAGTTTTCTTTTTTTCTAACAGAAAGGGAGTCTTTAATCATAGACAAAAATAACATGATCATGTACATAGATGACGGGCTTCTCATCACTGCATAACACATGGTCTTTTACAAGAAGAGCTAAAATGAGAGTTGTCTCTCAGAAATCTAGAGAAATATCTTGCATGAAATGACCTTCCAGGTTTAATCAAGAAGCCCCTAAAGACCAAGACTTGTGGGACAACAGCACAATAAATTTACCTTTAAAAAAACAAATGAAATCAGTATTTTAAAACATTCATGATTTTTTTTTCAATATTAATCTTCAGAGACTTGACAAAATTAAAGTGTACATTGCAAGAATGAACTAATCAATAACAAGAGGCCCAGGGGCCACATCGCTCACCTGAGCACTATGGCTACGAAAAAGCAGAAATCAGTTCAGTCTTAAAAGGTTGAAAAGTTTAAATATAAAAGTGGTTCGGGGGGGGGGGGTTATGAATTGGACAAATTTGAATCTACATTATCTGAGGATGCTTCCATTTAAATATGACCAATCATGGCTTTGCTGTTCTTGAGAAGAAGATTTTTAAAGATTTTTCCTATATATTCCTATGTAAAACTTTGATCGCTCATTGTGGCCCCACCCGACCCCCGGGGGTCATGAGTTGAACAAATTTGAATCTACACTATCTGAGGATGCTTCCATATAAATATGACCAATCATGGCTTTGCTGTTCTTGAGAAGGGGGGGGGGGGGGTTATGAATTGAACAAATTTGAATCTACATTATCTGAGGATGCTTCCATTTAAATATGACCAATCATGGCTTTGCTGTTCTTGAGAAGAAGATTTTTAAAGATTTTTCCTATATATTCCTATGTAAAACTTTGATCGCTCATTGTGGCCCCACCCGACCCCCGGGGGTCATGAGTTGAACAAATTTGAATCTACACTATCTGAGGATGCTTCCATATAAATATGTCCAATCATGGCTTTGCTGTTCTTGAGAAGAAGATTTTTAAAGATTTTCCTATATATTCCTATGTAAAACTTTGATCGCCCATTGTGGCCCCACCCGACCCCCGGGGGTCATAATTTGAACAAATTTGAATCTACACTATCTGAGGATGCTTCCATATAAATATGACCAATCATGGCTTTGCTGTTCTTGAGAAGGGGGGGGGGGGGTTATGAATTGAACAAATTTGAATCTACATTATCTGAGGATGCTTCCATTTAAATATGACCAATCATGGCTTTGCTGTTCTTGAGAAGAAGATTTTTAAAGATTTTTCCTATATATTCCTATGTAAAACTTTGATCGCTCATTGTGGCCCCACCCGACCCCCGGGGGTCATGAGTTGAACAAATTTGAATCTACACTATCTGAGGATGCTTCCATTTAAATATGACCAATCATGGCTTTGCTGTTCTTGAGAAGAAGATTTTTAAAGATTTTTCCTATATATTCCTATGTAAAACTTTGATCGCTCATTGTGGCCCCACCCGACCCCCGGGGGTCATGAGTTGAACAAATTTGAATCTACACTATCTGAGGATGCTTCCATATAAATATGTCCAATCATGGCTTTGCTGTTCTTGAGAAGAAGATTTTTAAAGATTTTTCCTATATATTCCTATGTAAAACTTTGATCGCTCATTGTGGCCCCACCCGACCCCCGGGGGTCATAATTTGAACAAATTTGAATCTACACTATCTGAGGATGCTTCCATATAAATATGACCAATCATGGCTTTGCTGTTCTTGAGAAGGGGGGGGGGGGGGTTATGAATTGAACAAATTTGAATCTACATTATCTGAGGATGCTTCCATTTAAATATGACCAATCATGGCTTTGCTGTTCTTGAGAAGAAGATTTTTAAAGATTTTTCCTATATATTCCTATGTAAAACTTTGATCGCTCATTGTGGCCCCACCCGACCCCCGGGGGTCATGAGTTGAACAAATTTGAATCTACACTATCTGAGGATGCTTCCATATAAATATGTCCAATCATGGCTTTGCTGTTCTTGAGAAGAAGATTTTTAAAGATTTTCCTATATATTCCTATGTAAAACTTTGATCGCCCATTGTGGCCCCACCCGACCCCCGGGGGTCATAATTTGAACAAATTTGAATCTACACTATCTGAGGATGCTTCCATGTAAATATGACCAATCATGGCTTTGCTGTTCTTGAGAAGAAGATTTTTAAAGATTTTTCCTATATATTCCTATGTAAAACTTTGATCGCCCATTGTGGCCCCACCCGACCCCTGGGGGTCATGATTTGAACAAACTTGAATCTACACTATCTGAGGATGCTACCGTATAAATATGACCAATCATGGCTTTGCTGTTCTTGAGAAGAAGATTTTTAAAGATTTTTCCTATATATTCCTATGTAAAACTTTGATCACCCATTGTGGCCCCATCTGACCCCCAGGGGTCATGATTTGAACAAACTTGAATCTACACTACCTGAGGATGCTTCCACATAAGTTTCATATTTTCAAGCACAGTGGTTCTTGAGAAGAAGACTTTTTAATGATGCCATTAATTTTTCATGAATTCTTAATTATCTCCCCTTGGAAGAAGGCGTGGCCCTTAATTTGAACAAACTTGAATCCCCTTCACCCAAGGATACTTTGTGGCAAGTTTGGTTGAAATTGGCCCAGTGGTTCTGGAGAAGAAGTGGAAAATGTGAAAAGTTTACAGATGGACAGACGGACAGAGAGACAGACATACAGACAGACTACAGACAAAATGTGATCAGAAAAGCTCACTTGAGCCTTCGGCTCAGGTGAGCTAAAAACTATAATTTGAAATCTCAATATTTTAAAATTGCACAATATCCTGAAAACATGACAAATCAAAATAAAATCAACACCTAAAATGTCATGACACTTTAGAATTTGAATACAAAAAGAGTTCGAAAGTTTATAATAACTGGTGCAATAAAAAGTATTACATGTAACAACTCGGTGAAAAAAAAGAAATGAATTTTCTCTAACACTACACAGAAAATCATTGACCCTCAAGCTCCGAGTTCTGAAAGCTCACAGCAGTCGTGCTGATACAAGGATTAATTTCCGACATTATTGCTTTATTAACACACAAGTAATGACTGAAAACCACAGCTTATTTGCTTCATTACTGTTGAAAAACATGCAAGAACATGTTTTACTGACAAAAAAATCAATTTCACTTTTATATTCCCAATCCTTGCGGCCTAATGGCCACTCACGATGATCCCAGGGAAATTAACGCAGCTATATATTTTTGTTACACTGTCATCCATATCATAACAAATCCCCAAGGAGGTGTTAGAAGTTTGATTAATCTGCGTAATGATAGGGAAGTCGGAGTGCATGAGATGAAGACGAGGAACTAGTCATTATAAATCACTGTCTACATGGTCTAAAATCTAATTTTGTTGGACTTTCGGGGACAAAAGACAATATTTTTTTCTGCTGATGTGCCATTAATCTTCAATACTGCTGTCTCTAAATTGGAAAATTTTTACGAACTTTCACCAACACACTTTTGTTTGATTAGAGCAAATAAGACTACAACTTTCATTGCTTTTGAAAATAAAACACAATTTTTATATCTGTCAAGAGAGTTGGACACTGATGTACAGTATATCTCTACCTTCTTTTCATCTCCTAAAGAAAACTTTGATCAAAAGATCACCCAATATAACAAGATAATGTGATTACCTTTTTTAGATTTCTGTTTGGCTGTGATGCCCCTATCCCCCCCCCCCCTTCCAAAAAAAAATAAACAAATAAAGAAGAAGTCTGTGAGTGAATGCTCACTAGTAACACCCCCGCTCTGATGTGAATATACACTCTCATGTTGAAATCAAATTCACACAAAAATGAATACCACCATTTGACATGCCTAAACGCAGAGTGTGCAAAAATTTCAAGCATATCTGCCCTGAGTAGTTGCTGAGAAAACTGTGATGAAAATTTGGTACAGACAGATGCATGGATTAACAGGAAGTTGACATTGGATTTGAACAAAACTGAACCCCACCATATGGCATGCCTAAACTGAGAGTGTGCTAGAATTTCAATCATCTGCGTTGAGTAGTTGCACTAGCAAAACTGCGACAGAAATTTGGTATGGATAAACAGGAAGTTGACATCAGATTCAAACAAAAATGAATCCCACCATATGGCATGCCTAAACAAAGATTGTGCTAAAATTTCAAGCATCTGCACTGAGTAGTTGCTGAGAAAACTGTGATGAAAATTTGGTACGGACAGACGCACAGATAAACAGGAAGTTGAAATCGGATTTGAACAGAAATGAATCTCACCATACGGCAAGCCTAAACAAAGAGTGTGCTAAAATTTCAATCATCTGTGATGAGTAGTTGCTGAGAAAACTGCAACGAAAATTTGTTACCAACAGACACATCTACAGCAGGGCTCGAAATAATTGATGGCCAACTGGTCTGGGGCCAGTGAATTTTCAATCTGGGCTAGTACATTGCAGAGAGCATGTGCCCTTTGGGTCAGCATTTTTTATGCATAATAAAATTCATTCACAGCCAGGCTAGTTAACTTGACAGGGTTGTGTGTCCCAACTTCTGCTGTTTCTTGTTTTGTTGTACTTCTAAGTATCACAGTATAAAAAAAATATTGCTATTATCATTATGGTTTTGGGCCATTCTTTTTAAAATCTACTGGCCCAGTGGGACAGTGAAAGTACTAAGCTGACCAGTAAAAGTTTAAGGCAATAGCCAGAGTGACCAGTAAACAAAAATAATTATTTCTAGCCCTGTACAGCCAATTTAAGTCTGAATATCAGCCCTTTCCCCTTGCCAAAATATTGTGGCTGTTCCTAAAGGCTTGTTGAAACCTGTGTTTTTTATAAAAGGGACTTTACACTTTTGATTGTGATGGCCATAGAGCAAATCCTATAATGCATTCTGTGCCAAAATTAGAAACTCTTTTTCATCGATGTGAAAAATATGGTATGCAATGGTACCACATGTATACTCATGATAGCTAGATTCAAAGGACTAAATGTACTTCGCCTTTTGACTAACATTAGTGCATTCCTGTACATGTACTTTTTCATACATATCATCATGCAAAATAAAAATTATAGTACACCAAAATACTGAAACAGTTTCCAAAATTTAGATTTTGTTACACAGTACATGTCCCATGTTTGCACTAGACCTCAATGTGTTCACTGTCAACTGATAATAATTATTGGCTGCATGAAGCCATGGTATGAGGATCAATTTTGCAAATAAATTTTAAAAAGTCATGAATATACACTGATCTGCTTGAAAACAGATTTTTTCCCCATTTATTGTCACCTTGTATGACTTCTTTCAAGCCTGAATCATGTTAACTCTATACAAAACTGTGTTTTCTCTTAACAAATACAAGAGTATAATGTTCCATGACAGCATTTATTAAGTAGAGGCTCCACACAGACAGACAAGAAAAGTGATTGCTTGATCTGATCAGAATGATAAAGAGTAAACCAGTCACATGCAGAATAGAGAGGAGAAATATGACAAATCCAGACAAATTTCTCCACTGAGGAAGATAATGGATAAAGACATAACCATGATTGCAACACTCTAATCTGGCTATAAATAAAAATTAATTAAGTTTCAAAATGTTTATGCACTTTTTCTTCTAATCAGAAATTTTGATGTGGAAAAGTCTTATTCTAGATAGGATCTGATTTTGACACAGTAACTTGCCCAAGGGACAGTGCCTAAAAATTGTAAATGTTTTTGTCAAACTCTATGGCACTGTCACAAGCCATAGGTTTTCAACATGTTCAAATCTACTTCTGTATAACTCTTTGCAGTGGTGGCTAATAAAACTGTGACAATGCCTCTTATATCTTATAATCCATCATCCATCAATACAATGTTACTTGATGCTTGAAACAAAGTGACCAATTTATTAAACTCTAGGCTGTCCTGAATTTGACTTCGATATTATTGAAGACCACCTACCGACTGCAGATACTTCAGTTCCGATTTACACATTCGCTGCAGCTTGTTAGCTCCTTTGATATGACCAAGTTCTTTGGCAAGATCTATGAATTTCTTGGCACAATCAATGTATTGATCAAGCAAGGCAGAGTTGTCTTCCCCTGAAGAATCCTTCGGCTGCCTCTCTGCCATTCTGGAAAAACCTGCATCAACTGAAAAAAGATGTTTTTAATTATAAATCAATATCAGAAAGGATTTATATCATAATTTTAGGACATATTCAAATGAAATTAATGTATACTGACTCTAATTCTATGATACTGTATGATTAAAGTACAATTTTCACAAGTTCTGCAAAAACAGTATAGTCAATGCCATTTCCATATTTTAAAACCAAGCCCCTATATGTATTAATCCTTTCTTTGCCATTAAATACCATCATTTTTCAATTTCAAAGAATCTGACATGCCTTTTTATTTTAATCAATGTATTAAGAATTAAAAATCTGATCTTAAAAATATTTCGTTAGATTTCTCACTATATTAAGTTGATAATAGTTTAATACAAGAGTTAAGTTCAAACAATTCAAAGCCAAACTATTCTAGCTAACTTGAATTGAAATTCATAAATATTTTGGTATACAAATCTATATATATCTAGGACCATTCAACATTGTTCAAATTGAATCGTAAGAAAAAAAATCCATTGTCCAACAAAATTTTTGGAAAACCCTGGTGCATGTGCATTAATTTTTTTCTTTGTGTAATTCATTGCATGCCTGATAAACTTAAAGCATTTTCTTCACATTGAACAGAGAAGTTATTTAAAAACAAAATCAAAGATTCCAGATTTCAATATAGCTTCCATTCAGACTGGAATAAGGGTAACAGGAATCTGGTATTAGACATACCAGTGTTTGATATACAGAGTTGTTTACCTAGCTACCAATAAAACTCCCACACCACTTTTGGTCCAGGGGAATGGGTCATGAGGTGGTGTATTGAAGAATTTAGGAAGAAAATTTCTCGTTTTCTGATGTGTATCACCATTAAACACTAATCTCGATTCCTGAGATCAGAGACACACATTTATATTGTGTTATTATACTTTCATGTTAAATACTAAAATCTGATTGGTTTAGACGCATTTAACAATCCCTAATGTTACCCTCAGCATTAGCAACACACTTGACAACGGGTAACATTACGAAAATATCACATGCGTTCAAATCATGCGCGTATGGTTCACCTTAGAATTCTCAAAACGTCGGTTGTGCGTTTGAAAGAAGCTGAATAAACGATGTCAATTAAAGCTTGCATCCGATGTAACTTACTTGAAAACAACAAACGACAGACGAAACATCCTTGCAAGTGCAAACTTTAGATGATAAAGGACTTTTTGAGTATCAAACAAACAATAAAGATGTTAGTAAATCTTTTCTGAAGCTTTCTTATTGAGAAAAATAGAAGCGGGGAGTTTGAAAGCTTTCTTAGCGTGAACTTAAAGACGATCTCCGAATTTTTTTTATGACATCCGAAATCAATAAGACATTCAGTATAATAAAATAAATAGTGCACATTTTTGAGGGTAACAGTTGAAATTGACACCCCTCGAATAACCATTGTCAACCTCCGCTGATGCGTCAGTTGACAATGGTTTTCCTTGGGGTGTCAATTTCAACTGTTACCCTCAAAAACGTGCACTATTTATATAATAGTATACACTTATTTCATGACTACGAGGGGAACAGTCAAACTGTTGTCCCGAGGTAATGGGGAAGACCTGGGAAACTGTTGCCCGAGGCCGAAGGCCGAGGGCAACAGTTTCCCAGGTCTTCCCCATTATCGAGGGACAACAGTTTGACTGTTTCCCGAGTTGTCATGAAATAAGTGTTTTATTACCTAACCTACTATATAATTTCTTAAAGTAATGATATCGACATAATAATCAATGGCTTTTAAAATACATCGACAAATGTTTGTACATGTATTATTTTTTAAAAACAAACTAAACAAGATGAATATTAATCAAATTCTCACACCGATTGGTGTTCAGAAAAATTAATGGATGTGATATTATCATGCACTAATAAATTGAAAGAAAACATGTAGTAAACAACATAATGATGTCTTGAAGATTTGAATATTGCACGTGTATGGCAAAGAACTATACTGAGTGAAAGGGGCCTACATTTTTCCCAAATTACCCCCAGAAAAGGTGTTCATGGTCTCTTCTTCGAAATGATATTAAATTGATTATATATCAGGATTACTTTTCAGATGATAATTTCAAATTGAATGAAAATGGTTTAATTAATACATAATTCAATATTAAAGCTGTAAAGTACAGGGAATTAATTATGACGTCATAATGGAACAGTTCAGCCATGCAACAGTTCATTCTGTGACCGGGTAAACAGTTTTGACTGTTTCATGATTTGCAAAAACATTAAAAAGAATCAGGAAACAGTTCAAAATGCCTAATTACAATTTATATAGTAGGTTAGGTAATAACACCTACTGCTACCGGTAAATATATGACATAACAGCACAAACCGTGAAACCCCTTGCAAAAGAGCAGTACCGCAGTAAATTCTGTTCTGTGAAAATGATAATTCAAGATTGTAGAGATTGTACAAATTTTCTTAAGAATTACAAATTAGTCATTAAAGATTCAATGAGAAAGATCTGATAATTGCCATATTGCATCATCGTTTCAAGATCAACTGGGTATTTAGTTTGCATGTAGGCATAATGTTTTTCACAAATTCATGCAAACATCTATGCGTACATACTCTTAGTTAGATAAATAAGTCTGCATAACATGAATAATT
The DNA here is from genome assembly GCF_033153115.1 of Saccostrea echinata. Classification (NCBI taxonomy): domain Eukaryota; kingdom Metazoa; phylum Mollusca; class Bivalvia; order Ostreida; family Ostreidae; genus Saccostrea; species Saccostrea echinata. Next base: position 11,503,907 of record NW_026889777.1, read on the forward strand.
GCCGTATTTACACAAAAAGTTCTACCGTACTCCGAAGACCGTTCAAGACGTAGTCTACCAAAGCATTTGGCACTATTTGGAAGGCCGATCCCGATGAGAAATATACCACAAATTATATTCTTCCGTTCGTTTCATTCATTCATTCATTCATTCATTCATTTATTTATTTATTTATTTATTTATTTATTTATTTATTTATTTATGACCCAAAGTTCTTGAATAGAATATAGAAATATTTTTACCCAGCTTTCAATTTATTTGTGTCTAAACTCTTTTTGGTTATACTAAAAATATAAAAGCTAGAGTTCTGCACCTAATTTTCTATACATTGAAATCTGTCTTTAACCTTCTGTTACATACTAATAAGAGGTCAGAGTGGCGGGTCTTCATGGGAATTCAACAGAATATAAATTTGGAATAGTTCTGTAACACAGTATTATATATATAGACACTCTGCCTAAATATAAATAGATAATAAATAAACTCATCATTAACATGACTATAATGACTACTGTAGTTATATTTTCCAAATTCTTATAATGTTATAAACAACAAAATTGATATTAAATAAAAAGAGGCATTTCAGAATAAAGTGAGACATCTCAGAATATCATAAAGAAAGACTGCAGTTATACAACTGTTGTCTCTGTAGTATTTATAGATTATAAATCTACAAGTCTACATGGAATAGCGAGTGAAGGATATACATGTAATTAAAGGTGAGAAAATCTTTTTTATCCAGAACATAATATTTAAGGTATAGATATATCTATATTAAATGACCAAAAAAAAAATTATTAAAAAAAAAACCCAAAAAAAAAGAACAAAGAAAGAAATGCACAACTAACCCAAAATACGAATGTAAATAAATCAAACAAAACTGAAAAAATCGAAAGTTGCGATGCTTTATATTTTTACATTCATCACAAAATTCATAATTTTCATAATTAAATTTAATTTAAACAAACACAGATCTAGAAGTGAATGGGATTGGGCAGCAGGCTCAGCCTATTTTAGCCCTCTCCCTATTAAATGAAAAATAACGACTGTAATACTGTGAATGCACAGATGATCATGTCTGTGATCATTTTCTACCATCAGCTCACCTTGTCGTTGGCTCGCGTATATCACAGTGATAAGCACGACAAATAGTGCGTTTGTTTTAATTCATTATAATTAAATGCATAAGCTAATGATAGTTCTTATAGATAGATATTTACTAAATAGATATAAAACTATTAGTTTAATTTGAAATAATCCTTGAAGTGTTATGTTTTTACGTTACGTCAAAAATCTTGACCAGGCCCATTGCAGAGGTGTCTGAGAAGAACGAACGACAACTCTGCATAGGAGATTGGTCTGTGACATCACTCAAAAGAATTCGATCTTATGGAAACCACTTCTTTTATCAATCAGTAAACGCCGGTAAACTATTTGGAAGCGGGTTTTTAAAGCCACCTGTATAGATTTTGTTTTCAATCAATAAGATATACAATGATACGAAAGCCTATTAGGATCAAACTACGGTAAAAAAAAAATTTAAAAGGCGTAATAACGCCTTTCGAAAAGGCGTCATAACGCGGAAAAAGGCGTAATAACGCAAATAAAGGCGTAATTACGCCTTTCCAAAAGGAGTTATAACACGAAAAAAAGGCGTTATTACGCCTTTTCAAAAGGCGTTATCACGCCTTTCCAAAAGGCGTTATTTTAGGAATGACTCTAATTCTTGGCCAAATTATTCGAGTATAACCTGGTTTGGGTCAGTTTACGCTTTATAATCCGCGAAGCGGATTATAAAACAGCGTAAACTGACCCAAACCAGGTTAAACTCGAATAATTTGGCCAAAAATTAGAGTCATTCCTTATAATTTAATTTTAAAATCATTAAATAAATATGGGTGTAAAATTTCGTTGCTTTTTATTAGTTCAAATTTGCCGCTCAATAATACAACCGTAGTAACGGAAGTAACGGAAGTGATGGGAAGCGAGGGGAGGTAAAAACTGATACATAGGCCTAGCAGCTTGTTTACATGTGGTAAGATCGAATTATTGTTTGAAGTTAAAGGTATATTTATTAAATCTGGAATTTTCCATGAATCCCGAGGACTGGAAATGAGAGGATTGTATGCATACAGATGATTGAGCTGGTTGTCAGGGGGGTGTGTCCCCATACCAAACCAGGTTATACAGAAATAATTTGTGTTCCTTTTTGGATATTAACCAATCAGAGGCTAGAATACAAACAAAATTAAATTATTAGGCGTTATTACGCCTTTGAAAAAGGCGTTATTACGCCTTTTTAAAAGGCATTAATACGCCTTTCAAAAAGGCGTTATATTATGTCTTTTGAAGGGCCATTATTATGTCTTTGACAGGCCCGTGCTTTTAAAGTGGGGGGGGGGGGTTCCATAAAATTGACAAGCAAACAAAAAAAAAAGACCCCCCCCCCCGAAAAAAAAAATAAACTGCCTAAACTTGAGGGGAAACTTTTTCTAATTTTTCGGTAAAACTTTTTTTAAATGCAATGACTTGCCCGAGTTTAACCATACTGCAACAAAATGTTAAGGGACCAAGCAATCAATAAATGATATTTTATATTTAAACTATAGCAAGACTATTCTCCCAAAAAGTGGGGTGGGGACCCCCCCCCCCCCTCACATTCGTACTACCGGCCTGTTTGAAAAGGAGTTGTATCCAAAAATGGAAAGGCGTTATTTTAAAATAGTAAATATATGAAAGATTGAACCAAAGCCATCTTTATTTATGCAATATTTAGATTATAGTTTTAATATTATAAATTATATTATAAATTAATTATAGTATTTTCTATATTCCTGCACATCTCGCAGACAGTTGTTTGCATTTTGCATGCATATTAAGAGAAGTCAACACTCTACTTTTGAAAATCAAGGATATAGGCAGAACCAGCTTTGAGCTTTGCAAGCCACGTATCAAAAATTCATGTCAAATTTGAAATATTTTTCTCTCCTCTTGGTAAAAAAACAGGCAAAGTATTTGCATAGGTATAATGAGCAATTAGCCTTCAACAAAATTTCTGAAATCCATACACCTTAATTGGTAGAAGCGTCTGGCATCAGAGAAGGACTAAGTTGGTTTAACACTGAAAATATTTTACACATTTAAAAATCTTTTTTCCTAGAAATCTAATTATAATTTAATTTTGTTTGTATTCTAGCCTCTGATTGGTTAATATCTAAAAAGGAACACAAATTATTTCTGTATAACCTGGTTTGGTATGGGGACACACCCCCCTGACAACCAGCTGAATCAATCCTCTCATTTCCAGTCCTCGGGATTCATGGAAAATTCCAGATTTAAAAAAGTACTTTTAATTTCAAAGAATAATTCGATCTTACCACATGTAAACAACCAACATGGCTGCTAGGCCTATGTATCAGTTTTTACCTCCCCTAGATTCCCATCACTTCCGTTACTTCCGTTACTACGGTTGTATTATTGAGCGGCAAATTTGAACTTATAAAAAGTAACGAAATTTTACATCCATAGTTATTTAATGATTTTAAAATTAAATTATAAGAAATGACTCTAATTCTTGGCCAAATTATTCGAGTATAACCTGGTTTGGGTCAGTTTACGCTGTTTTATAATCCGCTTCGCGGATTATAAAGCGTAAACTGACCCAAACCAGGTTATACTCGAATAATTTGGCCAAGAATTAGAGTCATTCCTAAAATAATCAGCCCCCAGGGTGGGCTAAGTAAGTCATGTATTGAAAAAAAGAGACTTAATAACGCCTTTTGGAAAGGCGTAATAACGCCATTTTAAAAGGCGTAATAACGCCTTTTGGAAAGGCCTAATAAAACCTTTTGGAAAGGCGTAATAACACCTTTTGGAAAGGCATAATAACGCCTTTTATAAAGGCGTAATAACGCCTTTTGGAAAGGCGTAATAACGCCTTTTATAAAGGCGTAATAACGCCTTTTATAAAGGCGTAATAACGCTTTTTGGAAAGGCGTAATAAAACCTTTTGGAAAGGCGTAATAACACCTTTTGGAAAGGCGTAATAACGCCTTTGAGAAAGGCGTAATAACGCCTTTTGGAAAGGCGTAATAACGCCTTTTGGAAAGGCGTAATAAAACCTTTTGGAAAGGCGTAATAACACCTTTTGGAAAGGCGTAATGGAAAGGCGTAATTACGCCTTTTTTCGCGTTATAACGCCTTTATTTGCGTTATTACGCCTTTTTCCGCGTTATAACGCCTTTCGAAAAGGCTTTATAACGCCTTTAAATTTTTTTTTTACCGTAGTTTGATCCTAATAGGCTTTCGTAGTAATATAATGAGTTCATGATATCTTCAAAAAATAAAATAGTCTTTAATTATTTGAGTTTATTTTAATTTTGAGCTCCATGAATAAAGGTGTGTCCCTAAATCATTGCCTCTCACATGTCCCATCCCTCATCATTTTTCAAACAATTTAAATGCGCACCCGCTCTTTTTTTTTTTTTTTTTTTTTTTTTGTTATTTATAAAAACTATTTTAGTCTCTCTCTCTCTCTCTCTCTCTCTCCCTCTCTCTCTCTCTCACCTTTTCACAGTTTTCACGCTCTATTGACCAGCATTGGTCACGTGAGCTGACCCTGAGTGAGAATTCGTCACACTGATATTAGAGTCTAACTCGAATAGCAGTGATTTGCATTTGCTTTTGCAAAAGCCTTCCAAGCAATCTATCAAAGCATTCTTTCATCATCAAAGACACAGAAGAAGATTACTTCAGACTGAGGTAAGTTGATTTTTGTTGTAATCATTATTTTTGTTTTTACTTTATACAATGTTTTTGTTGAAAACGTGATCATCGGTGAGTACTCGATTGTTCCCGCCGCCATTTCAGGTCACTGTCTAATATTAGACTTTTGCGAGAAGCACTGACTTTTACAGTCTACGGCTTACTTTGACATTTAAACCTGCCTTATGTACGGAGGTACGGTTTTGACAATAGACAAGAAAGTCTTAATAGTGGTTATAGGTATGGTGTTAGGGGCACTAACATGATTTACCGGCATGCAATCAACACAAGAGGTGATGGGATTCAGAATTAAATAAATTACCTTATTCGTGAGGTTTAGTATATCCTTCCAATCTCATTTTCTGAAGGAATCAAATAAGGAAGAAAAACCATTCCGGAAGGAAAACTAAGCAGGAGTTCATCAATGTGGGAAGGGTGGGGGTTGAGGGTAGGGTGGTTGCTGGTCCCTTCCTCGACAACGTAAAATGTGCTTTGAAATGGCCTATTATTATCGTTTAATTAACTGTTAAGCTCAATATTTATATCGCAAAAGAGCTTCCATATATTGTCCTAGCGTAAAAGTAAGTCGTCGATTATAAAAGTCAGCGCTTCTCGCAAAGGTCCATTAGCCACACATTCATATTGGTATGTGAAACATTGCTTTACATCATTACCAAATTTTGTAAGTTAAAACATATTTATTAGACACTATAGACAATAGACAATATTTTTTTCCAATCAAGGCCTCACAGAGAGGCATGAAAGATAGGCAATACATTTAAAAAAAAATGTAAAAGTAAAGTACATACAAAGCAAGTTGTTGTGCTTTACAACGTCATATTAAATGATAAGAGAGGTAGTTTCCAAGTTGAAGTAAGACATTCATATTTTCACATGTAATGATCCAAAAATATTTTTGAGAACTATCTAAGCTTAATTAAAATTTTATGTTTCTGTGCTTCATTTAGAAGTTTGGTTCTTTTTTCTTTGTAAAAAGGACAACGAATCTATGGTAAAATGTATTTCATTTTCCACTAGGCCATCATTAAAAATATCTTTGTTTCCCCTAACCCGACCCTAAAATTTCAAGTTGAGTAGGTAGGTAGGTAAATTATTATTTTTTTATGACAGTTTTGAAAATACATTCTGAAAATTGAATAATATCGCTATAAATAAGAAAGAACAAAAGAAAGTGATTTTTAAACCTAATATCATACAAATGAAATTTAAAAGCAACATGTATGGTAAATTAATTCACAAATATTAATCATTTGAACTTGTGAATATCTCAGGCCAGCGTAAATTTATTGAAATTGAATTTTTACAAAAAAGACAAGATTCGCAAAAACTCAACTATTGGCCATCCGAGTACATTTTATTATGCCCCCGGATCGAAAGATCCCGGGGTATATTGTTTTTGTCCTGTCTGTCTGTTTGTCTGTCCGTTTGTCTGTTGTCAACTTTAACCTTGCCCATAACTTTTGATTGGTTGGAGCTATGACTTTCATATTTCACATGTGTATTCCTTGTGACAAGACCATTCTTTGGGTACCATCATATATGACCTTTTGACCTTGACCTTGGAGTTTGACCCATTTTTGCAAAATGTTATGAGACTTTAACCTAGGCCATAACTTCTGAACAGTTGGTGCTTGGGGTTTAAAACTTCACATGTATATTCCTTGTGACAAGACCTTCCTCTTGATATCATCCTCTTTGACCCTTTGACCTTGACCTAGGAGTTTGACCTACTTTCGAAAAACTTTAACCTTGGTCATAATTTTTGAATGGTTGGTGCTAGGGCTTTCATACTTCCCATATGTAATCCTTGTGACAAGACCTTCATTTGAATAATAACAACTTTGACCTTGACGTTTTACTTACTTTTAAAAAACTTTAACCTTTGCCATAACTTTTGAACAGTTGCAGCTAGGGCTTTCAAATTTCACAGATATATTTCTCGAGACAAGACCTTTCTTTGGGTACCAACGTTTTGTATCTTTTGGCCTGCATTTTGACTTGCATTTGAGAAACTTTAACCTTCGCCATAAGCTGCCATATGGGGGCATCAGTGTTTCACAAATACATCTTGTTCAAACCTACTATCACCTTCGAGTGCTTACACAGATAAAATGTCAAGGGCCTCGCGTGGTGCAGTAATTCTAGTGTTTCGTTTTGGAGTCACGACGTAATTCCGGAGCTTATTCTAAGTCACAGGTCCCAACGTAGAGCGTGGAAATTGGTCAGTCAAATGAGACCGTAAAAAACGTAGGGCCATGTAGTGTCACAGTATACATGTAGATGTTGGCACGATAAAGATCCCTTACTGATGCTTTATGATCAATGGCCGTAAGTGCCGAGAAAAAGTCTAACTTAGGAGCCCTCCACCCGTGTTCAAATGTTGTCGACTCAGCAATTTTTAAAGGTATTTAAAGCAAAGAAACAACCTATTTTCAAGGGCCCAACTAAAGAAAAGAAAAATACACTGGACGTCTCAGGAAGCCATACCATACGCCAACTTTAAAGATTTCAACACTATTTGAAAAAAGAGTACCTGTATGGACAATATTTAATTCAACCAAACCATATCTAACATGATTGAAGTTTCATATATCTAATGTTATAGTCACGAAGTTTACCCCATAAATAAAAGGAAAGAAGAAATGACATCCAAATTATATTTATCAAGATGAAATAATTATACAAAGATATATTTACAAATCCTATGGTCCTATATAGTAAAAATAGAATCATACATGAAGTGTTTTTTAGATCGAAACGAATGAAATGTAGTGAAATTTATTGATATGCATACACAAAGTGGGCCCCTCATCTGCTGATGAGGCAGGCTTTGTCATGCTTACTACATACGTTAATTTTAGAAGACACATTTGTAAATGCCATGTTAACACTCCTTAGTCATGGTATATTTAATTCTCGAAATGTTTCAAGAGTGTAGGATTCTAACAAGTTAAAGATGTCTATTAAGATTGATACATCGCCGTTGTTTTATAACACTAAATAACCCTCTGTGACCACATGTTGTGGGCGCCAAATGAGAGTAAAACAAAAGCCGCCATTCTGATAAAAAACGAATTTTGATGAAATTGTACTTTATGAACTTGATAAACAATAAAAATAAATATTTGAATAATCTTATTATAAAAACTTTTCAGTCAGCACGATTTAAGTGGGTCGGTCGCGTTAGGGGAAACAAACCTATTCTTTATTTTGGCCCTACATTCAAATTACATTTTTCACATATTCTTTTATCTCTTTCTAGTCCAATATATCTACCAGTTTAAATTTTAAGCCTGTGAGAAGATATTCTTAATCTGTTATTTCCCTTCTAAAGTCAAATTTCTCCAGGAATGTTAAATATTCTTCACATTGGAAATTACTTTTCAGCTTTACATAAGAATCCAATTTTCCAGGAGAATTTTTTTCTTTAGCGTTGAACCAAGAGCAAATAAATTTTTTGAGGATTTGATTATTGATGACAATTTGGAATTTAGATAGACTCAAAGAGGAGGCATTTTTTGATATTTCTAAAATTTTCAAAAATTCAAGTATACAAGAGAACCAGGAGTCTCTATTTGTACTCATCGTCTCAAGCCACGGTCCGGAGTCTGCATATAGCTCTCTCCTACCCATGGCTACTTGATCACAAAAAGTGTCGTTATCTTGAATATTTACGCCCCTATATTGTGACGTCATGTTCAGCCAATGACAATATTTGTTTCCATCAAAATCAACAATAGACATCAACATTATACAAAAAATGTTCCATAAACTGCGATTGGGTAATGAAAGGTCGCGTCAAAGTCCATTATCCGACTATGCTTTACTTGCATTGGTCAATATTTTAATGAGCTACGAAATATTCTCTTCTCATTCAACCACGGCCAAAATGGGAGAGGATCGTACATTTTGGCTGTGGTTTGAGACGATGACTTGTACTAAGTGTTTTGGAATTAATAAAAGCATTGTACAGAGGAGAATTGTTTTCAGAATTTTCCAATCTATGCCAATATAATAACATTGATTTTTATGATATCAATATAATATGGAAATCTACCACATTCTGACATTACTAAAAAATTTGCACTAATTCTTATGAACACCCAATATAAATTTACAAAACTTCAAGTGTAGCTTGTCAGGTTCTGAAAGAAAAATCAGGGTTGGCAAAAAACTGGGAAATACTCATATTTCCCAGGACGGTGGGAAATACTGGTAATTACCGGGAATTACTTGTATTTCCCGGGAAATACTGGGAAATAAGAAATAGCTCCATATTTTATTCATATTGACATGTAGTACACCTTACTGGCTAAGATATTTACCTCAGATATCACTGTCCCTGATTTAAAAAGTTATTCATTTTATATAATCATAACACAGTATATTCATATACCAGTCATGAGTGTCATGTGTTTCATGCTTGAGTCCGATGTAGTCAATAAAGGTCCATGAAATGAACCCAAAGATCCCAAAAGGGTTTTTTATGTAACTAAAGAAGGATATAAGAAAATTCTTAAATGTAGAGTGTAGTTTAAGTAACAAACCTAAGAAGCCCTCTTTCAGTTCTACTCAAGGTAATTATATCTCAAAACAGGAGCACAAAACTGTCCAGAGCAATTTGTTAAAACAACATGATTGTTTGTAATAACTACAGTGTTTATAGAAGGATTAAAACAAGTTTGTTTTGTTCTTGGATTTATAATTAATAAACTTATAATAATAATTTTACAAAACTGAAAAGATTGATATATCGCAACTTGAATTGGAAAACTTCAGTTTTATACAGCAAGGAAAATTAATGTTTCAAAATGCTTATGGATATGGGACCTAGAGTAGTGATACATTCATATTCAATATTATCATCTTCTGTTTTTATATTTATAATTTTATTTTTGAATTTTGTATAAGATTGAATGAATTAAAGAAATAAAAAAAACTTTAACTTTGTATTTCCCAGTACATGTGTATTTCCCAATATTTCCCAGTTTAGAGAAAATTTGTAGTATTTCCCGGGATGGGAAATACCGGTATTTACCACTGGTAATTCCCACCACTGGTATTTCCCGGCCAACCCTGTGAAAAATTATACACATTGTCAACTGAGATACCATTTCTGAATCGTGGTGACAGGGTTTCGACACTAACGTTAGTCCGTTAGTCTCAGACTAATACATTTTCATTCGGACTAATAAAATATATGGCTAATTAGTCCGAACGGACCAATAAAAATTTCTGAAAAACAATATGAATAAATTACCGATATCCGATTCTCGACAACTTTTACTGAAAAACCCCGCGTGTATTTTTAGATTTCTAGCTTTTGGCGGGTAGTTGCGCAATGCCGGGTCAATTCAGCGCCTAATTTTTTTTACTGATCGATACGAAGTATAAGGTTTTAGCGATCATGATTTAGTGTGACACTTTTAAGAAAGATATTGGACGTTTGGATGTATGTAAAGGCAAAAAAAAAAAAAAAAAAAAAAGAACGAGATCGGGAATACGATCGTACTTGCTGATTGCGAGATTTCAATGAATCTGTGGAATAATATATTTCACGTAAATACTTTGTTTATTTCAAAAAAATAATGTATATTAATTGTCACGTTAAATTAATGTTAAAAAACATTGATGTTTCTTTTTTTTTTTTTTTTTTTGACGGACTAATAAAATCGCGTGCGGACTAGTAAAAGTAAGGAAGCACTAGTCCGGCTGGACTAAAGCCTTAAAAACTTAGTGTCGAACCCTGGGTGAATGAGGATTAAAAACATCCCATATTTTGCTGCCATATAACAGTATTGGCTTAAATGTATGGTCAAAAATATGTAGACTAGTTTTAACAAAAGGATGAAATGCTAAAATATCTTTACATAACTTAAAATAACATTTCTGAATCAAACTTTTTTTGTACAATGCATCTTTAGCCTACGAAAAAGTACCTGATGCAGTGTAATAAACACCAAGATATTTATAATTGGTAACATTTTCGAGTATACTATTATTCAATAAAAATTAATTCTTCAACAGTTTACCAGATTTTAAATTAAAAACTAAGACTTGTTTTATCAACATTCACACTTAAACACCATTTTTGACAAAATTCATCTAATGCATTTAGCTTTTGTTGAAGACCATTGTCTGAGGTTGATAACAGTACAACATCATCAGCATACAATAGACAATGTATTTCTAAATTATTAAGTGTACCAGGGTCCAGTGTACTAGACAGCATACTTTGTAGATCATTAATAAATATTTAAATAAATTTGGGCTCAGATTGTCCCCTTGTCTTACACCCAGTTGAGTATAGAAAGGTTTTATTAAATAATATGAATATGTGACCTGCTTTTGGAATACATATTTTTGATTAACTCTTTCCCCCTCAGAGCTTTGAAGATAAGGCATTACTGTATACTCCCGTAGCAAGCCACTGCTGCAGCCTTATCTCCACAGCAGTCTAGCATCAGTGATAACCCCATTTACTCAGGCATTTTCAGAAATAAAGAAAAAAATCACAGTGCTTTATATTTATTCTTATTACTCTCAAATTATTGGGTAAAAATATATAAAACCAAGTATTTTTATTTTCAGCACAATCTCATCTTTACAATGATGATAATTTAAAGCCAATCCTTTATTTTTAAACTAAGAAAAAGTTTGGTAAATGTCAAGAGTCAGTGTATATACACACATTTTTCATGACGAAATATTTAGAATTTAATCATTTTACAGTCAATAAAAAGGTTTCAATGTCTATTTTGGTATGTGAAAAGATCCACATTTTGCATAGATGCACACTGCGAAGTTTACACAAATGGATAATCTTTTTAATTTTTTTTTTTTTGGCCAAGTAAGCCTTCTTTTCTGCTTCAGTGATTTTGTACCAGACACGGTCTTCCTTTCTCTTCTATGCATTTATTCGCCATGCACTTTTACTTTTGTGATGCACATAGTCTATAATAATGTTTGGATAAAACATATCACCCAAGAAATCTTTTGTTGCAGTTGTTTTTACACAAAAATCGGCTCCAGAATACTGGCCATGTGACTTTCAACTCGCACGCCATGAAATGTCGAAGGTTTTCTGGCCAATTATAATGTTCCAAATTAATTTTTTCTGCACAAATGAATTCTTTATGAATATATGTATTCGATTCAGCATCCTAAAACCCATAAAGTTTATCTAAATCGTCGCGTGAATAGAAATAATCTCACCGTACATTGTTCGTAATCCGCCATTTTGAATTCACAACTTTTGTTTTTCCTACCATACAAGGTAAAAACCATCTTTATTTATAGGTACACGTGAATTGATGACAGTGCACATACTTTATTTTTGTAGGCCAATAATAACGCTTCAATTTGATACCTGCCCCAAAGTTGCCGACGTCATAGTCTCGTTTTCACATAGTCTTAAAATAACAAGACGTCGAAAGGCGCTTGTGCGGAAATTCTGTATAGGCGTCGAGAGACACTAGTGCGGTAATCATGGATGGGCGTCGAGAGACGCTTGTGCAGAAATCCTGGCTAGGCGTCGAGAGGCGCTTGTGAGGGGGAAAGAGTTAAATTATTAATTTACTTCCGACTCCCATTTTTTCAGCAGTTTTAACTTTACACCATCATGTAAGACAGTGTCAAAAGCTTTACGGAAATCGACAAAACATGCATATTATACATTTATTGACTGGGTTCGAGAGCAACATGCGTTTTGTCGGACCCAAGAACCAAACTGTTGCCTGAGGTCGTTAGGCCGAAGGCAACAGTTTGGTTCGAGGGTCCGACAAAACGCATTTTGCCCGAGAAACCAGTCAATAAATGTTTTGTTATACCTTTCACTTTTTATTACAACATATTTAATAAATAAAGCACAATTTACTTGCCATTAAACTTTATTTTAAACAGGTGAAAAAAAGTACTCAGAATTATGAACACATAATGAAACTAACTTAGTTTGTGTATTTGTTAAAGACAATGGTACACTGGTTGAAGTTGCACGAATTAAAGTCTTGTTTTTGAGCATTTTTCTCATATGGGGATTCGAGGTTTGTAGGCAGCATTGGTATTTCTAATAAATCAAGGTCACTCAAACTTAACACAGATTCTTCCGAAGTTGTCTGCTCTGTGAGTGTTGTTTTCTCGGTGACTGTCACAGTCTGGGGAAGAATTTTTTCGGACAAAGCGTTGGACATGCCATGGATCTTATTTTCACTGAGATGTGAAGAATAATGCTTTAGACTCGTCTCTGACTTATGTTTAGATATTCCGATGATGTGTCTACCCTCATATCTGCTCTCGTCAAGTAAGGTAATACGCGTGACCCTGATGCAGTGATTAGTGTAAACAAAAGATAAGTTGGCATCTTTACTTATTGTCGCCATCATACAGCCCAAGAGTATTTTTTCCCACAACCATGTTGTCTGACTCCTGCTTGATCTGCCACATTTTTTCAGAGAAACTCACATGCTGGATTTAGCTTCGATATGTACTTCTCAAAACTGCTGACGGGACATGCTGGATTACCTGTAATTAAACAATGCCTCAATTAACTGTTTTTATAATGAAAATATACGTGGTTGAATAAAGTCACAGGCACCTGATTTTTTGTTTTATAAAAAAGCCCTAGATTACCCCCCCCCCTTTTGTACAAAAATGCAAGTTATATATTTACATGTTTTGATAAAGAGTGGGTAGGTTTTATCAGTTTATTTGAAATTAAACGTTAAGAATTATAGGGGCCTTTGATACAGTTCCAACCCAAGTTAAAAAAAAAAAACTTACCGGGTTTTTCGTACATTCTAGCAGCCGTATTGTCATGGTCTCCTATAGCTTCACGATGATTTTTAGTAAGCCTGGACACATTGCTTCCGACATATCTCCTCCCCTCCGAATCTGCACAAATTTGGAAATCCGTTGGTTTCATATTGCGTAGATTCTGTCGTCCCCGATTGCAAAAAAACATCATGATTTCAAAAAATACCATTTGTTGTAAAGTTCTGGGTGTAGTTGTATCAAATACATTAGATTTGTAAAGTTTTTTCATATCAGCATCAGAAATCAGTGTTTTATGTTCTGTTTGGATACCTTCCTTCTTTATTTTCATCAAACAAGCACTGAACATGTTGTTAGCACCTTTAAAATCACTGTCATTTATGATGTCCCACTTGTAAGATTTTAGAAAAACTCTCTGTTATCCAAATCACATTGCTATCATTGTAGATCTCGCATATATTGTCCCATCTCTTTTTCGAACTTCACAATAAAATTTTTTCAGAAATTCGGCAGCTTCGTTCCTGCTTTTTCCATTAAAAAAAATTTCAACGGTGGATTCGTACTTGTGGGCTAGGTATTCCGACAAAATTCTTTCAGCCACTTTCACCACATTTTTCATATTGCTGCTATTCCTTTTTCCATTATGTTTTCAATTTCTTCGTCATTATATGAAGCAAACCTTCCATTTCCTTCCATGATTGCGATGCAGATGACAAAATTTGAATGTTAATTTCAATTATCCGCAATGCGGATTTAACTCGGTCAGTTTCGTAACTGTCGAATACAAATGGACTCGTGTTGTATAATTCCGCCGAAACTGCGGATAATAACGAATGCAAATTACGCAGGTAGGTTAAGGCTTCCCATAGGATATAACAGTGCACTCTGTGCCTTCACATCTCTGAACTACCAAAATATGACGTCATAATGGAAAATGACGTCAAGTCACTGCAAACTTGAGGTGTTATGTCGGGGAGAGTGTCATGAACTTTACACTTTATTTCAAACTGCATGTAAAATGCTAGATAGCTTTTGCAAAATTCACGGGTCATTAAAGGTTTTTTAAGTCTTAATTATGTCCAAATATTTTAAAAATACAACGCTTACCTACCCTTGATTGAAATTCAGCATGTTTAAAATGCTTATGAAAAATATACTTTTGAAATGTACTCTGTTTTATACCCGTGGTTGGAGGTAGAATTTATTTTGTGTGTATAAAAGAGTCTGGCACAGGTGATTAATGAGGATTAATCTGAGAATTTTTGAGAAAATCTGTAAGAGGAGGTTCTTCTTTAACTGAATCTTGCTTGGGAAAAATGTGTATTGGCTTTGTTTTAATACACATTACGATATTGTGTGGAAAATACCCTCAAATTTGTAGGTAAGTTGAATTTCTCAGGAAATATTTTGTACCCAAGTAATACCGTGACTTTTCCCAAGCACATTTCGAATAAACAAGAATACGATGAGTTTATTTATATAACAAAATGTTAATAATTATCATGTTAATCAGCTGCGCAGAAGCGATTTATATGAAACACTTCAAAAAATTATAAATGACCGTCACGTGATCAACAGAGTCATGTGATATCATAACAAATATGTTAATATATAGCCGAAGAAACCCTTTATATAAATTGGAAGTACTAAAGTTCATTATTTATAAATTAAAACCAAAACCGACCTCGCAATGACATATTATGTTTTGAGCGTATTTTAAAGCTTCAGGAAGCCTTAACATAGCTGCGTAAGCGTGATGTAAAATACCCCCCACAGCGGTCCAATATCTTGCTGACAGGTCCAATATCTTGATCTGCGGGCAAACATTGATTTTTTTATGCCCGCTCAGTAAAACATTGAAATGTCAGACTTTTTTTAGTATAGATTTACATAGAAACTAATTTTTAAAGGTACAACAAAGTTATTTATTAGTTTTGTGTGCTTTATACGGTTTAAGTAAAGGTGCAATTATAGCGGGAAATGTCTTCATGCATAAAGACTGTGCATGCTCTTGGGGGATGTAAATTTCTTCTTCCATTCTAAATAAATTTCAGGTGTCCAAAACATGTTTGTTTTATAACCAATAATAACGAAAGTCATCATTGGCCACGTAGTGCCGTGCATAATTATTCTAGAGTTGCATTTTCAGATGCAGACACATGTAGTATCAGGAGGGTGGGGGCAGCTAGGAAGAAATATGAAAACTTATTTAATGAAACTGTGAAAAGCAATGAAAATAATAATAATAATTTAAAATAAAAATTTTCAAAAAATTAAAAAAGGAAAATTGTCCAGACATGAAAAACCTATTTTGGGTTAGGGAATGAAAAATTATGATAACTTACTTGAAAAAAAAACTGAAAAGCAAAATGAAAAGAAGGAAATTGTCCAGACTTGGAAATTACATTACACATTGCCCTGGTTTGACTGTACTGAAACAAAAAGTGTGGGAGGAGAGTAACCATCTTTTCAAATATTTTCAACAGAAAATGGTTATGCTTAGAAACAAAAGGCCCATGGGCCACATCGCTCAAGTACAATGGCTAAGAAAAAGCACAAATCAATTCGGTATTGAAAAGTTTACCGGGGATGGGGGGGGGGCTTGAATTTTAAACTACGTGAGGATGCTTCCATATCAATATAACAAATGGCTTTGCTGTTCTTGAGAAGAAGATTTTTAAAGATTTTTTTCCTATATTTGTATTCCTTTGTAAAAATTTGACACCCCATTGTGGTCCCTCCCTACCCCCAGGGGTAATCATTTGAATAAACTTTAATTTAAACTACCCGAGGATGCTTCCATATCAATATGACTAAACATGGCTTTGCTGTTCGTGATAGAAAGATTTTTTTCCTTTATATTCCTATGTAAAACTTTGATCTCTCATTATGACCCCACCCTACCCCCAGGGGTCATGATTTGAACAAATTTGAATCTACAATATCTGAGAATGCTTCCTTATCAAAGTGACTAAACATGGCTTTGTTGTTCTTGAGAAGAAGATTTTTAAAGTTTTTTCCTATATTTTTATGTAAAACTTTGATCCCCCTTGTGGCCCCACCCTACCCCCAGGGTCATGATTTGAACAAATTTGAATCTATACTACCTGAGGATGCTTATTTATCAATATGCCTAGACAAGGCTTTGTTGTTCTTGAGAAAAATATTTTTTAAAGTATTTTCCTATATATTCCTATGTAAAACTTTTAACTCCCATTGTGGCCCAACCCTAACCCCAGAGGTCATGAACCTACTGAAAAAACTTGAACCTACAATACCTGAGGATGCTGCCATATTAATATGACAAATCATGGCTTTGCTGTTCTTGAAAAGAAGATTTTTTTAAAGATATTTTTCTATATATTTCAATGTAAAACTTTGATCCCCCATTGTGACCCCACCCAACCCCCGTGAGTCATGATTTGAACAAATTTGAATCTACAATACCTGAGGATGCTTCCATATCAATATGACCAATCATGGCTTTGCTGTTCTTGAGAAGAAGATTTTTAAAGATATTTTCCTATATATTCCTATAGGAAACTTTGATCTCCCATTGTGGCCCCACCCTACCCCCAGGGGTCATGATTTGAACAAACTTGAATCTACACTATATAATAAAGGTTTCCTATAACTTTCAACTTTTTGGAGCCTGTGGTTCTGGAGAAAATTTTTAAAATATGCCACCAAATTTTCACTATTTCTGAATTATCTCCTCTTGAATGAGGGCATGGCCCTTTTTTTGAACAAATTTGAATCCACTTCACCCAAGGATACTTTGTGGCAAGTTTAGTTGAAATTGGCCCAGTGGTTCTTGAGAAGAAGTCGAAAATGTGAAAAGTTTACAGATGGACGGACAGCTAGACGGACTACAGACAAAATGTGATCAGAAAAGCTCACTTGAGCTTTCAGCTCAGGTGAGCTAAAAAGGGGTATGTCAAACTTCATATGCTGACACATTTTGATGAGAGGGACTCAACAAAAAAAAATTTTGACCTTGACCTTTCCTTTGACCCTTATATTTTTCTTAAATTTAGATATTTGTGAAAACTTGTCAACTGTTCATATTTTTTTTTACCTGTCCTTGACCTTCCTTGTGACCTTTGACTTTACTAGTTGCATTTAAATATCAGTTTCAAAGAAACTATTGAAGATATTTTTATCAAACTTCATATACTTTTATTAACATATATTTGTGAGAGCTATTAAAAAGTGTCATAATTTTCTGACCGTAACCTTCCTTAATTGTGACCTTGACCTTACTATTACTCTTTTATCTTAATCTTTTAAACAAGAAGCAAGATACAATTTCCTTTTCATGTTGCATTTCTAATGTATACATCTTCACTAGCCAAGGGTTTCTGATACGTTTCTCTTTATAATTCCTTTGCCTACAGTGTTACAAAAATGTAGGGATTTTTTTTCTCAAGTTGTGATTGGAATAAGTGTTTGCTAATTAGTTGTTTTACTGTATATTGAAATTCAAGGAAATTAACTTTGTTTTGTAATAATGTTTTTATTATTATAGAATGGAGCCAAGACGATCTACAAGAATTCGACAGCGCCCCCGGTGGTTCAGTGACTACGTCGTGGACTTTCCTGTAAGTGATAAGTTATAAAAGATTCACTTGTAACAAATGTTATTTAAGAAGGAAAGGGGAGGAGGGAGGGGATTAGAGTGCTATTTGATTTACATCTCCCTCTCTGAATAAATTTAATTATACTTTAAACTTTTTATAGCAAGATAGAATTTTGTTGTTATATTCCACTCTCTCTGTAATTCCTCTGGACTGGACTTTGAATAGAATAGAATGGTATTTATTTGCCATTCTTGGTTCCTTTGGGGGCATAACATAGATACTAGCTGCAATAATGTAGCCCTCTCCGATTTTTTTTATATCTGATATTTTCAGGAGAGGGCTACAATTCCACTGCATCTCCGTAATGGTGCAAATATATTTTTTAGATACGGCCGACTGCAGGCAAAAATTGTTTTTACATACAACTTACTTCCAATAAGACGGAAATGTTAATCACTGTCAACAACATAGCCCTTTATACGCGAAAACCATGTAAAATAAATCTGCTTGTTTACCAATTGTTCTCCTCAGCAGCCAGGACAGTTCTCGCGTGATGTACTGAGACTTGCGCTTGAAAGTAGAATCACTTGATAAAGTAAATGTTGTTTATAAATTTTTGTGTTGTATGGTATCACTAACCATCGATAAATAAAAGCATTCCATGTGATATTTTTTTCATACACAGCGATATTTATGTTTAAATTAAGGGATATCCTAAAAGATCCGCTCCCTAGATCCCGAATTCTCATTGGTTGTTCCAAAATAAAATCGATCAACAGGTGAGTAAACATGGCGGATACCAGGGTAAATTCAAGTTGTGATGTTGACATACACAAAAAATAACCGATATATGGATTGTTCTGTATATTTTTGGATCAATTCATGTCTTGCTTAACTACATTTTATGAGTTCAGTTAAAGTGACACTGTGACGGACAAACGGGAAAATTGACAACAGTAGAATTTTTGCATGACACTTGCAAATTTTGTTCAGTTCTTAAAGATATTAGGTTTCAGAAAATTACAGGTTTCAGAACCTAAAAAATCTAATTTAATGGAGAAAAATAAGAGTAAAAAAAAATCTTGGTATAACCCATCACAAAAATATTGCTTCACGTCTTCCTCCTTATTGTACGCATGCGCTGAAGAGTTGAAGAGTTTACCATGGTTTCAATTCCATAGATATAAATGTCGGATGACTGGGAATTTTGATACAATCTTCAAAAAAGATTATCATAATTTATTCCTTACTTCTGCTTGCCCCAATTCAATGTTGTTTACAAGTTTCAAGCTAAAAATAAAGGACGCATGACCTTGACATTGTTGACATTGACGATAAAAACAAAGCGATAGATACAACACTTCTTTTTCCGGCCGGCACTTATATTTTGCAGCTTTTTTTTCTTGCTTTACAGTGCAGTTGAGTTGTCAAAACTTCGCTATATTCATATTTCACAGAAATCTTTTGTTTTGTGATACAATTTTCTTAAAAGAAACACATGGTTTTGACTCATTATGCAACTTTAAGATACATTAATAAAATAGCCACTTACTGAAAATTTGAGCCGAAATTAGTGCAGGAGTGATTCACTCCCGCACTTGCACCATTACAGAGATCCTAAGGAGTTGTGCCCCCCCCCCCCCAAAAAAAAATTAGAGAGGGCTACATTATTGCATTATTGCAGCTACATTGAGATACAAGTAGGGTAAGTATGATTTGTAAACACTCAAAAGGACAAGAAAACACATTAACATACAGCAATACAAAACATAAAAATGCTAGATATTGAGTGTAGGCAAAACAGAAGTAATGAGTAATTTTATATATCTCTCTTACACCAGGAAGCTATATATGGCATTACATTTTTTTTTTCACTTTAAGTATTTAATTCTGTTAAATAAAAGGATCTGAACTATGAATTCAAATTGTGTTAAGTAATACAGATGTTTATATGACCTTTAATGATTGGTTAATCTTTGTTTAGCACTGGTTTATTCCAATATATCATCTTTTTTTGTCATTTAAGATCTCCAATCTTAATGCCTCATTTTATTAATAAGTGTTAAAAAATTTAGATCCCAAGCAGTACATTTTTTTTTTTACTTTAAGAATTTAATTCTGTTAAATAAAAGGATCTGAACTATGAATTCAATCATGTTAAGTAATACAGATGTTTATGTGACCTTTAATTATTGGTTAATCTTTTTTAGCAGGTTTATTCCAATATGTCATGGATTTGTCAATGATTATATTTTTGTTCATACAAACTAGCTAGTAGGAAAAATAATACATAGAGATCATTTGGTAAAAATCTATATTAAATTTCATTTAAAAAGTCTTGTTTTTGCCCCCTGTATATTTACCAGACAAACTTAATCTATAGATATTATGAGCAAAGGTGCTTCTTCCAAAAACGGTGATTTTCATGGCCTCTTGCCTTTAGTCAGGCTTTGATGTTAGAATTATAGCTCTTAGGTTATAGTTATAGTTTTTGATAGACACAATTTTAGCAAAAGTTATTTCCTGTTGGTCACCACATTGGGGGTATATACAAGCCCAAATTCCTTCATGATTCAACCAATTTAAACTTGTCATACTGGGTAATTTGTTAAAGAAAACACAATTTTTCTTATGAATTTATGCATGTTAACACAAGCTTTCTTTAATTTGTAATTTTGGTATGTTAAAGATTTTGGCCCTTATATATATTTCTGCCATACTAGTTTAAAATTGGTTGCTCAAAGAGGAAAATTCACTAGTTGGACCTACAATATGGCAGCCAACGGGAAATAACTCTTGCTAAATTCAGGCCTATCGAAACTATCTAGTATTGATTATAGGTTGAAAATGCGATCATTCATTGAAAATCCCCTATGCTCTTAAGTATTTAAAATACAGACTAAGTGCATGGTTATGATAAACAAGAGTTCTTCCAAAATTGGGAAATTCAAGGCCCCTGAGACAGGGATTTTGTAATTAGGGTCCCATAGCAAAAAGAAATGGCATTTTTCCATTTTATCTCCATTCATTCAGCATTCTCTAGCCATTTTTCATTTCAAAAGCATTTTTCCTACATTTCTCTATCTTTCAATTTTCCAAAACCATTTTTTCAGAACCATTTAAAAACCATTTTTGTTAGAAAATGCTTTTTAAATGGTAAATTTACACCATTTTCTGTCCATTTACTTGGGTAAATGGAAAAGAAATGCCAGTTTGGTGATGTACCTTGCTTGAGCTTGCCATTTTTCTTCCATTTATTTTCTGAGAAATGGAAAAATGAAGAAATGGTTAGTTTTAGGCATACTCTTAACCCTTAAGATTTGTCAGCAGTTAATTGACGCCAGGTGCTAAGTTTGTATAATGGGCCAGTGGCTATCAGATTTCCTCCCCAGCTCTGTGGTGACCACCTTTTTCAGTTATTTTAAACATTGGACAAGAGCGCTTTGACCTAGCTGGTAGTGATGGAGCTTAGATGGCAGAATTATTCTTCAAGGAAGATGGAGTTTTTAGTGTTTTTGATGCTGAAAAGACTGTACATTGAGGGTCAAAGCAGAATTATAAGATTACTAACTTCTTGGAGGATGATTATCTGACAGTTTTAATGTTTCTAATATTCGGGGAGTGGTGCAGAAGAAATTAAAAACAACACAATTACCATCATTGAAAGGGTATTCTTTTTGAGAAGTAAGTATAAGTATTCACGTATTTTTATTAATGTCAACAACAGAAAAATGCTTTCTCTAAAGAAAACACGTACATTAGGAGTGTCCACTGATCATATTGATGCAATATTAATTTATAAAGCAATTTAGTTAAAATTAGACTGAGGGACACTATTGTAAATTCTTATTAACTTCATTTATAGTTCTTTTGTAACTATTTTCTTGCTCAGTTTTCTCAGGTAAATGGTTAAATTTCTTCTCCAATCTGTTCAACCAATTAAGTCATTTGTTTCTGATGAAATAGTGAATACAGGCAGGGCAATACTTGTACATGCATGCATGTGTACTTAAATTGTTCATGAAGACAAACCTTCTCGTAAAAGTTATTCGATTTATGCTACAGGAGTAATGATCAGCTGCAGTAGAGGAAAAAAATATGACAAAGCAGTTTTCTGTTCTTTTCTTATTATGCATTTTCTTTAATTTTAGAATACGTACTGCTTGCATATGGAACACCAAAATGAACGTGGAAACTGTAAATTGTCAAAGATGCAGACTACCATTATTCAGATCGAATTAGGAGAATCCATCAAAATTTCTAGGAATGCAAAACCAAGTTTGTGAAAAAATAAAACATTTGACCTTTGTTTCATGACTGACTCTACTGCCAAGAAGATGGATTTTTAAAGTGCTCATTGAACTGTGGATATCGAGAACCCAGCTTTTTTTCATTTTTCAATTATTGTGAAAATGTTTTTAAAATGGATATTAAATGGTTGAAACAGAAACCATTTATTTTTCATTTTTCTTCTCATTTGCATAAATGGTTTTGGAATGGTTAATTTGCATGTTATAAGGCCCAAAAAAATGGAGTTTGAATGGATGTTGAATGAGGTTTGAATGGAAATAAAATGAAAAATGGTTTTTAAATGATAATCCTTTTCTGTTGAGAATTCTTGAAAGAGCTGATGATATAAAATGGCTCCCGAATGGTTTTAAAATGGTCAGAAAAGAAATGTCTTTTAAATGGTATTTAAATGGATTTCATTTTGATAAGGGGTGGGGCTCCATGATGAGCATGTTTGGAAATATTTACTCTGAAATATGTCCCCCCCCCCCCCCCCTTCCTCCTGAGACACTCTGGTGACCTTTTTGCTATAATTAATGTAATCTGTTTTTGTTTGTCATCCTGAGTCAGCCATTAACATTAATTTAGAACATTTTCAGCCTCTTCTATGGAACCACTAACCATAATTTTAACATATTTTGGCATAAAGCATCTATGAGTAAAGTGGAACAAAATTTGTGAGAATCATGGTTCCTGCCTCCCTGGACCTGAGGGGTGGGGCTAAAACCATCAAAATTAGTGTAATCTTTAAAAATCTTCTTTGTTCCTGGAATTTAAGCTGTTGAACTGTTCCCATTTTTGTAATAAGCATTGAATCCTCTACCAAAATTGTAAAATTCATGGCCCCTGGGTCATGGGTTCTGAAGTTAAGAGAGGGGCTTTAATGATCTGTGAAAATTCATGATTTCTTTAAAAATCTTCCTTTCTCCCCCTGTATAATTAGCACTGATGAATAAACTAGATGCTTGCATGCTTAGGTGGCGACCATTTGATTGGGGGGGGGGGGGGGGGGGCTGGCAAATTTTACCAAGTCAGATTATTTATTTTCATGTCAGTGAATGACAGATTATTATTTCCAATAAGATTAAGAACAGATTATATATTTTCTTCATCACTGAAAAAAGTCTGACAAGCAAAAACATTAAAAAAAAACCCATCGAAGTCCATAAGGCCAAACAAAAAAATATGTGTGGTTCCGGTTACACTTCCAAAAAAATTAGGGTAGGTAGGTAGGGATTTTTTTTTTTTTTTTTTTTTAACAAAATGATTTTCTTAATTTTTTCTAAATAATACCTTTCACTGCTTTGCAAATGGCATTTAGATGTGGTGTGATAATATACTAGTCAATATTGGTAGGGGACTCCTACATGCCAGCTTGCTTTGGATTTAACACTATTAAACACTTGCACTATGTTTTGCAAGGAGGCCGTCATTTGCTGAAACTAAAACTTAAACTGGATCCGTTGATGGAAATCGGGGGAAATTTTGGAAAAAATATGAAAATTGCAAAAAAAAAAAGTTTAGGGTCGGGGGTATAAAATAGGGAAGGTCGGGTAACCAGAACCACACATATTTTTTTATTTGGCCTAACATATTTTTAGCTCACCTCAAGGAAGTTGGGGAAGCTTATGTAATACCCTCGGTGTCGGTGTCAGCATCCCAGATTAAAGCTTTTGGAGCAGTTTTCTTTTCAACTACTTCTATGCCCTATATTAATCAGAGATGCATGGAGGATGCTTAAGATATGTTTCTTGTACCAGTCAAGGTTTCAGATGCTGAAATTTCAGCTAAAGAATGACCATGTTAATGTTTTTGGAGCAGGTTAAAGTTTTTGGAGCAGGTTAAACTTTTTGAAGCAGGTCTCCTCTCCAAGTAACTATAGGCCCTATATTGACCAAACTTGCATGGATGATACATCTAAGGATGCACACTACTGAATTTGCTTCAGATATGCTAGATTTGATCTACAAAATTTCTGGATGAGTGACCAGGTTAAAGCTTTTGGAGCAGATTTCATTTCCAAGTAACTTAATGTCCTATGTTGACCAAACTTGCATGGATGATACATCTAAGGATGCACACTACTAAACTTGCTTCAGATGCTGGATCTGACCTATATTTTCCAAATGAGTGACCAGGTTAAATTTTTTGGAGCAGATCTCATTTTCAAGTAACCATAAGGTCTATCTGAATCAAACTTGCAGGGATGATGCATCAAGGGATGAACACTCTCACACTTGCTCCAGATGCTGGATTTGACAAATTTAGAAAGACATTTTACTTCTTTAAAATAAATGCCTTTTGTGACATATTGGATATTTGTTAGATCTGAAAAAGCACTCTCTATGCAGTTAAGTGATCAGGTATGGAAACAATGCAAAATCTATAGGTGCAACGTCCTTGCAATAAGCGGAATATTGGGGTTTTGCAGGAATTGATCTTCAAAATTATATTATATTAATCCTTCTATTCTAACAAAACTAACTACAAACTACTACCATTCAGACACTTGTTCTAGATGTGTGTAAGTAATCCCAAACAGCATGTAAAAATAATGTTGTCTATTTCAAACATTTTTAGCTCAACTAAACGAACTGGGGAGGGGGGAGCTTATGTTATACCCTCGTCCCAGGTTAAAGTTTTGGTGCAGTTTTCTTTTTAAGCACTTCTACGCCATGCATTAATCAGAGGTGCATAGAAAATGCTTCTAGTGTGTATCATTGTACCAGTCAAGGTTTCAGATGCTGCAATTTCAGCAAAAGAATGACCAGGTTAATGTTTTTGGTTTAGGTTAAAGTTTTTTGTGCAAGTCTCATTTCCAAGTAACTGTAAGCCCTATATTGACCAAACTTGCATGGATGATACATCTAAGAATGTTCACTACCAGGCTTGCTTATTGAATGCTGGATCTGACCTACATTTTCCTGATGAGTGAACAGGTCTAAGTTTTTGGAGCAGATCTCATTTCCAAGTACATTGTAACAATATGCCCTATTGACCAAACTTGCATTGGATGATACATCTAAGGATGCACACTACTGGACTTGTTTCGGATGCTGAATCTGATCTAATTTTCCAGATGAGTGACCAAGGTAAAGTTTTTACAGCAGGTCTCATAAGGCCTATCTGAACCAAACTTGCATGGATGTATCAAGGGATCAACACTCTCAAATTACTTTAGATGCTGGGTTTAACTTGCATTCTCTGGATGAGTGACTAGCTTAAAATTTTTTAGATAAGTCCATTAATCCCAAGTAACTGCAAGCCTTATCAGACCAAACTTGCATAAATGTTGCATCTAGGGATGCACACTACTAGATTAGTAGCTTAGTGTGGGACTTTGCCTTACTTAAAGACAACATTCGTTGAGGTGAACTCTGTAATCTCTGATTACCTGTGTTTTTATCTGTCGTTATGTAGGCCTATGGCTCGGCTTATCCCCAGTTTCTTTGACCAAACTTTAGCATTGGCTATAGCTTTTGAACAGTTGGTGCTTCTATATTGCACATGTGTTTTTCATGTGACCAGACTTCTTTGTGGATGAGACTTCTGGTTAGTTATATGTATATATTTATCATTTCTGTTCTTGTTTTTGATTTGATCTTTTTTATCTTTTAAGGTGCGAAGGTCCAGGGTGAAGCCGATGGTGAAGGTTGATGATGCTCTTCAGCAGCCTGAGAAGGCGGCACTGCCACTCCCTGAGGCTGTAGAGGATCTATCTCAGGAGAAGCTTGAGCAGACTGTAGAGTTGGCTGTGTCATCTCCCCAGTCTGTGATAGCAGCTCCTGAGCTAGAGCTTGTTCAGCCTGAGGAAGTGAGTCTGCCGTCCCCTCAGCCAGTCATAGCCCTTCCTTGGCTAGAACTTGACCAGACCGTGGAGGTGGCGCTGCCATCTCCTCAGCCTGCTCAGGTTTTAGTGGAGGAGGAGGCTGGGCAGACTGAGGAGATGGAACTGCCGTCTCCCCAGGTTGTTGAGGGTCATCCTCGGCTTTCTAGCCTTGGGTCACCGATGACAGAGATCCCTCCTGAACAGCCATCACCCATGAGGGAACCTGTGAGGCGAGGCTTTGCAGCATTAGGAGGAGAATTGGTGCAGCATTTGTTTAGGAATGTGGATGTCTCTTTAGTAACTGGTATTCTTTTCCCTATTTTCACCTCTTTTTAAATAATCTCCCCCTTTCCCTTCGGTCTGTTAGGTATAAAACTAATGTTTATATTTAAGTAAGAGTAATTTTTTTTCCTAAATTTCCTAAATATTTTCACTATAAATATTATTAAATTTTCTCCTTTCATTTCAATTTCTAAAGGATAAAACTTGAGTAAGATTTGAGTTAGATTTTCTCCTAAGTCATATTGTAATTTCCATCTAGGAATCTCAATACACAATATCATTCAGACATAAATAATTCAGGAATTATTAACTTTTTGTTAATAACATAAATATACCCCCTTTTTTAAATTCTAATTTTGTAAGACCATATTGAGTTTAAATAAGTTTAAATTTGTCCTTATTTTCTCCTGGTTACTACATCTAAATATCTCAATGAAAGCACACACCGTTATTTAGATGTAGTTATTCAGGAGAGTAACTAAATGTTAAGGTTTAATTTAGTTAATAAATAGTGCCAAGGGCTTCATTTTCCTCCTGTTCTTAAATCTTAGTCAAATCTAAAACTAAAATAAAACTAAAAACTTAGGAAAAATTAAACAAGAGGTTAATTAAATTATGAATTTTTCTAAATTACAATAACTAGTGATTAAATTTTTCTGCAACTAAAATAAGTTGACTGATCAAGTTACTAGCTTTAAATTTTTTCTCAAACTTAACAATAACTAAGTGATTTTGGTTTAAATTTTCCTTAAACAACAATAATTAAGTGATTAGCTTTGAATTTCACTAAAACTACAGTAACTAGTGATTAGTTTTAAATTTTCCTAAAAACTGAATGGTTTAGTTAATTTTTACAATCTCCCTTTGGATTTTGTGTTCATTTAAAGTTGACCTTAGTATCACCATAATACAGGCATTGACATTAAGTAAAGTTATAATAAAAGCTTATATTCATTTCTTAAGACTAAGTGTTAATTCCTTCTTTCTTGTTTTCATTGATAAATAGGGTTAAATTTATTTTCCATTAATTTCAATTTTTCAGGTTTTAAAATTAAAGTTAATCAAATTTTCATAAAAGAGAAATTAAAATCATTAAATTATTGAAAAGAAGTAAAATCTAGAGCTTTCATTGTAAAGAGGGTTTCTTTTCCATTTTTCCATTTTCATTACTTCCTGTGTGTGCATGATGGGTTCAGTATTTTGTTTGATATTTTGTATTTGTACTGTGCATTCATTTTATGTATGTCTCAGATAGGCCTTGTTGATTGTAAACATAAGTATTTATTTGGTTTATGAATATATAGTTGTTTGTTTGTTTATTGTTTAACATCCCTAGAGAATTTTTCACTCATATGGAGACGCCACCACTTGCTGGTGGAGAGCTGCAAATTTTGACCTCGATATACTTGATCGGCACTCAGGGCCTTTGAGCAGTGAGGGATCTTTTTCGTGCCAGCACCTACTGCGACACGGGACCTCAGTTTATACGGTCTCATCCGAAGGACCAGTCTCCACGTCCCACAGTGGGATTCGAACCCCTGCTATAGTTGTAATTTGGATCCTATAGTTGTAATTGGGATTACTTTTTAGGAAGTAAAAGCTAATTTTTTTAAAACACATGGAAATATTTTTGAAGATCAAGGTTACATTGTAATATAAATACATTGTATATTTTTGGGGGCATCTCAAGGATCCTTTATAAATCCTTCGTCCCTTGAATATTTTGGTTAATTAGAACATATTGTTAGAACTTATCTTTCTTTCCTCTGTTTTATAATTAGACTAAAGTCAAGTATTCTGATTTTACCTTTCTTTATTTCAGTCCTTTGTAAAATTTTTAGATTTTTAAATTGATTATTAAGATAAAATGAGGCCCCTTTCTCTCTCGCGATTTTCTCATGAAGGCTAGTGGTTAAATATCTCAACTCAAGCACACACCGTTATTTAGCCACTGCATTCATGAGAGTAATTTAAATTTGTTACATTAATTAATTATTCAAATCTAATTTCTAATTTTTTCTCAATTTAATATTTCTTTATTTTCAAAAATAATTTTTGGAGATATGAATTAGACATTTAACTAATTTAATTTAGGCTTACTATTGTGATGTGTGTAATTTCCATTAATTTACCTTTAATTCATTTACCTGTAATTTTTAGTTATGACCTTGAGATGTCCCTGATGTGTCTGTGATCAATGTTAAAGTTAAAATTTTATTGATTTGTAATGTATATATAGATATATTATAGTAATGCGTTTGTGTGAATTTGTATATCTCATGGATTTCCTGTATTCTAAACTTCATAAATAATTCATAGCTTATAAATTTCCCTTTCTTATCCCCAAGATTGCACGAGCTCAGTTAAAATTTTGATTATTTATTGCTTTACTGAGATTATTTCACTTTATTATTTATTTTTCTAAGATTTAAGTAATTATTAGTACTTTGTAATCGGTAAATACATGGGTAATTTCAGTTTTCCACCCCGTTACTGTTTACTGTAATTTGTCAGTAAGCTCAGAGGTTCATTTTTGTAAAAATAAAAAGGACATTTTTCTTCTCTCTGTAAATAAAGTCTAAAACAACAGTACCAACAATATCAATTTCAGGAAATAAATTTCATAATCAAATTTCCCTTATAAAATCTTTCCATTAGGAGTAAGGTTACTGTAAAAGTTTAATGTTTATATTTTAGGTGGGGATCCATTTCTTTTCACTCTTTATTTATTTACTTATCTGTAATTACAGGTTCCTTCATTGAGATGTAACTATTTGTTTAATTATACTTTGTGGTTGATGTATTCAATGTATTAAGTTATGATAAGTAATGAAAAGATTGTCACTGATAATTGGTTGACCATCGACATACGCTTACCGATTCAAATCTTTCATTAGGAATTTTATGAATTCCATTGCTGAGAAAATGAAATGTAGTGTGCTTTGCATAATGAACATTTCTGTATGCATTGTTTTGTTCATTTTTTCCCAAAACAAATTGGACACAAACCGAACCTTCAATTTCCTGACACGGCATCCGCTAGCCATGAAATTTGTATCCTTGGTCAATTTAAAGCTACTGATTATAAGTGATAATAAATTTTCAAAGTTTCCATATTGTTCAACACTAGTACAGTTAAACTCATTTAGTACGAACACGGATAAATTCATTATATCCAATATAATGAATTTACGGATATAGCATTTTTTTTAATTCCCGGCGAAATTCATAACAATTTCTTCTTAAATTGTACAAATATAACGAACTCGGATATAGCAAATTTACGGTTATAATGAACTGATTTTGTGTCTCCTGGAAGTTAAATACATTTGGTAAACATACTTGAATGAAAAAAATCTGTATCGCGAACTCGCTTTGTATACTTTAAATACTTTGTTATACAGATATAACAAATTATGAATATAGTGAAGTAAATTCACAGGTCCCCAGAACTTCGCTAAAACCGAGTTTTACTGTATTAATGTATTGATGTATAATATTATTATCACTATGTCTGTCTGTCTGTCTCATTCTGAGACCATATCAACCGTTCATTTGATGCACATCTTTGCTAATGCATATGAACTGTATTTTTATGCTTTAGTTACTTGGGTTAATGAACTTATCATTTAGACTTATCCTCAGCTTCTCACAAGCAGTAATTAAACCAAATTTGCACTTGATGCTCCTATAGATGCTTTCTCTGATGCTGCATCTGACCTACATTCTTGATTAATTGGCTCAGATTGTTTTCATTATTTAGATTTAGTTCCAAACTGATCTTGTTCTTTATCATATATCTTTGGATGCTGAGTTTGATTCTTACTTTGAATGCTGCATCTGATCTACATTTTACACTTGTATTGCCTATTTTTGGCATAGTATCCTGGCTCTCATGCTGCCTCTTACAATGTTGCATCTGCTGCATAGTCATTGAATGCTGCATTTAACCTACATTTTAGATGTGATCAGGAGAAAGATAAGATTTAGGTGCTTTCTTTTTTTCATAAAAAAGAATCCTCTATGCAGTATTTGAATTATAGCATATATTGTACTGTGTTCTACAATTTTTGGTATATGTCCTTTTTGATAAGTGCATTTTTTTTTTGTATTTTCCAAGTATTTGTATATTGTTCAGCGTGTGATTCCAATGTTTATTGTTTTCAATATTGTTTAATTAATGTTTGATTGTCTCATCTGCACACACATCTGTTTGTACATCCACCACAACCCTCGCCTCACCTCAGCATCTCTGTCCAGACGTAGATGTAAAGTGAGTGGTTTTGTTTTCAATATTTAGGGCCCGCCATGACAATGATCAATCTGTCTGTCTGTCTATCTGTCTGATATTGTTTATCCAGAATACATTCTCACCCCTTGGCTCAATCTGGTTTAAACTGCAGTTACCTTGAACCAGTTTTCTAAGTAAAAGGTCAAAGTAAAAACCACATCTGCATGTAATCCTTATCTGGAGCATATTTTCTCTCATTGTAGCCCTTTCTGGCTTATACTTCACCTATATATAGTGCCAAGTGGTAAAGGATGTGAAGTAACGAACAGCTTCTAGGTCAGAAATCAAGGTCTTGTCATCTTTATCATAGTGAGCACATTTCTCTCTCCTTTGTAGAGTCCTTAAACCAAAGATCAGTGGTGAACAACATTTCTGTTTACATAATGAAATCTCCCAGGGTTTATGGTTGGATATTATTTTTATCCAACGAGGTTTGTGTTATTTTATAACAAGCCTTGGCTCTATTCAGCTCATATTTACTCAGTAACCCATAGAATTCCAATTTGTTTAATGGTGTACTTTAGCTTTAAACCAAGTTTTGGTCAGGTTTCAAGGTCATAGCAGACATCTGTGTGAAATTATTGTCATGATCATTGTTTTGTTTTCCTTGAGCTTAATCTCATACATCTTCCAGAATGCCATTGGATTGAAGGTGCAAGTCAAATGTCAAGGTCCTTTGCAATGCCCTTTCGTCTTGATATCCTTTAGTAAGAGCGAGGCCCTTTGAGATGGGCACCAACTCATTGATGATTAGTTGTATATACAACATCATGGTGTTGGGGTTCACCTTATACATAAAGAAAATATTTAAAAAATATGTATATATGTATGCCAAAAAAAAAAAAATACAAAAAAAAAAAAAAAAAAAAAAAAAAAAATACAAAAAAAATACAAAAAAAAAAAAAAAAAAAAAAAATACAAAAAAAAAAAAAAAAAAAAAAAAAAAAAGTTAAATATATAGTTGAACTTTGGTATCTCGAACATTGATATCTCAAAAATCATGGATATATTTAAGTGATTTATAAGTCTTTACCTTATTCTTTTAGTATTTTACCCTGGATATTTGGAATCCTAAGATGTTTTGAAATTTTTTCATGGTCCCTTTGAGTTCGAGATTATGAGGTTTGACTGTATATATATATATATATATATATGTATTTAATCTTATAGATGCATGGACAAGCAGTATTTAATGCTACAGAAGCAGGAACAAGCAGTATTTTATCTTACAGATGCAGGGACAAGCAGTATTTTATCTTACAGATGCAGGGACAAGCAGTATTTTATCTTACAGATGCAGAAACGAGCAGCACCCAATTCTATGGAAGCAGGGACAAGCAGTATTTAATCTTACAGAAGCAGGGACAAGCAGTATTTAATCTTACAGATGCAGGGACAAGCAGTAGCCAATGTTTCAGATGCATGGGCAAGCAGCAACCAACCTTACAGAAGCGGGGACAAGCAGTATTTAATCCTACAGATGCATGGACAAGCAGTATTTAATCTTACAGATGTATGGACAAGCAATAGCCAATCTTTCAGATGCAGGGGCAAGCAGTAGCCAACCTTACAGAAGCAGGGACAAGCAGTATTTAATCTTACAAATGCAGAGACAAGCAGTATTTAATCTTACAGATGCAGGGACAAGCAGTATTTAATCTTACAGAAGCAGGGCCAAGCAGTAGCCAATCTTACATATGCAGAGACAAGCAGTAGCCAACCTTACAGATGCAGGGACAAGCAGTAATTAATCTTACAGATGCAGGGACAAGCAGTATTTAATCTTACAAATGCAGAGACAAGCAGTATTTAATCTTACAGATGCAGGGACAAGCAGTAGCCAACCTTACAGATGCAGGGACAATCAGTATTTAATCTTACAGATGCAGGGACAAGCAGTAACCAATCTTACAGATGCATGGACAATCAGTATTTAATCCTACAGATGCAGGGACAAGCAGTAGCCAATCTTTCAGATGCAGGGGCAAGCAACATCTGGTTCCAATCTTTCAGATGCAGGGGCAAGCAGTAGCCAATCTTACAGAAGCAGGGCCAAGCAGTATTTAATCTTACAGATGCATGGACAATCAGTAATTAATCTTACAGATGCAGGGACAAGCAGTATTTAATCCTACAGATGCAGGGACAAGCAGTATTTAATCTTACAAATGCAGAGACAAGCAGTATTTAATCTTACAGATGCAGGGACAAGCAGTAGCCAACCTTACAGATGCAGGGACAATCAGTATTTAATCTTACAGATGCAGGGACAAGCAGTAACCAATCTTACAGATGCATGGACAATCAGTATTTAATCCTACAGATGCAGGGACAAGCAGTAGCCAATATTTCAGATGCAGGGGCAAGCAACATCTGGTTCCAATCTTTCAGATGCAGGGGCAAGCAACATCTGGTTCCAATCTTTCAGATGCAGGGGCAAGCAGTAGCCAATCTTACAGAAGCAGGGACAGGCAGTATTTAATCTTACAGATGCATGGACAAGCAGTATTTATTCTTACAGAAGTAGGGACAAGAAGTATTTAATCTCACAGAAGCAGGGACAAGAAATATTTAATCTTACAGATGCAGGGACAAGCAGTATTTAGTCTTACAGAAGCATAGACAAGCAGTAGCCAACTTTACAGAAGCAGGGACAAGCAGTATTTTATCTTACAGATGCAGGGACAAGCAGTAGCCAACCTTACAGAAGCAGGGACAAGCAGTATTTTATCTTACAGATGCATGGACAAGCAGTATTTAATCTTACAGAAGCAGGGACAAGCAGTATTTAATCTTACAGAAGCAGGGACAAGCAGTATTTAATCTTACAGAAGCAGGGACAAGCAGTATTTAATCTTACAGATGCATGGACAAGCAGTATTTAATCTTACAGATGCAGGGACAAGCAGTATTTAATCTTACAGAAGCAGGGACAAGCAGTACCATAATCCTACAGAAGCCGGGACAAGCAGAACTTAATCATACAGAAGCAGGGACAAGCAGCACTTAATCCTACAGAAGTGATAGCCAATCCTAAGATTGAGATGAGTGTAAGCAAGAGTACAGAGATCTAAAAAGGGTTAAGTCACAATCTTTACTCCATACACTCTGAGAGATTCAAGAACTTTTTCACTTGATGAAGTCGGAGTTTACCTCTTCACATTTTTTTTGAACAGGTAGAGAGTTAGACTGGAAACCATGTTTCAGAGCAGACTGTCATGATTCAGCTAGAGTGCCAGGAGTAAGGATGAACAGTGGCCTAACCTAGAAGTGAGGGTAAGACACAAATCTTCTCTGTTAATGTCCCCATAATCTGAGATTCAGGGCAAATCACTTTTTTGTCTGTCCATCTGTCTGTTTGTTTGTCTGCAGAAACTTTAACCTTGACCCTAACTTTGAGAAGTATGTGTTAGGGCTTTCACATTTCATATTTCTTGTGACAAGCCCTTTCTGAGGATATCAATATTTTTGACCTCTTGACCAAGAGTGGCTTACTTTTGAAAAACTTTAATCTTGTCCATAACACCTGAATGATTGCTTCAACAGCTTCCATATTTCACATTTGTTTTTCTTGTGACAAAATCCCTTTCTCTGTTGGCCTACATTTTTACCTCATGATTTTGACCTTTAAATTATTATAGATATCATGACCTTGGATTTGATTTTCTTTTGAAAAGCTTAAATATTAGCCATAACAACTGAACAGCTGGTGCAAGGGCTTTCTTTTTTATGTGCACTCCTTGTTAAGGTCTTTTAGGGGGTACCAACATTTAAATAATTTATCATGGACTGGGCATCTGTGTTTGAAAAACAACCTGTTTATGTGTGGATTTTATATCTTTTTTTTCATTTGCTGAAATCTTTCTTTCTTTTATTGACCTTCATTTATTTTTTTTAGAGTATTAGATTATCCTCCATCATCAGTTTTAAATTGGCCAGTACAGAAAGAGAGTCCAGACCAGAAGGATCCACTGCAACAACCAACCATGCTAGGGTAATATACATAGTTTACGTCTTGTTTATCTCTTCCTTAATTTCTTTTACATTGTGTTCATAAGAAATAGTTGCAGTAATATAAGCATTTATTGTTCTGCCTTAGCAGGGGGAGAGGTTGGATTGCCTTGACCCTGCAGTGAGGAAGAGTCACCCCATAAACTGAGGCCTACCTTGAAAGATGAGGTAATGTTCTCTGTTTTCTTCTAACACAAATTCCTTATTATACCCCCGACCCGACCCCTACCCCCGGCTTGAAAAGTGAGGGTTATCTGAATTGCAGGGTTGCCTGTCCTTCCTTTTGTCTATCCATTACATTTTGAGGAAGCTATCTCTTATTTGCAACTTCTCCAATAACCACTGAATAAAATTCAATGAGACTTTTAGATAGTCTTTTATTACAAAGTGCACTTATGCCTTTGATTTGACACATAATTGGGTTTCCCTTGTGTAATTGTAGACACTGCTTTTCTTTCTTTAATATTTGGAGTACCCATCTCTTATTCATAACTCCATCTATAACCACTGAATAAAATTTGAGACTTCCAAAGAATCTTTATTTTATAGATTATTTTAAAGACTATTTTACGTTTTGGTTGTGTAATTAATAAGGGATTTCCATAGCAAAACATGGAATTTGCCACAGTACACATATAAGAGGGGTTGTACCATTTTATGAGCTCCACGTTCACAGTACCTCTAATTTTTACATCGTTTTCAAAATTATCTAGACTGAGTCCCACTTTAACATCTTGAATTTCAATTGACAGAATGCCTTTCTGAAGCAGCAGAATGTGGAACCTTTGCCAAGCAGCCTTAAATAGGTATAATCTTTTGTCCTTTCTCTTTCATTGCTTTAGAACTGTTCTAATCTTTTGTCAGTTTCTTTCATTGCTAGGGGTACAGAGAAGGGATGGACAGATGGCAACCACCAACACACTGAGGAGGAGACCATTGCCAGGATACAGGGTATCCACAATGTCAGCAGGCCAACATTGGCCAAAGTGGTAAAAAACCAGCTATATTTATTGCATTTTGGATTTCTGTTGATTCAGAAAAGGGACTCTTTTGACCCCTTGAATTTCTATGTTAACAGATTATTGACTTGACAAGCCTTGATCCTACAAAAAAGACTCAATTAATTGTCACAATGAGTCAAGGAAGCAAAGATCAACTGCAGCCAACCATAGAAGAAAGGGTAAGATACAAAGACCTACTCTTTCTCCTTGTACAGACTCCATTTATTGTGTGCTTTCATACTTGATGTAAATATGAACCTCTCTTGATCTTAAATTTGTATTTTGCAGAAGCATTCAGAGACAATACCCATCCTAAGACTAAGCAGAGTGCATCACTTGCCAGCAAGAGTACGTAGAGCTGAAATTGACTGATGCTAATCCTACAGGTAAGGCAAAAGCTGCACTTCTTTTAGTATTTCAGTTGCATCACTCTTTCTCATTACTTGATTAAAATAACATTTATTAATTACATTGTTAACAGGCAACCCTAGATCCTACAATGTATGTTCAAGAGTAGATCCTCATGTTATAGAAGAGTTACGAGTATTGATTGACTGCAAGCTTCCTTATACAGTGCAGGAAACTAATTTTGTTACAGCATCAATGCTGATTTGAATGCTTCCTTTGCTTGCTGATTTGAATGCTTCCTTTGCTTGCTGATTTAATGCTAGTAATCCTTATCCTGATGCTGTTTTATAATTAGGTCAATGCTACCGGAAGTAGCATCATGCTACCGGAAGTAGATGATGAATTTCAGCATTGCCGTTTAAAGCAATAAAAGTGCCTTTTACAATTATTTGATCATAATATCTCACTATGTATCAATAATGTGAATACTTAAACACATATTCTTTCTTTCTTTTTTAATTTTTTACTGAATTAAAACTCATTGATTTTCTGATGCTAGTAGGATAATGCTGATTTTATGTAGGTCAATGCTGGTTTTATCCTTTGCTTGCTGATGCTGATCCTGGTAATGCTGTTTTTTAAATGCTGATGCTGATGCTAGCTCGATCCTGATGCTACTAATGCTTATGCTGATGCTGGTTCATGTAACAAAATTAGTTCCCTGCACTGTAGAGGAGGATAAGGTACATGCTCTACTCCACTCACTTTGAGAGATTTCAGAACTTTCATTAGATGAAGTGTGATAATTTTAACTTTCTGTTTTGTTGACCACTCCATATCTTGTGTTGACAGGAAAAAGGTTAGGTTTGCCTGGTTCCCATGTTTTAGAGATGTCAGTTATGCGTAAACCAGAGAACCAAGATCAAGGACAGACTTTACTTTTACCTAGAAGTGAAGGTAAGATGCAAACTCTTCTTTTTTGACTCTCTGAAAGTTTGTTTTTCTTTGCCATTTGACTAAGTCTTAGTACTAGTGTTGTCACTGTGTACTTAGTTAACCAGTGTCAAACATCGATGTATAAGTATCATTTAGTAAAACTGCTATTTGGTTACTCAGACATAGAGACATTTTACTTGGTAATTAAGTGTAAAAAAATCTTTTTTAAAATATATATGTGAAAAGCAATCCGATACCCATATATATTCAATTTAAGGTCATACAAAAAGTACATGTACTTTCAATGTACCTTTCCCACTGATAATTTTCCAAGACATTTTCAATTTAAAATCATGGTATCATTAGATGTTCCTAGACAAAAAAATCACCATACATTAACAGGAGTTTTGAACAGATATCAGTGATGAAAATCCTGTTTTTTTTATTTTTTTAATTAAAAAAAAACAAAATTATACTTTTAACTAGTATATTTCCTAAAAAATTTGATTCAGATGAGTTGTTCAAAATTTCCAGGCATCATAAAATGTTACAAAGGTCTTTCAATTATTGCAACTCTTTAACAACACAGGAAATAAGAAAATAAAGTCCAAAACTACATTGCAAATGTGTCCTTAATAATATCATTTCAAGGAGGGTCAATCAATGACAAGTAAACTGCTTTTTTTCTGAGAAGGTTGTTGAAAATTTATTGGGTTAAACATCATGTAACATTCAAACCTCAAAGTCCCCATGATGTTTACTATTCAACAATACATGCATTCATCAATAATAGTGATAATAAACATATCTGATTTAGCATTAATCCATTTAAAAATTTCATTAATATTTATCTTGTTAAGTTTTTTCAAGAATTGCTAAGAACTGGTATTGATAAATTGTACCATTCCCAATGCCAAAAAGTTAATTTTTCCCAATTTTGAGACGAAATATTCCTATTTCAACTGCCAAAGAACAGTCTATGATGATGTACTGTAAACCAGCTATTATTCGCGTCAACTTTTATTCGCGACTCGTCGGTTTGAAATCAATCCACAACAATTAATTTTTCCGACTGAGGGAACATTCTCTACAAATACAAACCAAATCAAATGGTTTGCGGCAATTAATATTTGCGAGTTAAAGGTTGCAAAACTTGCGAATATTTCTTGCATGCGAATAAAAGTTGGTTAACAGTAATTCTTTACATATAAAGTGTATAAGTTAATGTATGTGTTAGTTAATTAGGTTAGAATAAACAAAAAATAAATTTCATTTGTTCTGTGTTTAACATATAAATTACAATGAAACATTTTATTTTAGAAGTTAGATTTATTTGTTTATTTAAACATTTTACAAATGTAATTTAGACAGAATGGAGCCAGTGGTATGCAATGAGCCCAAGAAAAGGTTGTATTTTGATCTTATAACCCAGAGACGAGGTGAGCTGTATTTTTTTCTTTTGCATGTATTTTTTGTTTCCTGCCCCTCCCCCTTCCCTTTCTTACTTACATTACTAACATAAACCTTTTTGCTTTTTTCATTTATAAATGTTTGTGTCTTTCCTAAATATGTAATTTTCACATGTTTTTGTTTAAGAATGGTGCATTAAAAGGTACTTTTTCAATTGTTTTGGAACTGTATTAATCCTGTGTCAGTTTTTACCATTATTAAGGGCACAGGGAGGGATGGACAGATGGCAGCAGATACCACACAAGGAAGAGGAGTCCACTGCCAGGATACAGGGTATCCACTATGTCAACAGGCCAACTTTGGCCAAAGTGGTAAGAAACGGGCAGCGTTTTTTGCAATTTAGATTTTGATTTTATATTTTCACTTTATTTAAGACTGGTACTAGTACTAGTTTAACTCTTGACTCTGTATGTTAACAGAATTATAGTTAGTCTCAATCCCGATACAAAAAAGACAACACTACTTGTGAAGAAGAGTCCAGGGAGTTGGAATCAACTGAAGCCAACCACTGAATAAAGGGTAAAGTACATATCACTGATTTCATTTCTTCTGCTAATCTTAATTGTTGTAAACTGAGCTCTCTTTGGTCTTGAATCTCAGTATCTAACCAAGCTAAAATAAACTTTAACTAAACTTTTAGATGACAGCAGGTATAGATAGATGCCAAATTGTTGACGACCACACAATGATGAGGAGGCCATTACCAAAATACAGGGTATCCACTATGTTGACAAGCCAACATTGACCAAAGTGGTAAGAAACAAGCTGCATATGAACATGAAGGAGCATGCAGTGAAGAAGAGGACAACATAAAGAAGAGGACCACACAGAGAAGAAGAAGACTACACAGAAAAGAAGAGGACCATATGAAGAGGAGAGGACCACTCAAGGAAGAAGAGGACCACACAAGGAAGAAGAGGACCACACAAGGAAGAGGAGGACCACACAAGGAAGAGGAGATCATTGCCAGGATACAGGGTATCCACTAAACCAACAGGCCAACATTGGCCAAAGTGGTAAGAAGCAAGCTGCATATGTAACATTTTTTGATTGCTATGTTTTATTCTTAGTCAGTCCAATTAGGACACTCATTTGACCTCTGGACTCAGTATATTAACAGAATAATGGTAAGAAAAGCTTTCATCGCATGGTAGAGGACACTGCCATCATTCACAATGAGGAGTCCAGGGAACCAAGATCCACAGCAGCCAGAAGAAAGGGTAAGATACAAATTAAATGTACTGAATCCATGGTTTGTGCTCTTTCACACATGGGGTCCATTTTATGTGCTCATCTTAACTGATGTAGAATGAGCCTCCTTTGATCTTAAATCTCAGAATCGTACAACTAAAGTACTAAGAGCTTAATTAAACTGTTTCCCGGAAATTTTTCAGGTGACAGCGGGTATGGACGGATGCCAAATTGAGGACAACCAATCAATGAAGAATAGGATCATACACTGAAGAAGAGGATCGCACAATGAAGAAGAGGACCACACAAGGAAGAGGAGGACCATACAAAGAAGAAGACTACACAAAGAAGAAGAGGACCACACAAGGAGGAGAGGACCACACAAGGAAGAGGAGGACCACTCAAGGAAGAGGAGAACTAAACAAGGAGGAGGAGACCATTGCCAGGATACAGGGTGTCCACTAAACCAACAGGCCAACATTGGCCAAAATGGTAAGAAACAAGCCACATATGCTACATTTTTTTGATTGCTATGTTTCATTCTTAGTCAGTCCAATTAGGACACACATTACACCTCTTGACTTTCTTTATTTACAGAATAATGGTTAGGCAAGCTTCAATTTTGTGGCAGAGAACACATCTATCACTTTTTAGGAGGAGTTCAGGGAAGAGGGATCCACAGCATCCAGCCATAGAGGAAAGGGTAAGATAGAAATCAAATGTGCTAAATCCATTGCTTGTGCTCTTTCACACATGGTTATGACTGGGGCCTCTTATATGTAAAATCTCTGTCTTAAAGAAACAAGGACAACCAGACCCTTTCACTGTCAAAGGTCTGGAAGATTACATCACCTGCTAGCAAGAGTACCAAGAGCTGGACACCCCATGCAGTAAGGAGGAGTACATTGCCAGGGTACAGGGTGTCCATTATGCCAGCAGCCATTTATTAGTCAAAGTGGTAAGAAACGAGCTGCATTTGTTGCACTATAATGATTTCTGTTTTCTCATTCTGTCTAATTAGAACACATATTTGACTCTAAACTATCTATGTTCACAGAAGCCTTGATGGCAGTCTCCCACTCCCTGGGTTAGGAAGAGTTGAACACCAGCTAAAAGTACTGAGAGCCAGAATTGACTATGGCCTGCAGGAGACGCTAAGAAGTTAGATCTGCTACTTGCGTTGTGTAAATTGATATCCCTATTTCTTACCTGTTGAATTCTTTGTACCTTTATTGACTGATCTGTACACATTCTGTGTTAACAGACAAGGGACAAGGCTGGTCTTCATCGAATGTTTAAAAGCAGTTCTTCTTGTTGATGGAAAAGTTTGAAGAAAACATTGCCTGCAGACCACTGTAGAAGTGAGGGTAATATACAAGCTCTACTCAATTCACTCTGAGATTCCATATCTTTAAGTACTTTAATTCTGTTAATCTCTTTATATTCTTTGATAACAGGGAGTTACGCTAACCTGGATTCAGTGTTCAAGAGCATTCATGTTTCAACTGGAGTTCCAAGAAAGTGATGAACTTTTGCCTAACATAAAAGTAAGATATAAGACATATTTTTCTTTTTTTCTGTTTGAAATTTCACATTTCTTTGCCATTAGATAAAGTGTGAACATTCTTTTGTTATTAACCTTCCTTTGTTCTTTGTTAACAGACAAAGAGGTGGTCTGGCCTTTTACACCAGTCTTAGAAGAACCTGCAGGACAGAAGAAGATTGGCTTGACCAGAACACCAGAAGGTAAGGTACAGTTTTTACTTCATACTCAAACTTTCTCAGTAGGTCACCTAAATCCATGCTCAAACTTTCTCAGTAGGTCACCTGAGTCCATACACAAATGTCTCAATTATTTAAGAACAGGATTTGACAACACATTCATATCGCAGAATTGCTACATTTCTTTATAAAACTACCAGTTTTCATGCTTAAGATGAATATGATCATTGTTTTCCCCCCTTATACAACTGGTGCTGATAATGCAAAAAAAAACATTGATTTTTATAAAATTTTGAGAATAGAAATTCCTCTTTAAACTTCTCAATAAATACTGCATTGACATTGTAAATCACTAAGTATGAAACATACAAATTTTCAAAAAACTTTGATTTCCGGAAGTAGACTAGTTTTTGGTGAGACATGTTGTAAACGGCATACTCTGGTATCATTACATTTCATGGTGGCTCAATATATGTGGACTTCTGGGTGCCTCTCATCCACAAATTTACATCCTCCATGAATTGAAAAAAAAACCCTTTAGTTTCAGAGTTTTTTCTTTAATATACCTGGTATGAGAAAATAACAAACATGTTAAATTTAAACAATCCAGGAAAACTAGCCCCACATGAATGTTAATTATTCTGTAGTATATTCCAAATGGCTTACATCTGGAAAAACATGAAATTGAGAGATATTTAAACAATAAAATGCTTTATTTGGTTGTTAGTATGGGAATTAATGTTGCAGCTGTTGCTGAAAAAAAAAATGCATAACCCGCATAATTGGGAGGCATGATATATATTAGTTTAAGGTCTTGTCATGCATGGAATTTAATTTATTTCTATTTTAATCCTATTATTAGAAAATTCTCGATATAATATTCATATTTTGCTGCTATTTCTCCAAATTGAATCACTGTTGGTACTATTCCTAATTGGAGGGATAAAAAACCTTTAGTGAATATGACTGGTTGTTTTATACAGGAGGAAGAGAGGAATACCAGACTGACAGAACTCTGAAGAAAGCATAACAATTAAGGGATGAACTTTGTGGAAAATATCAACGTTTAGACATTATACATCTCAAACTTATGTATAAATATATATGTGTGTGTGTGTTAGTGTCTGTTATGTTTGAGTGTGTTTATGAGTTTATAAGGTTCATTGTACATTTTGCTTTTGCTTTTTCTCGTAATGGTGTGTTAGCCCTGACAGTTTCACATTTTGTTGCTGCATTGTTAAATAATATGACCTTTTATTAACCTCTCTATGTCCCTGTAGTAGCTATTACTAATTCAGGTCAGTCACTGTGAGACAGAAATTTTTTAAAAAGGATATCTTTTGATGCATGTTTCACACTTGGGGGGGGGGGTTCAGTCATACCCATTGACACCATTTGGGATGTGTCCACAATCACTTCTTGATCCTTGTCTGGATCACATAATTTAATAAGGCTTAAGATTGTGAGAAATTTTCATTAATTTGATGATCTTAGGAGCAATGTGTGTCAAAGGTCAAGTCTGTGTTACTGTGACCTTCAGTCAAATATCTGAGTGTTGTATTGGAATTTCATCATGGATATTTTAGTTAGGGTCAGGATTTTCAGTCCTTTTTCATTTAAACATTCAATCCTTGTCACATAACACATCTACAGACACTTAAACAGTTGTGTCTGAAACTTTAAGTAAGCACTATTATGAGATTTATTTTGAAGAGGGGTTCTATTCATTATCTTGTGTTAATAACTATCGCATAATTTAAGGGCATTAAAGTTGAGCAGAAAAAAAAATGATCCATACTAAATATGATGCTCTCCCCTAGGGCCCAGTGCTGGCATGCCAGAGTACAAAATCTCCAGGTTTTTTTGCCCTTGCAAATTTTAATTCTATGGCTGTGAGAAGAATATGGGCTTTAAGGTTTCTCATTGATACTGAGTTTAACAAGGGTCTTTCTGCACCCTTTAATATTGCTTCAACATACATACAACTGAAAAATTGAGTAACTGTTAAGTGTTTGGTATGTGCATTTGTTGTGCTGTATTTATGACAATATTATATTGGGAGGTGGTGTGAATTTGGGCTAAGTGTTCAAATATACATGTACTATTTCTGTGATTAGGTGTTAGGCATATCAAACTTCATACACTTCTTCTATTTTTGTATGACTGAAAACTAAGGGATAAAATTACAGTATTTCTATGTATTTCTAAGTGAAGGCATATGAATAAAGCACCATTGGGATTAGTACAGATACCGGGACCATTTCATATTCTGATAGTGATGCACCTCATCTTGGTACCCGATCTCCATTCAAACATCTCTAGTAATCATATTGGTGTAGATGTGCACAATCTGTGCAAACTGTTTTTGTTGAAACTATGCCATGATTCTGCATCACTTCTCCGAGGACAGCAGTAGTTTTGATTTGCTCTGGCTTTGTGCTGTATTCTCATGTTTATTAAACAGAGCATTTACATCATATTTCTTGAATGTCAATTTCCACAGAGGAAATTAATTGTGTGCAAAACCTGAGTCAGTGAGGTAACATGTTTGTGCGCTGAAATTTTCTTGGATGCTAAAACGGTGTGTGCATATTATTTTGTGGATTTGAGTTTGTGTCCTTGAAAATTTTTAGCTAGCATGAATATGTTGCCTTTCTGACCTGGGTTCATACTCCCTATTCATATAGAAGTAAAAAACATGGGGTCATGATTCACCCTTAAATTAAGTCACAATGACTTGCACATGCATCCATTTAAAAGTTTAGCTCTTATTGCTGTTTCATGTCATCTAGTAAATTAACTTGTCAATCTTACTGTAAATGACCTTGTCACTTAATGTTGAGGACAATGATGTTATAGCATAATTAATTGTAAGTCATAATGACTCCAAAATGTACATGTACATAAATTGAAGCATATCTTCATTCCTGTGAGATCCATTGTATGAACGGATTTCATTCAGTAAGGACTTAAGGTTTACAGAAGTTATATTTAAAAGTATGGGTGTCCTGGATGTGTTGTAGGTAGCTCCTGAATTCTCAGCAAATTGCTATCCAATGTTGGGATGGCTTATAATTCCCTGAGCAACTATACTCACCAAAACAGCAAGTTAAAAAAAAAAGGCAGATGATTATGAGGCCCTCTAAGTAGGGAGTACAGATAAAAAGGTCATCAGTAACTGTTGAGTTTTTGAATGTCCCCATTTGTCCCATTGCTTAGGGGTCATTTTTAAGCATATGTATTTGATTATAAATATTTGGGTGATGGGATGTTGGTCTTTGTGCACAACTCTATTCCTGTTTGGGGAAAGGCAAAGGGTTTACATTACAGTACATATATGGTATTAAGCTTATCAAACTCTATGCATGCACCTCTGGT
Organism: Saccostrea echinata; assembly: GCF_033153115.1. Lineage (NCBI taxonomy): Eukaryota > Metazoa > Mollusca > Bivalvia > Ostreida > Ostreidae > Saccostrea > Saccostrea echinata. Next base: position 11,548,790 of record NW_026889777.1, read on the forward strand.
GCTGGTACAGATACTATGCTGTATGTATTCAAGAAAATAGTATGGCTGGTTTGGGTAGAAACCAGTTTCATTTGAACATCTCTTGTGTTCTCACATTTCAAATTAGTGTCAACAAGTCCAGCTGGTGCTTATATGTGCAAGCATACTATTTTGAATCTGCCATGAAACTGTATGCCCTGATTTGGCATCATGCACTTCTTGGAGGCCAGTTTTCACTGTGAAAATTGTGCAAACTATTAAGGGTTGAAGCCCGAGTCAGTGAGATGACATGTTTATGCACTGAGATTTTCTTGGATGCTAAAACGGTGTGTGCTTATTGTTTTTATGGAATTCATGTGTTCTTGAAAATTTTTAGTTAGCATGAATATGTTGCCTTTCTGACATGGGTTCAGATACCATCTTATTCATACCATATCAAACCTCAGAGGATATAACATACCCCTAAAGTATAGGTCACAATGACTTACCTCATTGCTGTTTCCCATTTTGGATTATATATTATTTCCACTGTAAGACTTGGATATTGGACCTTGTTTTCAGGAGAGCCCTGGGGATAGTGTGTATATTTACCTCATTTTAGGTCACAATGACCTGTTTATTATGCCATTAAGGCCTTATTGATCTTTGACAGAAAAATGATTGCATTTGAGGACATTAGGTTTTTTGTTTTTGTTGCATTCATTGAATCTGTTACCTAATGACCTACCACACTTTAGAATATGCTTACCTAGGCTTACCTATGAATAATGTTTAATTTCTTCATTTTACTTGTGCAGTGATCTATTCTTAGGATAATTAAATTATAAATCACATGATGTTGAGAACAGTCACAGTAACACAACCAATCTGTAGGTCACTGTGACCTTCAGAAATACAGGTTTATGAAGCATAGTCCTGATATTTGATTTACTTTACACAAGAGACCATTGTAATTTGTTAAACAAGTATCAGTGTTTGTTTGTCTGTTTAACATCCATTCAAGAATTTCTCACTCATATGGAGACACCACCGCTTGCTGGTGGAGAGCTGCAAATTTATATCTACACTCAGCAATCAGGGCCACTGAGCAGTGATGGTTGATCTTTTTCTTGCCAGCACCTACTACAACACAGGACCTCTCTTCAAACGGTCTCATTCAAAAGACCATTCTCCACATCCCACTTTTGGATTTGAACATGTTACTTAAGGATCAGCTCCTTATTCCGTGACTCTAGACCAAATGCTCTAACTACTGTACCACGAGAATCAGGTTAAAAGAAAGTAACATTTTAGTAATGGAAGTACATGTATTGACATTATATGGTGGCTAGATGTAATCCTATAAAACTTGCTATTGCTACCCAGTATTGGGATTTGGATGGTGGGAGGGGTTTGTGAGAGGATCTACCCAGTATTGGGATTTGGATGGTGGGAGGGGTTGCAAGAGGATCTACCCAGTGTTGGGATTTGGATGGTAGGAAGGGTTGTGAGAGGATCTACCCAGTATTGGGATTTGACAGGTGGGAGGGGTTGTGAGAGGATGTGGGGTACTATGTAACAATATCATCCTTTTGGAGAGTGCATGGGCTTAGGCTTCCTGCCACATTAAGGAACACTTTATACTTTAATCAAAACCTGTACATGCCATTGAAAAAAGTAACTGCATGTTGAGCATTTGTTGTGTGCATTTGTTGCACTGCATTGAAGGATAGGGGTTTTGTTATGGGGAAGCTAGGGGAATACATTATAGTATTTCTATGAATAAGTGTTGAAGTATTGATTCTACCTTTAAAACTATATAAGCCATGATTATATAAGCATCATTTCTTTGAGGTCTGTTAGGTAGTTGATGTTATTTGCTATGGGTTTATGCTGTATATTCTGATGTTTATTAAACAGAGCATAAAAGTATCCCTCAAATTTCTTAATTGCCAGTTTCCACTATGGAAATTATGTAAATTATTAAGGATTAGAAACCTGGGCCAGTGAGATAACATGTTTATGCACTGAGATTTTCTTGGATGCTAAAACGGTGTGTGCATACTTATATTGTTTTTATGGAATTCATGTGTTCTTGAAAATTTTTAGTTAGCATGAATATGTTGACTTTCTGACATGGGTTCATACTCCTTATTCAAACCATATCAAAAAGGAGGATATAATATACTACTAAAGTTGGTCACAATGACTTACCTCTTTCTAAAATTGGCTCTCTGATGATTGCTGTTTCTTATTTTGGATTATGTATCATTTCCACTCAAGACCGTGTCTCGTGAAGAATTTTGAGGATAGTGTGTACAAATATAAACTTACAGAAAGCATAATAATACCTAATTGTAGGTCACAATGACCTGTTTATTTTGCCACATATTGATTATTATAGCAAGGTCTTACTGATCTTTCACTGTTGATACATTTAAGGAAATTAGGCTTTTTGTTGCATTCATTGAATTGGTTACATTAAATGACCTACCAAACTTTAGAATATGCTTACCTACGAATAATGTTAAATTTGTTCATACTGTGCAGTGATCTGTATACTAATTCTAAAGATAATTGATTTATAAATCATTTGATGTTGAAGAAGGTGGGTCAAAACATAAATATAGGTCATTGTGACCTTCAGGAATACAGGGACTGTAAACGTCCTTTCCAGTTGCTGAATAATTTTTTTTTTCAGTCGTTGGGTAGAAGATTATGCAGATTTCTTGGATTGTCTTTGTATATCTTGCATGTTTAGATTAGCTAGAGTATGCCAGGACAGATTTTAGTGGAGAATTTGAAACCTCTTTTATAGTGACCATTGTAATTTGTTCAGCAAGTATCAAGTTAACAGAAACTATATTTTAAGTAATGGATAGGTTTACAGTGTATAGTGGTTAGTTGCACTCCCTTTAAATCTCACCAGTACCCTACCCAATATGGAGGGAGGGTTGTGAGGGGATGTAGGGTACAATGTAGCAAAACATCATCATTTTGGAGAGTATATATCATCAGGGATTTGGTTTCCTGCCACATTGAAAAACAATTCATACTTTAACATCTGAGTGATTTAAAAAAGCCTGATAACTGCAAGTTCAGCATTTTGTTATATGCATTTGGTCCACTACATTGAGGGAGGATTGGGGTGTATAGAGAAAGCATTACCGTATTTCTATGTGTGACTTTCACTTCATATTCCTATTAATAATAAAAGTGTGCCTCTTGTGATAGTACCTGAAGTCCCATTTGAATATCTTGGTATTTTACATATTTCTTGTCAATGTGATAAATGGATGCTAGTGTATATAAGCATACTATGTTGAATCTGTGTTGAAAGTACCGGGTACATGTACCTATGCCCTGATAGGGTTTAACTTCTTGTAGAACATTATGACAAGTTTTCATTTGCTCTAGCTGTATCCTAATGTTAAGAATGTATTTAACAGGCACTTTGATTCTATATTGCCATTTTCCACTGTGTAAATGCATGCAGTTAAAAAAAATGAATGTACAAGTTAGATGCCCTTGGATCTTATGATCAGACCCAGTATATCAGCCTTTAATTCTGAATTTTATTTTGTCTTCACTAAATATTCATTTACCAGTACGAGAAATGTCCGGGAGTTTCGCGACCTACTTTGACTCATGAATATAAATCGCCGTGAACCATTTATTTTGCTTTGTATTTGTAGAGAATGTTTCCTCAGTCACAAAAACTAATTGTCGTGGATTGATTTTAAACGGACTAATCATGAATGAAAGATGACTCAAATAATAGTTGGTTTACAGTTATATATATCTGCAATGTCTCATATAAGTGAACTAGAAATACATACAATCTTATTGATATTGGACTACAATCCATGTGTACAGCATCTTTATTGTTCAAGGGTGGGACCTCTGTATTGTAGTGATTAGCACATGTACATTCTTTTCAGTAGTGCTGCCTCAATTCCCAATTTTTGATTTCTGGGTAGGATTTGGGAATGGTCATATTTAAAGTGATTGATTGTGTGTGTGTGAATTGGAATATATATTGCATGTTTTTGAAATTTAATTTGATTTATTGCAGATATGAAACTGTATTATTTAATGTTAAATTGTTCATTCCTCGGCATTACACAATGTAGAATTTAAGAGGGCGAGCATTTGTGTGTGTGTGTTTTTTTTAATAATATTTAGAATATGTAATTTATGCATGTAATATGTATATTTAAATAATTTCTGTGCATGATCAGTAGTGTCTTGATTTATTTTTAAGGAGGGATTCTTGTCTGGTTTATGATGGTAAAACGAAATATTCACATTATATTTGCTGAAAGGTAATTGTACAACTTTGAATAGAAATGATAATCTGAGTTTGAATTCTAGCAGGGACTATATTTTTGGCTGAACTGTGGCATAGGAAAATATATCTTTTCTGCTTCTTAAAATAACTATACAGAACAATGAATTTATTAAAAATTTTGAAACAATAAAAGACTAAAAGAAATTTTCTGAAGTGGCTGAAATTAATAACTATGTAGTGAAGGTTTAAAATATATCAAGTAAAAAAAGATTTTCTAAACAAAGTACAATCTTGCTAGCTTTTGAAAGCTTGCAATCTATTAGAACAGATTTGAGCAAAAAAATTGGTAAAAAGTGAATTCTCTCTCTTACTGAATGGTCAATATTTAGCTCACCTGAGCTGAAAGCTCAAGTGAGCTTTTCTGATCACCCGTTGTCTGTCGTCCGTCCATCTGTCCGTCTGTCCATCCATCTGTAAACTTTTCACATTTTCAACTTCTTCTCAAGAACCACTGGGCCAATTTTAACCAAACTTGGTACAAAGTATCCCTGGGTGAAGGGGAGTTTAAATTGTTAAAATAAAGGGCCAAGTCCCCTTACAAGGGGAGATAATCAAGAAAAGACAAAAATAGGGTGGGGTCATTAAAAAATCTTCTTCTCAAGAACCACTGGGCCAGAAAAGCTGAAACTTATGTGGAAGTATTCTGGGGTAGTGTAGATTATAAATTGTTAAAATCATGACCCCCGGGGGTAGGGCGGGGCCACAATAGGGAATTCAAGTTTTACATTGAAATATATAGGAAAAATCTTTAAAAATCTTCTTCTCAAGAACCACTGGGCCAGAAAAGCTGAAACTTATGTGGAAGCATCCTTGGGTAGTGTAGATTCTAAATTGTTCAAACAGGACCCCCCGGGGTAGGGCGGGGCCACAATAGGTATTACAAGGGGGGGGGGGGGAATCTGGTAAAGAACAGCATGGCCAAAGTTACTCAGGTGAGCGATGTGGCCCATGGGCCTCTTGTTTTGGTGTTTGTATCTTTAAATGACTACTTTATCATGTGAGAATAAAAAAAAAATTAAAATATAGAACTCATATAAAAATAACTGAAATAGAGGTCAAATTTAATCTAAGTGATACTGGTACTTTGTGACATTGTGTACTTCAATGTATGAAAATTTCATTAATTTTAAATATGTTAAATATGAAAAGAATCCCTCTTTAACGTATATTTTGTAGAATGAAGAAATCAGCTGTGTATTGTGAATAATTAATAATCATCTGATTATAGGATATGTAATTATCAATTGTGTAATGTATAATGTTTGTAAACTATGTGATGTTGTAACATGGGATTATATTTTTTATGCAAACAGTCTTAAGTTTTTCTCATTTTCCTTACATAACTTGTTTGTTTAAAAGGCACTTTGAATTATCTAACCCCCCCCCCTCCTTTCGAAAAAAAAAAGGATATTTGTTTTGCACCTATTGGTCAGTCAGCATCAAACAGACATCAAACTTAATACCTCCATATACACCTGATACATCTTATGGAGTATAGATGGCCTCTATCTGAGTTTTGAGGTTACAGTGGCAAAGATCATGGGTTAAACTATTATGAAAATAGGAAAATATTGTCCTTTCAGTATCTTGAGAAACTTTACATTGACATAAATCAAATTTGATACATTGGTACTTTTAAAGGGTAGATGACCCTTATTGATTTTGAGGTTACAAGATAAAAGATCAATCTAGGCTCAAACAAATCTGGACATAGGATGATTTTTCCAGCTCAAAATAAAATAAGAATCATTTTCTTGACAGACATCAAATTTTGTGGACTGGTACTCCCTAGATAAGTAGTAAATGACTAGCTCCTTTTGATTTTGAGATCACAAGTACAAAGGTTAAAGTCAAAATTCTAGGGCCAGGTTTCTGTCCTTGAAAGACATCAAACTTGACCCCCATTGATGTCAAAGACATTTTAAATACCACATGGGATATAAATGCTTAAAAGCATTTGTCCTATCTAATTCTCTCATATGCCGAGTTCTTTTGAAGTTTGAGGTTTCCATAAATAGGAAATTGTTCCCATATTCAATTTAGGTCTGCAAGAATGATGATCGACCATTGTTGATTCATGTCATAACCCTTGCATATGCCATGGACTTAGTTTTTGTATAAAGATGTGATTTAGTATCTTTTTTTTTTTGCTGTGTGGCATCGGAACCATTGCGTTAATTTTGTGAATTTATCCAAAAAAAATTATACAAAACATTTCACCTTTGCATATGTAAATTATGTACTGAACATCATATTAAAGCTTAGTGTATGGGTGTTACAATTTAGATGTGTTATTTGTTTTTGTTTTGTTTTGTTTATTTGTTTTTTTAGTGTGCTTCATGTGGTGTTAATAAGAATTTGTATTAGAAGTAAAAGTGATTAGGAAAAAAATTAGGCTTGTTTCCTGTTATTATGAGCAAAATATAGACTAAAGACAGTAAAGACAAGGCCCATATTTTGCATCATGCAATGATTGCAGTCTGATACGTGCTCCGGTGAGGCTGTGTCTGACCTACAGGGCACAGAATATCAAGCTTTAGTGAACATGGTTCACGGCTTTTACATGCAGCGTTCAAGCCTTGCATTTGAAATGCACCTATAGATGTTTAGTATGGTGGTTTGATGATTTAGAGTAAAGTTCTCATTATTGAAATTTATGAAATTATGATAAACAAAAACTTGTGAGGAAAATTTTCTCTGCAAAATTTATTCATTTATTAAAAATATTATGTGGTATTCGAACCCTAGCAATAAAAAACCTAAGTACATGTGTCATTTTCTTTTGAGACTAGCACGCTAACCACTAGATTATACAAGTCCTGATAAACAGTGATTTCAATTATTTCTCGAAAAGATGCGAATGTTATGTCATAAATTAAAGTATATTTTCAAGGTATAGGTCTTTGCTCCATGTTTTTGGTAACTCAAAAATGCACTTTGAGGATTAACTTTCCAAAAAACGGAGCGAATACCCTACTCATATCGAAAAACAGTGTCATAGTATGCATGGTAAAATGACTCTCTTTGTAGTGTGTGTATTATATTTAATTTTAATGTTATATTTGTAGATGAAATATCAAGGAAAATTTTAATATAACTGAGATTTAATTTTTCACCTTTATGTTTGTCACACTATAGGCTTTTCGGTTGTCTTGTTCACTCCTTTTCTTTCATTATGTAGTCATCATAATATAAAATTCAAATCGAAGCTGTATGTCAAATAAATAAATTCGGAACACAAATATTTGTTGGTTGGTGATGAGTTTTTTCGTCAAATCTATCTTTCTCTCTTTCTCCCCTATTTTTTTTTCTGGGAAAAAATGTGCGTATTTGTGCATAGGCAGCTACTCGCCTGATAAGTGATAAATCATAAAACCCTCAGTTTGACTTCTAGATGCATGTATTTAGAAATATAACAACATTATGGCATGTCAAAGGTTGCAATATTGGATCTTTTCCATTTGTATTGTATAATTTTTATTTACATTCTATAGTTTTCCATTTGTATAATTTTTCATTTGTATTCTATAATTTTCCATTTGTATTCCATAATTTTCAATTTGGACTGTATAATATTTATTTGTATTCTATATTTTCCATTTGCATTGTAAAAAAAATAATTTGTATTGTATGATTTTTATTTGTATTCTATATTTTCCATTTGCATTGTATAATTTCTTATCTGTATTGTTAAATTTCTTATTTGTATTGTAAATTTTCTTATTTGTATTCGATAATTTTTCATTTGTTTTGTATTCGAGAATTGTTTATTTATTTCATTACGAAGGATTTCATTGATCAAGTTTAGTCTTTTTTGTAGTATTGTGTTCAAACAAGCGAGATGTTTCGGGTGAACTGCGCTCCTCTATTTGCATGGATGCTAAGGGACGGTCATTTAATTCTCAAGGGGGTGGGGGGGGGCTAGCAAAATTTGTCGAATAAGATTATTTATTTTCATGCTCTTGCTGGAGATAATATTTATGTCCAAGATGACCAGAGACAAGGAGAAGAAGAAGGAAACGAAAAAAATCTGCCCAAACCTGAAAACTCCATTTCTTTGGGGTGGGGTGGGGGTTGAGGTACCGCCAGTCAAGATCAAATTTTTATTTTCTCAGACAACATTTCTAAGGACAGATTATTTATTTGCTATCTCCCAGCGCTCCCTTTTCATCTAAATGGCCGTCCTCTAACATGCATGCAAATACATATAGGGGCCCAGTTTGCTTTGAGCACCAGGAACATCTCGTTCATTTTCAACACGATACAGGCTAAATCGTAACAAAATAAATAAACAATCCTCGGATACAATACAAATGACAAATTATCGAATACAAATAAGAAATTTTACAATACAAATAAGAAAAGCAACAATACAAAAAAGAAATTATACAATGCAAATAAAAAATTATACAATTCAAAATATTTTTTACAATACAAATGGAAACTATGGAAAATTATAAAATTCAAATGGAAAATTATAGAATACAAATTGAAAATTATGGAATACAAATAAAAATTATACAATACAAATGGAAAATTTTACAATGCAAATGGAATAGATTGAATATTGCAACGTTTGACTTGCCATAATAATTTTTAAAATGAAATGTAGTTTAACTACGTACTGCAAAAATATTTGTTGGCTTTGAAGCAAAAAATTATAAATAATATATATATATATATATATATATATATATATATATATATATATATATATATATATATATATATATATATATATATACATCAATGCAAAGAAAAGATAAATGCCTATATGAAACATTTAAAGAATGGGAGATTGAAAATCTTCATATGAAATTTTGTAAATTTATCATTGGATCAGGGGAAAAAGTACCAATATTGCAGTTCTATCAGAGCTGGGTAAACAACCAATTTTTATTCTATTATAGCAATTATCTCTTACTGGCATATACTTGAGAACATGCCCGAGAATTCTTTGTTATACAATGCATACAAAGAAAGTATGATCTTGGACAGTTGTAATATAAATAGCTAGATTTCAAATGTAACATATTTATGTAAGAAAATGGGCATTCTTTCGTCTAAATGTAAATCAATGAAACTAATACCTTTAAAGAAACAGCTGAAAAAAATTATTAGAGAGGATTTCCTTCATCACTGGTTTTTAAAAGGAGAAGAGGGGTTATCTGTCGGGTAAACTTACAACATATTTCTATGTAGAAAGAAGTTTTGAAATTGAAAAGTATTTATTTATTTTTTAAAATTTGAACAAAGAAAAATTATATGTAAAGAATCTGGGGGGATAAGACGAGCCATGTGCCCATGCCCATTTTTCGGCTATGCAAGAACATTTTTTGGAAAAAATCTCTCAATTGTTCGAATTTACTTAAGCATTTTAATGTTAACAGTAGTTTTCAAAATGATATTTATATTCTAAACAAGCTAAACAGTTGACTTTCATTTACTGTCACAAGTGTCTAACATGGGTAGGGACTTCTATTAATTAATCTGCATATTGAGTGTTAACACTTATTGTGGAGATATTATAAAAATGTTTTACATTGTATATAATGATAGTGGTGATCTAGAAGCGCTTGTAGTAAAAATAAATAAAAACGGGAATAAAAGTATACAAATATCTATTATAATTTTTATCCGGCATTTTAAATAATTTACTGTAAATGAGTTCATTACTACATACATATATTTTATTTCCAGTGAAAAATATGTTATTCCTATAGACATTTTTTATAAAGTAAAACAAAATTACCCCACCCCACCCCCCAACAAAATCAAAAAATTAGAGCATGACTCGAACACTTTCCTCAATAAACGTCCCTTTAAAGAGCTCCTCGCTAACCACTAGACCACGGAGTCACACATACATATCCATGTAAATAGCATACAGTTCTCTATATTAAGCAAGCGTATTTGGACTTAGAATTTTTTAAGACCACGGTGAAAATTTAACTAAGTTAACTTAGTTTTTTATGTAGAGTGGGTCTTCATACCAACTTTTTGCAAGTGTAAAAAGCAACATCTGTCCATTGTCTTTCATTAATCGTTCTCAAGGAAATGGTACGATGACCCACTCTATTTAAAAAATGTAGTTATATCATCCAATTTATGTCAGCTTTTGTGAAAATTGAGCGTGATGCCATTTTGTTGTGTTAATCAGAATCATTTTCGCTGTTACAGTATTCAGGTTTTGTCAAATTTGTATGCAAATGGTAATAAGCATTACATTAATTCAACAAAAAGTGAAATTTTTGTAAAATGAATTTATTGATTTTTTATCGATCGTTATGTAGGCATATGGCTCGGCTTATCCCCCAGTTTCTTCAGAATAAGTGCACATAATCTCAGAATTGAAAGTGGAAGATATGAAAAAAATGTAAACACAGAAGGACACCAAACCATCCTTGCAAGAAATAAAAGGATTTGTAGAATGTGCGACATGAATTGTGTAGAAGATGAGAATCAACTCACTGATTGAATGTCCATTATTTAAACATGATAGACATGATTTTTTTGAGAATATTGCTATAAATAATAAAAAATTTCTAGTTTTGATAACAAATAAAGAAAATTTTTGTGGATTATGTCTGTTGCTTATCAAGCTGGGTAATTTTTTAATCAATATATTAAAAATAGGAAATAGTGAATTATACAATATTAAAAAGAACCAAATAAATGCACAAGAGTAATAATATTAAATTATTAATACTTTAGTACAAATATACATGTTACAAATTCTTGGTATGCTGATTATATATATATATATATATATATATATATATATATATATATATATATATATATATATATATAGGATCTCCCATGATTTGTAGTTGGATATGATTTCTTATCCAACGAGTTGTGTGTTTTTTATCCCCGAGCCTTGGCGAGGGGATAAAAACACACAACGAGTTGGATGAAAGTCATATCCAACTACAAATCATGGGAGATTCTTTTTATCCCATGTTAAATACTTCACATCCAATTTTTTACACTGTTTTATATAGGACTCCACTTTAATTTACTTCATCGCGCTAACGCAAAAACCATTGTGACGTTTAACTGTGGAATATGAAAAACTTATCCAATGAGTCATATCCACGGGATAAAGGGGTAAACATGGGATATATATATATATATATATATATATATATATATATATATATATATATATATATATATATATATATATATATATATATATATATATATATATATATATATGAAAGGATGAAAATGTGCGTCATATAGTGACACCAGTCCTGTCCACCAGTACCTGTAGCCTGAACTGCTTAGGCAGCAGTAATGAATTTCAGTTTTTGTATATACCGTGGCATAATTTGGCCTAGCAAACTGTTTACAGTTAAACTTTTTTTTCTAAATTATTTCCGTCCCAGTGAAAAGTCTGTTTATCATAGCAAGAGTTCCAAATCCTCTTAATGATGCGGTTACTCGATGCAACTTTTCATGTACGATTTCCATTCGACTTTTCAATTTTACTTTTTAATTTCGAATTGGATGAAAGTTGCAACACAACTTGATTTTATCGAATGCAAATCGGATTAAAAAAAAAATAGCAACGTTTTACCACATCCATCTTCAAATTTAAGCCGAGCCACGGGTTTTGTGTCCATTATTTTTCAACATATGTTTGTGAAAAAAAAATATAAATACAAAACCCGTGACTTGCGACGATGGGCCACGTCTTAGGGTTTTAATGGAGATTTTTTTTTATTGTTCTATGAATGCCTCTCGTCTCCGTAAAGAGAATTTAAATTAATATAAAAACCTTGTCAATAAATTGTATACTTCGTACAACTTTACAGCTCTTGCGGTGCAGTGTCAGAAATTTTAAATGTTTATCTGGCCATTGCTAACAAATGTTTTTCCTCTCCTAACCCGGTTGGAATTGTGCGAAAAGGGGTGGAATCTCGTTGTACATTTTTGTGTCCAAATCAAGGAAAGTATTTGGTAATATTTCTTGCATGTACTCTGGAACAGAACTTTACAATTAAAAAGAATTGTTAACACACACAGACGGACAATGGTTGAAGAGACATCATCATTCTATAGTCCGGTTTTCTTTGTAAAATTAAGAAAAATATAAAAACAAAAGCCGAGAAAAACCCGGAAACTAAATTCTAAGTTGAGAGAGAAAATTGTTTTTTATTGGTAGTAACACTTTATAGGTTTTAATCTGTGTATGATCTCTTGAAAAAAATGGATTTTAATGGAATTTCCTTAGTAGAAAACCTTCTCTAGAGCCAGTTTTTCCGTGGGGATTCCCTCTCTAAAACAATTTTTCCGGGAAATACTTTTTTTTGGGGGGGGGTCTACCCTACAAAGTCGGCACTTCCCTAACAAAAAAAAAATACCATAGGTAACTATAATTAACTTAAATTTACTATAGTTAGCAATAGTTAACTATGGTATCCACGTTTTTACTTTTAATAGTTTTTACTTTAGTAAATCAAAGTATTTTCACTATGGATTTCAGATTGTTATTTTTTATGTTATCTAATTCATACATTCAAATCTTATATATTAAATGGAAGTATTATTTTTATATTCACATATTATTTCCAAATCTTACACCACTGCCATTGTATCGTAAGAGATTTTAAGCTTTGAATTCTTAAAAGAGTACCAGAGTATAGTTTCATAGTAAACCATCGTATCAAAGTTTTCACTATAGTTAACTACAGTAAATTTTTGTCAGGGTTTTACTTGGTGGAAGTTATTACGCCTTTCCAAAAGGCATAATTACGCCTTTTGTTTTCAATACATGACTAACTTAGCCCACTCCGAGGGCTGAAATCTTACCGTCGGGACATGAATTTCACAATTAAATATAGGGCTAATTTCTTCAGTAATAATTTAAACATATTATAATTAGATTTCCAGGAAAAAAGATTTTAAAATGTGTAATATATTTTCAATGTTAAACCAACTTAGTCCTCTGATTCCAGACACCTCTACCAAGGGCTCATGGATTTCACAAATTTGGTTGAAGGCTAATTGTATATTATACCCATTCAAATAGTTTGCCTGCTTTTTTCCAAGAGGAGAGAAAAATATTTAAATTGACATGAATTTTTAATACATGGCTAGTCCGAAATATCTGACGTTTTCCAGGCTTTTTTCACGATTTTGATATTTTACGTGCCAGGAAAACGTCAGAACCGGCGCCATTACGAAAACTGGAAATTCGCCGCCTCCAACCGGAGGCGGCATTCTCGGGCTGATTTTCGATACTTGCGAACCGAATTAAATGCTGAATTCACAACTTATCAATAGTACAATGCCTTTAGTACTCACCAGCATCGTTTATATGGGTTTGTTATGAAATATACAATCTTGTGAAAACATTTTATCAGACGGTCGAGTTTTCTTTACATTTCGTCCATTTTGAAATCTTGCAAGACCAAATCGAAATGTGGAGTGATATTTTCTTTTCATCGATATTGGTGAGTACTAGAAGCATTGTGCTACTGATAAATTCTAAGTTCGGCATTTAATTCAGTTTGCAAGTATCGAAAATCAGCTCCGGTCGGAGACGGTGAAATTTCCAGTTTTCGTAATGGCGCCGGTTCTGACGTTTTCCTGGCACGTAAAATATCAAAATCGTGAAAAAAGCCTAGAAAACGTCAGATATTTCGGACTAATACATGGCAAGCAAAGCCCGTAGCTGCATCTGCCTGTATCCTGGATTTCCACAAGTAGAGTGTTGACTTCTCTTAATACGCATGCAAATAGTTGTCTACGAGATGTGCAAGAATATAGAAAATACTTTTAAATATTGCATAAATAAAGATGGCTTTGGTTCAATCTTTCAAGTATTTATTAATATAAAATAACGCATTTCCATTTTTGGATTTTGGATATAACGCCTTTTCAAACGGGGGGGGGGGGGGGGGCTCCCCCACCACTTTTTGGGAGAATAGTGGGGCTCCCCCACCACTTTTTGGGAGAATAGTCTTGCTATAGTTTATATATATATATATATATATATATATATATATATATATATATATATATATATATATAGTATATAAAAATTCATTTATTGGTTGCTTGGTCCCTGAACATTTTGTTGCAGTATATATCGTCAAACTCTGGCAAGTCATTGTATTTAAGGTTACATATCAAAATTAAGTTGAAGATAACAGTTATACTACAAATGATGAAAAGTTATAAAAAGATTCCCCTCGAGTATAGGCATTTTAGTAGTTTTTTTCGGGGGAGGGCGTGTTTCTTGTTTTTTGTTTGCTTGTCATTTTTTGGAAGGTTGCCCCCCCCCCCCCTTCATAAGCACGGGCCTGTCAAAGGCATAATAATGGCTCTTTAAAAGGCATAATAACGCCTTTTGAAAAGGCATAATAACGCCTTCTAGAAAGGTAATAACGCCTTTTTAAAAAGCGTAATAACGCCTTTTAGAAAGGCGAAATAACGCCTTCCTTTTAGAAAGGCGTAATAACGCCTTTTAGAAAGGCGTAATAACGCCTTTTTGAAAGGTGTAATAACGCCTTTTGAAAAGGCGTAATAACGCCTTTTGAAAAGGCGTTATAACGCTTTTTGAAAAGGCGTAATAACGCTTTTTAATTTTTTTTCTTCATAGATTGATCCTAATAGGCTTTCGTACAATGACGTACATATTAACTGATATATACAATATTTTACTACTTAAAACAATAAAATGTTTTTCTATGTTAATAAGGGTCTTTTACAAACAAAAAAATATATTTATCTAACTTCGTGGTGGTGGTGGGGGGGGGGGGTGTTAAAGGTTCTAAATTTTTTTCACAAACAAACTGCATTAATATACAGATGGGATAATTTGACTATGCTGCAGCGATAAAAATAAAGACGGGAGGTGGTTGTTACCGGCCTTTCAGTGAAGATTTTCAATAGTAAAAATAATGTTTGGAAAAAAGTGGGGGAGGGGGGCAGCCCCCGATACTAGGTGCCTGCTAAAAGTTTATATTCATATTGAATTCGAAATTTTTCTAAAGCAAAAAAGTTTTTATTAATGTGTCCCGAGGGGGCCACTCCTTTAGGGCGAAGGCATGGACACTTGTTTCACTGAGGCCCGTAGGAGGCAATTTGTTTTTTTTTTGGGGGGGGGGGGGGCACAGCCATTCATTTTTCATTTGACAGTTGAGGGGGCACTACCAAAAATTCCCTGAATTCCTTGACAAGCAAAAAAAAAGGGTCTTCAACTACCAAAATTTCCAAAAAAGGTCATCAGACGTTTTTATTGAGGGGGCACAAGCATATAGTATCTATGTTTACTATAGTAATCTATATATCGGCAAAATTATAGGGGGGGGGGGCACGCCCCCCCCCCCCCGGCTCCTACGGTCATGTGTTTCTTTTATAATTTATTTTTACCCAGTATAATAAAAACACCATTGCAAAGTATCTAACTTAGAATCACAGAGGACCCCTTACCCAGAATCGCAGTCATGTACACTTCCAGAGAAAATGTTATCAGGTTGTAATTTTGGAATTCACTAGAGGGAGGTAAATGCAAAAATTACAACATTATAACTACCGGTATTGTCTTCTACGATAATTTATCTATCCAATCATATATATGGCATGCTTGTCTTTATTTTCCATTTTCTCCATAAATAAAATAGCAAATTAATATCACACCATGAAGTGGAATGTATCTTCGGATCTTCGGTTTTTTCGCCTTCGCATCTTCACACTTTCGCCTTCGCAACTTCACAGTGTTAATTTTTTCCAAGTTTTCTAGGCCTGTAGAACAGAGGAGGTGTGTGTGTGGGGGGGGGGGGGGGTGGCGGGGGGTTAGCTCTGGTACTTTTTTGTGTGCCGCCGTTATTTATATTGCAGGTTGTGAGAAAAGTTTGGAGAAGGTACAAGGTTATGTTTGACAGGAATACGCGAGTTTCGAGATTGTAACTCTCCTACGATAGAGGCGCAAAAAGTATCCATATCAGCATGGAAATGGGACAGGTTGTTAATGTATACAAACACGCATAAATAAATGAACGATGGCTATGGCTTTTAAAATTCATTAAATGTTATAGAAAGATGATAATGCTTAGCAATGATCATTTTGATGGTTTTATAAAGCTCTACTGTACATATTTACAAAATTTACTTTCATTCAGGATACTAGAAATCGAAAAAACCGTCATAGTCTTTGTAAGAAAAATAATTCTTTGATTGTACAAACCTTTTCTAAAAAGTTATTGGGCTATTTGAAGTTATTATAAGGGAAAGAGTCATTCAGAATGCCGACGTACAATGATCAGATGCGTGTGTATTTATGAGAGATCCATATCTTTTCCCTCGTTTGATAAGTTCTTATCCTCTGATATTTTATTTTGTTCCGATTTTTATTTTCTTTTGTTCCGACTTTTTGTTCGTAGAAAAAATTGACGCCTTTACTTTAATTCGGTAATTTTCAAGTTGAAGAGTGCATCCCGACAATCAGTTATGATGGTATATCGATGATGTAATGTATAATTGTCCCACCTGCCTGCTTACGCGGGAACTCCCCTCCGTAACGAAAAAGCGCACCAAGGGAGATAATCTCGAAACAAGCGTATTCAACATAACCAAGGGGAGTGTTCTATTAGAATCCTTATATATGTTATCGTTAGTTTTAAAGAATTTTCTCTGACGACATCTGGAAAACCAGATCATCAAAAGTCAAAACGGTTACTACGACTTTTCAACACTTTATATAACCAGTCCCTGTGATAATTAAAAAAGAAAAACCCAGCCTATTTGACTCCATTTAATAAGAATGGAGTGCGCTAATGTTCCTATCTTCTCCTTGTCATCTGCAAACTTATTTTGCAACCAAAAATAAAAAAAAAAAAAATCCTGATTCAACACACAAGTACACGTACTCTGAAGCTAATATTATAATATTAAACAGATGTCTGAGTTCCTCATTGAGAACCAGCAATCTGTTGAAATTACCATTGATCTAATTGTGCCCTTTATTACTGTAGCACACTTTTTTTATGCCCCCGTAATCGAAGATTCGGGGGCATATAGTTTTTGCCCTGTCCGTCCGTCCGTCTGTCTGTCTGTTTGTCCGCAAAAACTTTAACCTTGCCCATAACTTTTGATTGGTTGGAGCTATGCCTTTCATATTTATATGTGTATTCCTTAAGACAAGACCTTTTTTAGGTACCATCATATTTGACCTTTTGACCTTGACCTTGGAGTTTGACCCACTTTTGCAAAATTTTATGAGACTTTAACCTTGGTCATAGCTTTTGAACAGTTGGTGCTTGGGCTTTCAAACTTCACATGTGTATTTCTTGTGACAAGACCTTTATTTGGATACCAACAACTTTGACCCTTTGACCTTGACCTTGGAGTTTGACCTTCTTTGAAAAAAATTTAACCTTGGTCATAACTCTTGAACAGTTGGTGTTAGGGCTTTCATACTTCACATATGTATTTCTTGTTACAAGACCTTCCTTTGGATACCAACGACTTTGACCTTTTAACGTTGACCTTAATGTTTGACCTTCTTTAATTTTGAAAAAAATTTAACCTTGGCCATAACTTTTGAATAGTTAGTGCTAGGGTTTTCATACTTCACATGTGTATTCCTTGTCACAAGACCTTTCATGGATATCTACATCTTTCATTTTTGAAAAACTTTTACCTTGGCCATAACTTTTAAACAGTTGGTGCTAGGGGTTTCATACTTCACATATGCATTCTTTGTGAAAAGATCCTTTAGATACCAATAACTTTGAACCTTTGACCTTGACCTTGGAGTTTGACCTACTTAAAAAAAAATTAACCTTTGCCATAACATTTGAACGTTTGGTTCTACGGCTTTCGCATTTCACAATCATGTGTATCACTTGTGACAAGACCTCCCCTTGGGCACCATGTGACCTTGACGTTTTACTTACTTTCAAAAAACTTTAACCTTTGCCATAACTTTTCAACGGTTGGTACCCGGGCTTTCATTCAAAATTCATTTCATGAATTATGAATTTCCATTCATAATTCAAAAACTTTTACATGAAAAGAATACGTCCCTTGTTGAGGCCATTAGTTCGACATTAAGTTATGTCGATGACGTTTTATAAATGAACAATCGCATATGTTGATCCGCATACCCAAACTGAACTCTTTACTAGAGAAGACATTGATGACTAACTGTCAACTAAATTTTATGATAAACGTAATAACTTTATTATATGCCATTATCACTTGCATATCGGGTTATTTTCTCCCTGGAGATTCGATACACAAGAGCATGTTCTATGTACAAACAAATAAGTTGATAATATAAGGGTATCAATGATCTCATGTACAGTCACCATTTTGCAAATTCTATGATCGATACAATTACCTTGTTTACAAAAACAATCTGTCGTTAGGTTGGTTGACTCACTTGACTGATGTCTTTCATACAAAATGATATGTTCATATGGAATTGACTGCGTATTTCTCCATTTTTCGATCATGGCAAAGGGCGTGCGGCTGGTGTAATCTCTCGACAGGGAAAGCTTACTCCTCCATGGCATCTGAGCCCACTTCTGATGTTTTAAAAGTTTGCTCTGCTCACAATTTATATTGTTTTATTGAACTCTCCAGCATGATTTACTGTCAATCAGACGGATCCTTGCGGTTTTGTCTCGATATGAGAATGTTTAACTCGAAGACGCGTAAGGATTGCTATATGCTTCCTCGGTTTGATGACGTCATAGATACCTTGTATGGAGCCAAGTTTTTCAGTAAACTGACCAACACCTACCAGGTCGTATATTATTCATGAGAATTTCTTGACGTTGTATTTCTTGAAATTCTTCAATAGCTTTTTACTGACATTAGCCCTACCAAGTGAAAGGTTAACCAGACGCTCCCTGGTGTCTTTTGTATGAGTTCATTGGGATAAATCGAGTCAACATATGAATGAAAGTAATTATTGTTAATTGATAAAACGTCGATATATCTGAATGTTGAGTTAAAGCCCACAGAAGGATTTTTCTTCTTCTCATAAAGGTATTTGAATAAAGTTTGCTTCATAGGATTATACAAACTGGAGCACAATTAGATCCCATCGAAATTCTAACACATTGTTGTAAAACATGGTCTCCAAAGACTACATAGATCTTGTGAAAGAGGAATTATGGCATATTTTTCACATCAACCTCAGAGTACTTGTTTGTAGAATCAGACTGTGTTTAAACAAACTAATTGTATAATGACTTGTCACAAGACAGGAAAATTTCCAAGTTCAATTTTTCTTAAAGAAGCCGTTCTATGATATCAAATCACCTAATCTTTAATTTATCGTAAGGAATGGCTATATATGAAGTGTTGAAAATGATACGTTTGGGTGTTACTGTCTTTGGGAGAAAAAAAATTATGATTTTAAAAGTTTTGAAAATGTAAAAGTTCGTCAGAGATTGTAACATCCATAATTTATATGATTTACACAATTTCGTGAATATGTTGAAGCATAGTGCGTTTTAAGTTTCTCCTTCAAAACAGTTAATATTTTTGTAAGAGGTAAAAATAAGAGATTGGTAGAACATTTGCTAGGACCTGCATGTATCTTTCCTGAAGTTAAAGAATCCGAGTAGATAGGATAAATCGAATTCACTTTCGTTGACAGGAAAATTAAGACCATTTAAAGACTGAAGCGTGTTTCTGAGGAATTTCATCCTTAGAGAGTGAACCTTGGAGTATAAGTTGGATTTCCGAAAAAATAAAAGAATTAAGCCCATATTCTTCTAGCAGATCGCTACTAGTAACTAGATGTCCTTGAGATGTGTAAGTCATGCATGGATATGAATTCTGCTGTTTTACAGATTCTATATCCCAATCAATTGATCAAAATTTCGGTTTCAAATACATACAGGTAAATACTGTTAAACTGGTTACCGGTATTTTTGTCGTACAATTTTGCTGTCCTACTGCCGTATGTACATGTGTATATAAAGCTATATAATCGATACAGGATACAGGATTCTACCACATCTTGTCCCAGTTTTGGGAAAAACAAAATAATAAAATCGTGCATTTTTAATCCTATTCGGTAGTTAAAAATGAGATATATATATCATAATAGACATCTGAGAGGAGAGGGGTTAAAGGGGGTCCTTTAGATTTTCATTCTACTACAATATGTAGTTCATCTTTAATAACTTTTGTCAAAGATGACCATGAAAAAAGATAAAAGGTGTACTGAACAACAAAGATTTGTATTTTTGGGACGCTATAGGTTTCCTGGTTTCAGTTCGATCTTATTATTATTTAGAAGAAATTCAAATTCTGAAACTGATAAAAAATTTATTAGTATTTAGCTTTACATATGAATCATACATAACAACTTCCAGATCGAACATAGGGCAAAACGCTGTTGTTGGGGGCCAATATTCAACAAGGTCAATTAATTATTTTCAACACGTTTATGTCATAAGTGCCGAAAAAAATAGATTACAAAGATGTTGAAAAATGACCGCGGGTATAAATTCCACGACTTTTGGTCTCAATTTTCAACGTTGAAAACCTCCCCTGGTTCAATATTCAACGTTGAAAAATGAACTTCGGGTCAATTTTCAACACGAGTCAAAATTCTACGTTACAGTCCCACCCCTTCTTCGTCATGTATGATCACGCCTCTCGCCCCAATAGCTGTCCTCGTTTTTATAGGAATCAATATAAATTTTATTTGCAAATAACGTTTATTAAATATTATCCAAAAATAATGTATGATATCCGAGTTAAATTGACATTCCTCTACAAGTGTTAAAGACAATAAAAAAAAGAAAGCACGCGTTATATCTTTAAATTTCATAAAACTATAGAGTATACATTTATGTGAAACTGTTGTATAAAAAAGTTTATCCCATGTTTACCCCCTTATCCCATGGATATGACTCATTGAATATTTTTCATATCCCACAGTTAAGTGCAGTTGTGACGTCACAATGGTTTTTGCGTTAGCGTGATGAAGTAAAATAAAGTGGAGTCCTATATAAAGGCCAAGGCTCGGGGATAAAAAAACACACAACTCGTTGGATGAAAATCATATCCAACTACAAATCATGGGAGATCCTATATTTAAATTATGATTAGTATCCTTAATATTTATTTTCGTCTTACTCATGTTGCCTTATAAAAGTTTGGGGGAAACATTCACATTAAAAAGCTTTCTAATATGCATGTTTACAGTTTCAACTAGCTGCAAAACTCAACAGAAAAAAAAGTTGGCGGATATCACAGATCTACGACGCTTGCTATTTTTGGACTTATTTTCCTACAAAACAGCCTATGTATCTCTCAAAATATTCTTAAGACATTTCTCTACTGGTGTTATAATTTTATTATCCTTTTCGAGGTTCGTGAAGACGCATATAACAGAATTTCTTAGATCTTTAGCAGAAACGTATTTATTTAGCTTTTTAAAAGGCTTGCCTGACTTATGCAATCAATATGTATAGAACGTATTTAACACACTCATTCAGTAGAACATTTCCAAAGAAAAGACACGAAGATTTACCCGTGACATTTGGCGCGAAAAAGCGCGAAGATTTACCCGTGATATTTGGCGCGAGAAGGCGCGATGATTTACCCCCGTGACATATGGCGCGAAAAGGCGGGAAGACCCGTGACATTTGTGTCCCCCTTTCCTAGAAGACAAATGGACTAATCCAGTAGTAGAGATCGAAACGCAGAAAAAAGGTTTCACGGACATGTCCGTTTAGGGAATCACATGGAATAAACAGTTGCATGCGAAAAATTAAAGGAAGTAAATGCATCAATATTTTGGATCAGTTATATTATGATTTTTAACTCTGCTAACTGATGTTGTTAAAACGCAGATAACAAATTCCGATGCAAATCAGCTTGTTCAAAATTTAACTGGGTAGCTGTCAACCTTTACTTTCGCACCAGAGAAAAAAAATTATCCCTTGCCTGCCTGCATGTCGTTCGTGGCGTCAAAAATGTCTTTAAAAAAATTGGTTTCAATAAACTGATGGCAGATATGTATTGTGAAAATAGAAAATAAAGGAAACCCTTTCCCCCGTGATATTGATTGCTGGAAAAGTAAAATCCATCTACATATTTTGCTTTTGCAAGAATTCCCGGTCTAGTATTTTGATATGCACATTTAAATATATTGACAGTTTTCCATAAATATTTATACAAAAGTAGCTTGTTTTTGGAAATTTGAAGGGGGGGGGGGGAGGGTTGGTGGGGGGTGTGCACCGCCAATGAGTGTCATACTTAAATAGGAATATATATGTATAGAAAAAAAAATCTTTAAAAAATCTTCTCAATAACAACAAAGCCATGATTAGTTATATTTATGTGGAAGCATTCTCAGGTAGTGTATATTTAAGTTTGTTCAAATCAGGATCCCGGGGGGGGGGGGGGTGTTAGGTTTGGACCACAATATACACATGTAGGAACAATGTTTTGCTTAGGGATACATGTATATATAGGAAAGATCTTCTCAAAACAGCAAAGCTGTAATCAATCATATTGATACGGAAGCATATTCGGATAGTTTAGTTTTTAAGTTTGTTCAAATCGTGACCCCTGGTGGTAAGTTTGGTCACAATATTTGATCAAAGTTTATGCTGATGAAAAACAGCAGGGCCATAGTATCTCAGGTGAGCGTTGTGACCCATGGGTCTCTTTTTCAAACTTTAGACGGAGTAAAAACGGATTATTGTTGATTCATACTTTCTTTTGAAGGAATTCTTTTTTAAGGATCTATCTTTTAAAATACGTGTGCATGTTCATTACACCAAGACGATTTTCACACATTCAAGCAAAAAAATAGCACGATTATGATAAAACTAATAACAAAGAATAAATAAATAAATAAATAAATAAATAAATAAATAAATAAATAAATAAATAAAATAAAGATATTAAACGATTCTATCAAAGGCATGGTTTATTCAATATAATTCCATACATTTACGGTGAAGTTACGTTTGAATTTCTTTTTCTCGACATTTTAATTAGAATGTGCAGCCGCACTTTCCGTCCGCTCCGCAATAAGGAATGTTACACTCCTCCCCCAAATCAGAAGTGGAGTAACCTTTACAATCCTTCACTGTCCTGCAAGTTCCTAGAATAAGAACCAAAAGTGTCAATTACTGTCGATCGATCGATCGATCGAGAGAGAGAGAGAGAGAGAGGAGAGAATTCCTTGCTAAGACTCATCATGAATGTTGATATGCCAGCAAAAAAGGTGTTTCCTCCCTCCTCTTATCCGTTAAATTAAACGTGTAGAATTTAAATTAACACCTCATCCAGTAAAAATGTATTTGTTAAATATCTGTAACATTTATTTGAAAAATAAGTCGCTTTGTAAAAACAAAAATATTTTGCTTAATGAGTAAAAACAAAATGTGAAAAAATCGAAATGCTCTATTCTGTTTTTGATGATCTGCAATGAAACAAGGTATCTCTTTTAGCTAGAAGTTACTCTCTCTCTCTTTCTTTCTCTCTCTCTCTCTCTCTCTGTGTGTGTGTGTGTGTAGACACACATACACGACTATATATATATATATATATATATATATATATATATATATATATATATATATATATATATATATATATATATATATATATATATATATATATATATATATAAAGTCATAATTATAATCTTCTACCAGATGCAATACAAATCGAATACTTACTTTCGTCGTGTTTGATGGCCTCTTTAATCTGTATATTTTTATCAGGCCTGTACGGGTAAACCTTAGCTCCATTCCTTGTTTTGATTCTCGCTATAATATAAAATATTTACATTTCCAAATATTTTTCCTTAAGCTTCTTTGCAAATTAGAAAAAGTTCATGTTCTCATGAACTACCGTGGGATGAGTAAGAATATTTCCATTGTGGTATGATTGAAATCAGAAAATGGTGTAAACTTTTTCAAAAATGATCGTTAAATGACAAAAATATGCGGCAAGTCATCAGAATTCATCAAATTCATCTCTTAAATAAATAAATCTCCCTGTAGGTCAAGATCGAAAGCATCATTGCAGTAGATTTATTAAATGAGAATATACAGAAAATAGCTAGATCGAGACGGAATGCAAAGTTAATGTCTTTCGTTTTGGGGGGAAACATTAGCAAAATCAGAGGCAAATGCATACAGTGTCAATATCAATTAATATACAGACGATCTTATCTTGAAAATCATATAACAATTTGATCAATTTCAAAGACCAACGAAGTAAGTTTTCCTCGTTGTTTCTACATCTGTAAAGATTTCATAAATCCTCATATGATTTTTGTTACCGATTGAAGAGGCACATATTGCTTCAACACCCCACCCCCTTCCTATATCCATAGTTATTGGATTCATCGAGCACATTGCGATTATTCTACAGTCACTAGTACTGCATATATACATGTATATACTTACTCAAGGAAGAGACTCCCAGGAAGAGAAGAGTTAAAATCATAAACTTCCAACAATACATGGTGTTCTATCAACAAATGGACCAAATGGACCGGATAACAAGCTTAATATAATATAGAAGTTTTAAGATAGGTGTCTTGTGTTTGATTTACAACATGGACAGATGTGAAGTTTTCAATATTGATATTTTTTTCTCCTTTTTAAAAAAGCATAAATGCTGCAGATTTTTAATTGATTGGATTTGAAGGGATGTTTACTGCAAAAGATGTTGACCATAGTTTGTGTTGTGTCTTTTTTGTGTCGCCCACGACGTATTGTTTTGGTATCTTAAGATTTGTAGAGTATAATTGATTAACATGTCTGTTATGTTATATCAGATTTATAAGAGCCATCTGACGCTTTATCGATGTACATATACTTTTGTTAACCTTATCTCCACTGTGTCGTAAGCAGGTCAATACCTGCCAACACAGGTAAAATAATAAAAACATCAATCATAAAAAAAAGATAATTAATAATAAATTAATTTTAAAAATGTCCTTTTTCATAAATAAACTTCAAACATCTTAATACAACATACCATAGACTGCAAAGCTCTCTTGTCTTTAATATGAAACAAACAAGTTTAAGGACATACGCAACGTAGTTTGAACTTTATTGTCTTTTCCCCTGGAGATGAAGAGTTCCAATAACTTAAAGAAACTGTGTGCTACATTTTTATGTCTATATATGCTGTTGTACACTTCTTCTAAAACAAGTTTGGATAAACAAAACATTTGGAATATATGTTTAGTAATTTTTGTATATTTTTCTTTGAATTATACAAGAATTCTAATTAATTGATATCTTTTCAAAACCCCTGGTAATGCATGCTGATTTTTTGTCTATGAACATCTGATGGCACTATAATCTTAAAGTAAGAATATCTTGAAAAATTATCAGTAGGTAAGGTACGTTGCGAATGTCCTTAAAACTCTTCGTATTATAAAAAAAAAAATGGTTGCATTTTTAAGTCTTCAGGACAATTTGATTTAACAATGCATATTGATTTAGCGAATGCTAGATTTAATCGTTGCTACAAGTACTGCTGAGAATTTATTCTGCATATCTAACTAAAATTTAGGAACCTATCGTTTTCCTATTAATAACACAGGCACTTGGGGTATGGACCCCCCCCTCCCCCCCCACCTTTCCATTTTTTTTTCTTTTTAAATCTGGGGTCGAGGCACCTTTTTCCTATTTTTGTATTCTAATATGCACTGTATGTTATCAATAATGTAACTCTTTTGTCTCTATAAGCTGTTTTTAAATATATCGTTTTCGACTGATACATAAAAAGAGAGTTCTCTTGGAAATGGAAAAGGGGGGGTCCATATCCCAAGTGCCTGTGATTTTGATACACTGTATAAACTATTAGAACTTGTTTTCGATTGACAACATGTTAATTGTTATTTGTCAGGCCCGTAGCAACGGTTTTAAAAATTGGGGGGGGGGGGGGTAACCTCCCAAAAATATCTGATAAGCTAAAAAAAAATGAATTTCACAGTGCTCGACCTAACAGCACCAAAAAAGGAGGGTTAACTAGCAAAAACTTACTAAGCAAAAAATTATTATAACAAAAGACTATACTCAGAAAAGGGGCGACTGTCCTCTCCCCCTACCCCGCGTTCTACGGGCCTGTATGTGTTGAAAATGTATAAAACAAGTACTGATTTTGTAGTGACAAAATTAAGTTATTTTCTTTCTGAAAGAGCATATATACACAATCATATATTCATATACACATCAAATGTACTTTGGGACGTTTGTATGTTATCTTAACACTATAAAAGTTACGAAACATTTCGTTTTTTATTTTTGTTTTCGTTTGTATGTTTTTTTGTTTTTTGTTGTTTTTTTTTTTTGCCAAATTCTGGTGGAAACAAGAATTTTTTTTACTCGTAGATACCAATAAATCTATATTTGGTTACTTTATATTTGCAGTAACGACAAGAAAGATTTTTTTCTCTCTCTCACTAAATCAGTCCAAGGAAAGAAAAGAAACAGCGATATACTAAGGAATACAATACCAACACCACAAAAATTTAAATGATCTCAACCCCTTACTCCTAACAATGAGAGCCTCTCCATTAAAAAGAACCACCAAATTTATATGACATGTATTTTAGCCTGATAATAGCTTGCTGTATATGTTGTCGAATTCACAAAACTCTATAACAAATTCAAGACGTTAAACCGATGTTTCTGCAAACTACAATATTTAGCGATTGTCCGCACAGGCAATAGAAAACCAGATGAGGGAAGACATAAGTAAAACTAGTGAGATTTCAAATTTTCTACAAATCTTGACAGTTGATATTAAAGAATTTTTTTTTTGTAGTTGTTTGTAATCCACTGTGATATCTTGAATATTCATCACAAAATAAAGAAAACAATTCAGATGACTAGAATATGGAAAATTTCTAAATAATAACACCCATGTCATTTCACTATGAAATTCATATCGGTCTAAATTTCAACAGTGAAATTATCATGATATTATATAATTGGAATGTTGGAAGGTGCAAAAGCTTTGGAAGGGCATACAAGTACTTAAGCCAGTTAAAGACATGAACAACTGAAAAATATAAGCAAATCAGACTCTGGAAAGTTAGCTTTTTATAGCAAAATTGTGAATTAAAATGAATATAAATTGCAAAGTTATTTAAAGCTACCTTTGAAAAAAAGATATAGATCTGTATTAACAAAATTAAGGATCACTGCCCATCCATTATATATTGAAACGGGTAGATACTGTAAACCCCCTATTCCTAGAGAAAAACGTCTATGCTATTCATGTAAATTGTTTATTGAAGTTAAGATGAAAAACATTTTGTTCTTTATTGTTCAAATATGACTAATATATATGCAAGAATACTGATATATTTAATTTAACACATATACTAGTGATAATCCCATTAGAAAAATTGTCAATCCTACAAATATTACAACTGCTATAGAAGGATATGTTGTTTCTTGAAAAAAGTGCTTTGACACTAGAAAAGAAAGTCAGCAATGAATACTTAGAAAAAAAAATACTCTACAGAATGTTTGTCACTTTGTATATGCATGTTATTAACCGTGTTAATTTGTTTTATATTATTAATGTTCATGACTGTATGCCGACATGGTGATTGTCAATAAAGTGAACTGAATTAAGGAAAGACTATTTGATTCCGAAATTTTGTGGAGATATATTATTTATTTCCATGCCTTTGCTGGACAGAATATTTATTTTCTCACTGAAAAAAAAGACTGAGAAGCAAAAAGGGGGACTATCCAAACTTGAAAAATCTATTTGGTGATTTGAGGGGGGGGGGGGATTAGTATCAACGGTCAAGTTCCTATTATTTCTTGCCAGATTATTTATTTTCAACATTTTAAAGCGCATATTTATTTCGAAAATCTTTCAATCCTTGCCTTTAAAAACAAGTGGTCATCTAATTGCTTATTTAAGAGATAAACGTTTAATGGTTTCGCTGTTTTAACTGCATGTATGAAGACTTATGCAAGTCGTAGATTATGCAGATCATACTTTTAAGCGACTCCCCCCGCGTTACCCGTTGTATATGGTGTAACAATTCGTTTGAAAAACCGCCAATCAAACATTCGATCTAACGACAGATTATATTTGCAAACAATGTCCTTGTATCTATACCACAGAATTTGCGAAATGTTGACTTTAAACGAGATCGTCGTCGATATATCTAATTGTCGAATTGAAGGCCTTAGCAAGATACTTTTCATGTAAAAGTTTGGGGAAATTCCGCTTTATAGAAATAGGTCTGCTAATGAAGGGGCACTATTTTTACCCATTATTATTACTACCTATTATTGGGTTGAAATTCCAACAGATTGCTGGAAGTCCTTGGTCACCAAAGACTACGCAGATATTAAATAAATATACCCTATGAGGAAGTTCTTTAAGACAGTACCAGAACTACCTTTAACTGAGCATACATTACAGGTAATATACACATATATATATGTACAATTATATATGATACAAGTAAAAATAATATATACTGCTGAAAACATTCATTTTCTGCTCTGAGAAAAAAAAATGTTAGTAAAAAAAATATATAGGTGAACAAGTTCATAATAATTAATTGATTTAAATTTAATTTCTGTTTTGCGTTCCTTGATCATTTCCTTTCCGATTTTTCTTGTTCCTTGTATTGATGTAATATATACATATATGTACAAGAACATGCATGGTATCTGTTCGTTCCTATTTCATATGGTCGTTGAAAGTTGCATAATTCTGATTCCAAAGTTTCCTTATAAGTTTTTTTAAGAGACAAAATTCCTAATTAGGACATGCAATCTCATTATTTATCTCCATAAATAACATGAAAATTAAACTCACTTAAAAGTTAATAAAGCTAAGAAAACTAAATACATCTTAGAACTCTTTTTAAAAGAATGAACGTCGACATATAGCCTATCTCTGAAACAAATCAGCTAGGTACTTTTATAATTACTGAAATCAAGGTAATGCCAAAGTATAGCAAACTCAGTAAGTAATTGAGCCCAACTGCAGGAAATCAGAGAAAATTATAGATTTTCTTTCTTGGTAGTATGTAAATAAACTTCTGTGAAAGTTCCATTGAATTTCAACTGGCCCATAGGAAGCAATTTTGGGATGGGGGGGGGGGGGTGTCAACCAAACAACTAAAATCGTTATTTTTTTCCCTGACGTTATTATTGAAGGACCATAAGCATAAAGTAGCTATGTTTCCTATAGTATACAATATATCTATAAATTTATCCCTATGGCCATGTTCTTTCAAAGGTTTAAGAAGATTGAGTTGCGTTAACAAAATGGCTACCCTCGCAGTGGCGTAGCTAGCAAAAAATTTACTGTATTCAAAAAAGACAAGGGGTCTGGGGGCCTCTTTGAGGCCCCCAGGGAGCGAAGCCCCCGGAAGCTCATGGAATTTAACAGTTTTAAATCAGAAAATTACCTTGAAATATTTTATTTTATCATATATGCGAATTCAATTCTATATATATCCAACTACAAAAAAAAATTAACATTCTCCATTTGAAATGTTACATTTTACTTACCGATTTTGAAATGTTACATTTTACCTATCGATTGTTTTGAAATTATAGTACTAGCACACTGCAGTAAATTTGGGTTTTAAAATTTTTAGGGGAATAGCATATTTTATGATTTTCTATTGCTTTGAATTGACAATATTATGAAATTCGTTCTTGAAATCACAAGCACATGTTTCGGTACTAATTTTTTAACCCATAGTTTAATAAAATACTATGGGTTAAAAAAATTATTACCGAAACGAGGTCCTGTGCTTGGAATACTAAAACCATTACAAGAAACGAGTACACTACATCAAAGATCTTATAATATAAAAGCTGAAAATATTATAGTTTATTCGTAGTGAAAAAATAAATCCATATTTTTTTTTTAATTCTAAAACATATATTATTTTGAACTATTTTTGAACTTTTGACACCTTTTTTTTTTTTTGAATTTTCATTTTTGTTGAAAAATCTGTGTACTCATTTGCGTTGTTGCGTAAAGGGCGCTACGCCACTGCCTCCGCCCTTTATCGAGTATACCGTAATTTGCTATGGAAAACCTCAAATACCCGTGGGATCAACTAAAAGTATTAAATAGGAGATGCACAATATGGCAAGATGTTGTGAAAGTCTCAATAAATCTAATTCGGTGGTATGGTGGGAGGAGTTGCAGATAAGGGACGGTACGGTACCCCCAATGTTATATATAGAAGGAATGGCAGTGTCCATGTTCTGTTGTGGAAAAACCTAAATTTATATATGTTTGATTGAAAGTAAAATAGGAGATGCACAATGCCACTATGTATAATGAAGATTTGGTGAAAGTTTCATTAAACATGTTAAATACATTTAATCACGGTGTCTTAGAGGGACTTGTGCACTATAGATTCTCCTTAGATTTAAAAATATTTTAAGGCTATAATAAAAAGGAAATCGCTAAATTTCAAGATAAAGGAGATGGGTGAACATGACGAGCGATAAGCCTATAGTGTGACAAACATGAAGATGAAAAATTAAATTTCAATTATATCAAAATTTTCCTTGATATTTCGTCTAACATTAAAATATACTTTATGTAAAATCTCTACAATTTGCATAAATCCCTCAAAGATTGAAATTATTTGCCTGTGAAATATTAGACACACACTAAAGCGGGCAAAAAGAGTCATTTTCTCATACTATAACACTATTTTTCGATATGAGTGGGTCTTTGCTCCACCTTTTTGAAAGTTAATCCTCAAAGTTTGCATAAAAATATACATTTTTTGGTTACCAAAAATATGGAGCAAAGACCCACTTTACCTTTAAAATATACTTTTATGACATAACATTCGCATCTTTACGAGAAATACTTGAAGTCCATTAAGTCAAGGGTCACATCACAAACATGATTTAAATGCCACTGTTCGTCAGGACTTGTGTAGTCTAGTAGTTAGCGTGCTAGTCTCGAAAGAAAATGATACTCAGGATTTTTATTGCTAGGGTTCGAACCCCACGAATACCACATTAATTTTTTTAATAAAAGAATAAATTTTGCTGAGAAAATTTTCCTCAGAAAAGTTTTGTTTATCACACTTTCATAAATTTCAATAATGAGAACTTTACTCTAAATATTAAATTCACAAACTGAACATGATATTTATATTTCTGAAGCTATAGGCTTTCTGCACGCTATGTTCGCCCATCTCCTTTAATTAATTCTAAATAAAATTTAAATAAATTCCACATGCAAAAACGTAGAAGAACGTGTGGTATAGCAAAAAAATTTGAGCATATTAAAGGAAATAAATGCTATAATTTCAATGACATCCGAGGAAAATATTTGTAAAAGTAATTTTTTTAAATCCACCTCTACAAGATTCTGCCATAAATTGTCTCGAATCACTCTTAGGGGAATATCGGTGATTAGCGTTAATAGCACTTGTATTGAGTTCAGCTCAAAGCTAAATCGGACGGGATTTCTTGGGATGTATAAGCCCAATCTGGACCAAACTCGCATGATGCATCTATGGATGGACAATACCAGACCTGCTTCAGATGGATCTGACCAATATTTTTCAGATGAATGACCAGGTTAAAGTTTTTGGAGCAGTACCATTCTAAAGAAACTACATGTATATAAGCCTTAACTATACCTAAACTTGCATGGAGGAGGATGCAACTAAAGGGATATGCACTACCAGACTTGCTTCGGGTGCTGAATCTGACTTATGCTGTCCAGATGAGTGACAAGGTTAAAGTTTTTTTGTAGTAGTTCTGTCCCTATAAGTAACTATACACATGTACATGTATATATGTCATGAATAAAATTTCATTTAAATGATGCGTCTATAATTTGGGATGGACATTTCTAGACTTGCTTCAGATTCTGGATCCATCTGACTTACATTTTCCGGAGGAGTTAAGTTTTTGGAGAAGATACATTCCCAAGTCACTATAAGTCCTGCCAAACTGAACATTTGCATGGATATTCATCTCGGGATGAACTACAAAAAAAGGTGCGAGGTTTGCCTTACTTAGATAAGATTCGTCGAGATGAGCTTCGTAATATCTTTGATTTAGTGCCTAGATGCTTTTTATTGTCTTCCCCATTCTGGTCCCTACCCATGTTTCTATTGAATATATTTAGCCTCAGTTCTGAAAGTTATGACAATCTTGGACTCAATGATATATATAGCTCAGTGGTTACATCGATGCATTATGATGATAATAATATATACTTTCTTTTTTTCAAATCTGCTTTATTTCTAATGAAAACCAATTACTGTTGATCAATGAACCAATAACCACAATGAACTTCCAAAAGTAAATTTTATATGGGCCTTTTTTAAAAAAATACACGTATATATATACGTTGCAGAAAAAAGTTTCATCAAAACAACGGCAACGTAACTGCTTATTTTTCATCTTGGGAGAAAGATAAGTCTTGGCACAATTCGACTCACTTTAACGAGGTTCGCTCCTGAGCTTTTGAGCAGATTCTTATCTTAACCTATATTTCAAAAATTCTGCATAATGTTTTAATTCTTACAATAAATTTGGATTCTACAATGCCAGTTTAACTATATTCAGTTAAAACTCCATGATTAAATTCCATACCAAAAGCATTAAGTGAGGAACTATATTTTGTGGCGGAAGGTTTTTTAGAAGAAAATGATCATTGATTTAAGAGTATGTTAAGTTTGGATTCCTATTTTTACATGTAGTCTGCACACAGAGTTCTTTTGTGCAGTGGACTGTTTTATACTGGTCCTAAATTATCTATTTAAAAAACTGTCATGAATTCTATCATCATATTTGATAAATATAGCAAATATATTGTGGAAATGAAGAAAAAAATAGCCCTAATTTAAGCTTAAAATTAGCACTATTTTAGTAATATCTAAAAATTAACATCACAGACCCCCACTTTTAATTTTCTTTTCTGAATATATACGATACTTTTAATCATTCTTCTTAAATTCAGTAAAATGTCATTACTTTCAAATGATTTTTTTTGCTTGTTAAATTTTAATACCAGAAAAATGAAAATGTTTGAGTGCAAAAAGGTCAAATAATTGAACATGCGGAGTAATTCAAAAATTTCTTCGTTGTTACAAATTTTAATGTGTCTATTTAAGATGAAATAAGACTGTGTTTGTTCACCATAATTTATTTGAACAAAAATATTGAAGGAAAAACTTTAAAAATTGATTTATGTGTAAGACGTATTTACAGTGCAAAAAGGTCAAACTAAATGCTCTGTAGCGCCAAAAGAAGCGCATTGACCCCCATTTTTTGTTTTGATTTTTAATAAAGCTATGTGTATAAATTCTAAAAATATACTTGATAAAAAATTCTCATTACTTTTGATGGCAGGATCCAACCTCCTTAAGAACGATTAGACATGCCACTTTATTTGCAAAGCATTGTGGGATGGAATTGTTAAACCGAAAGTAAAAAAAATATAGATTCCCACCTTTTATCGTTCTTATGTGGTCAGGTGGAAATTGTTTTTGAGGTTACGTAATAATTTAACAACTCCAAATCTTCCAGCGAAATCGCACTAGGAGAGAAGGCAATCTAAGGTAAAAGTGCGTGTTTCCTCTACAGATAAAACTGCTCTTTTTTCCTGCTCCCCCCTTGGCTATCTCTCTTGTTTCGTTTCTTTAAAATAT
The DNA here is from genome assembly GCF_033153115.1 of Saccostrea echinata. Taxonomy (NCBI): domain Eukaryota; kingdom Metazoa; phylum Mollusca; class Bivalvia; order Ostreida; family Ostreidae; genus Saccostrea; species Saccostrea echinata. The sequence continues at coordinate 11,582,761 of NW_026889777.1, forward strand.
TATGTTTTTAAAAGATAAACGCAGATCATGAGTCATTTTATATATACAGTATTGGAATAAATTGATTTAAAATGCATAAGTGAAATCCCAAACCCCCCAAAATAGAGAAAATTGAGATTTGTTGTCATAGCCAAAAATCTTCAGAGAGTTTCTGCACAACTTTTTACAGAGTGACAGGGATCAATGGTAGATTATATATCTTCCTGGACCATGTTACATAATATTCACCCCTGCAAACTTAGTACTGTGTCTCGGGACAGGCCCTCACCACAGAATGCCTCCTATATATCAACAATGTAGCAGAAAACTGCAGAATCGCTCTGAAACAATTTTTGAGAAAATAAACGAAGTTGCATTGAAAATAACGGGTGCGTCGATTTACCCAAATGGACCCAAACGGAACCCACATGGACCCAAATGGAACCCAAATGGAAACCCAAATGGAATATTAAACATATATTATCGTTTTCTCAAGTTGTTACATATTTAAAATGATGAAAATAATGAACTTGCAAATGGAGAATATTAATTATTCATTTCTATTATTGTATTTTAAAATACGAATTAATCTTTTATTTCTATTTGTAATAACTTTTGCAAATCATTGAATACAAATTTGAAGTATTTCACTTTAAAATTTATATAGTTTTATTGGCTGTAGGAACCCCGGGGTGGGGGGGGGGGGGGGAGGAGGCAAGGGGCCTGTTAATTAATGCGTATTTTAAAATACAGTGTTAGAAATGAATAATTTATTAATATTCTCCATTTGTAAGTTCATTATTTTCATCATTTTAAATAAGTTACAACTTGATAATACCATAATATATATTTAATATTCCATTCCGTTTCCATTTGGGTCCATTTGATTTCCATTTGGGTCCATTTTGATTTCCATTTGGATCCATTTGGGTCCATTTGGGTAAATCGACGTGCCGAAAATAACTGTCAAATTAATTATAACAAACCTTTTTGAAATTGTGGATACCTTTCATGCAAAAAAATTAAGTAATATAATGGAAGAATTCAACACTTTCTCTCAACATCTTTTATCGAAAAATTTACACACTTGTACTTTGTTAACATTTGGAATTTTCTGGATTGTTCATAGTATATGCACTGGGTTTGATAGACTTATCTGTATTTCTTTGCTTACATTGCCAACAGAGCATGCATTCTATTGTTAAACCTGGTCCATAGGACAGTTATCATTTTAATGATAGAACATTCTTCCTAAAGCAACCTACTTAAAAATACTAAGCACCATGACTCAAGATTGCATTTAGATTTTTATTATTATAAATTCAATGTGTCAAAATGTGTTTTTATCTGTAAATTTAGATGTAAAAATCCATATTTCCCAAGGTTTCTTCCATTTATAACCAGAAAAACAATGTTGGAACAATGTCAATTAAAAATCGTGTAAAATCTTGAAATGGAATATGTATCACATTAATAATTAGGACTAATATAATAGCGAGTGCAGTGAAGGATGCAAAGCCCTGTTTGCACTGAAAGCTCTTACAACAAGCCAGGGTGAAGAGAAAATTTGGACTGTTCACATTAATCCAAATTATTTTTTTCCGTGCGCAGTAACCTCTGGATCTACAATCCTTCACAAAATGGATCTCTTCATAATAGGGCTGGGACGATACAACTTTTTCTATATCGATACGTGTCACGATATTTGAGCCACGATACAATACATATCACGATATGTTGAATTGGTTATAAAATCTATTTTTTGTATTGAAATGAACAAAACATTTCTTCACAAATAAGAATAGTTAATTGAAAGTTGTATATCTGTTTTAAAACAAAATTATTTTACACAAGTGATGTTTATCATTATGTATTTCATATTTATATTCATATTTAGCATATTTCTTTTATATATTAAACCCAAAATGTTAAATAAACAAAGAAAAACATAGGTCAGAAATTTTTTTGGCAATATTTTGATATTTCTTCATACATATTGATATGCGTATCGTCTTCACACAGAATCGATATCTCGATATATTGTCCCAGCCCTACTTCATAAGCTACATTCTTGTGGTAACAACAAAAGTTCATAAAAATAACCTCAGCTTGTTTTAACATCTGTTTAATGGACATTGCAGATAGATAGTAGATTAAATGTTCTTTGCAAAAACTATGCACTTTTCAGTTCAGACTAAAGGTCATGGATATGCAACTAATATACGTCATGGAACGTCACAGTCAAGACCTTCTTAATGTCTTGTGCGATTTCAAGAGGTGTATCTAAGTTAAAGAAGTTGAATACTCAGTTTAGTATAAATATGCAACTGTGTTTACCCCAAACAGTCGCACCAACATATTAAACCAATATTGCCATGAATATTGAGTAATAAATTGATAGTAAAGTATGAAAAATTTTGTAGCAAAAGACTTGAAAAAAAAGTTTTAAAAATAGTTTCTGTTTTCTGTTGATTTCTATAGTGCAAAACACAAGTTTTACCAAAATTTTAGAGTATATATATCTCTATTTGTTTTTCAAATAGTTATGTTTTATTAAAATTCTCCTAAATATATTTATAAATATGAAAAATCAATCAAATGTGTCAGCTTCTGAAAAGTGACATGGAAGTATAGGTGGCAGAACAATACTTTGTTTGCATTTTTTAAAAACTGATTTTCTCTGCTTGAGGGAACACTTGAACAGTTTTGTGTCCTGACCTCGTCTTAGCCCTTAATGATAAAATGATAATAAGACTTTAGTTATCACAGGATGTACCAAACAAGAGATTAAAAGATTTTTCTCTCTCTCCAGGGTTCGACACTTACATTTTTAGGCTTAGTCTGGCCGGACTAGTGCCTCAATACTTTAAAAAAGAGAAAAGAAACGTCATTGTTTAATAACGATTAATTTAAAATAAAGATAACAGTGATTTTTTTTAAATAAACAAAGCATTTGTTAAAATCTCATGATCAGGAAGTGCGATCGTATTCCTAATCTCGTTTTGTTTTCTTTAATGTTATACATATCATCCAAAACATCTTTATGTGTTATACTACATCATGATCGCTAAAATATTTAGTTTCATATCAATCAGTCCCAAAATAAAGCGCCAAGTTGGCTCGGAATTACTTAACTACCCGCCAAGAAGCTAGAAAGCTAAAAATACATGCGGGGTTTTCCAGTAAAAGTTGTGGAGAATTGAACATCGTTAATTTATTCAATTTGTTTTCCAGAAATTTTTATTGGCCCATTCGGACTAATTAGCCACAGATTTTATTAGTCCGAATGAAAATGTATTAGTCTGAGACTAACAGACTAACATTAGTGTCGAACCCTGCTCTCTGTGTGTGTGTGTGTGTGTGTGTGTAATATATATTATATTAAAAATATTTATAATATATTTATAAATATAGCTTTAGGGATAAGCATGAGTTGTTGTATATTTTTAAAAAACAAGGAAGTTAATAATGCAAAGCAGTTCATTATTGTGATTAAATATAAATACTGATAATTGTTATATCACGAGGTTAAGAAGGGTCTGAAGATGGTATAGCTGGGAGGAGTTATTGTATTAAGAAAATTAATCCCCCCTTGCATCTGCAGTGCACCCCCTTCCACCTCCCATCTCAGGGGACCTTCAATCCAGTACAGTTCCATTTAAAAATACACAGTTACATCTGTACCAGCTGTTGAATCTATGTTAAAAGTAGTCTGTTGGTAGTTTTTAGAAAAACAAAAGCCAAAAAAAAACCCAAACTATATCCTGTCTGTAAAATTCATTTGAAATTAGGTTTAATTGTGACATATGGAATAAGATTATACACCAATATTTCAAGATATGATTCACTGAAATATTTAATGCGTAGATAAGCTTATCATCAATGCTTACAGGGAAAACATTTATTTAAGATAATTAAGACAATTGCAAACTAAAAAGCTAAGTTTATAAATATAAAATTGATAAATATGTTTTTTAGGCCCCCTGCCAGCCTTGACCTATATAAAATGTCATGTTTCCTTGTAGTTTAAAACCGCAGAGCTATAGTCAAACAAGGAAGTATTTCTGTGTAGACCAGCTCGAGTTAACTGCCTCACACATTGCCAAATTCACGGAAATTGAAATGCAGGGAAGCACTTATTCAGACAAACCCCAGTTAGTGTGCTGAAACATTATGTACACGGGCAGGTAAGTTGAATTATGATTTTCTTCATAATGGAACCAAGCATGTGTAAGTTAATTATGAAGTAAAAAATACATGATAATAAATTTGTCAAAAGTCTTTTAAAAACTGATATATTATTCCTCATGCTCTTTGTTAAGGAAATGATGCATGACAAAGGGCGTGCTGTATATGTGCATTACAAACATGTGTCAGGAAAAAAAAAAACCAACATAATAATTGGATTTAAAAGAACTTTTCTAAATAGGTTCAGGTAAGGAAGTGATATACCAATTTAGAGGTGGATATTGAGTGCACCAGTGTACAATAGCTAAATACAGAACTATTAATGGTGTAGTTGTGTTTGCATTATGGTGTTACATACCTGAGAAAGGGAGAAATTAACATCAGGTAATAAAAGATGTATGTTCTACCTAGATCATGATGATTTACCTCAAAAGAGATTGGTGGATCCAAGTTTTAGTGAAGATAATTAGATTTCATTTTAATGAGTTTATATTTAGTAAATTTCTTGGAATGTTCAAATCAAAACAGGAAACAGACAAAAGGAATGTAAAAATTCTGTTTATTTATCATGTCTGTGAGAAATGTCCTTTTGTTGAAAATTTAGAGATTTTTTGTGCATTAGATGGAGCTGCATACATTTAGCACTTTTATTTAAAGAAATGGAAAATTTACATACACATTGTTTAATGCAAAAAAAAAAAAAAATGTATATGAATTAATTAATTAACAAATTTCATATCTCTTAGCTGTTTATTTTTGTCCTTTATTGCAAACTTAGTATTTACTGTATATATTTCTTAATGAAAATATCAGTTTTGGATTTCAATGAACAATGTTGCCATGGTTACTAAAAATAGAAATTTCTTTGAAATACTTTCAAAATGCATGGTTACTAAAAGTAGAAATTTCTATGAAATACTTTCAAGATGCTACTCTTCCTACAGTTTTCGTCTGATTTCAATATAATTTGGCACACAAGTAGACTACAATAAGATGCATAATTCTCTTTATCATTTTTTTTTATTTCAATGAACAGTGTAGGCATGGTTACTATAGTTAGAATACTTTCAAAATGCTACTCCTTGGCATGCAAGTAGACTACACTGAGATACATAATTCTCTTAAAAAAAGCTTATCCTTTATTCAGGGGCTGACAAATAGATTTTTTAGGCACTTGTCCAAGGGCAAGTGCATGGTCAAAATTCACTTGCCCTACCTGAAATTTTGCTTGCCCCACCATGACCATAAACTAATACTTTATATATTTATATAATTTAATTCTGGTTGTAACGCTGTATTTGATTGGATAAAAAATTTACTTTATATCGTATAAAATGGGTTGCCTACGTCACAATGACTTGCGTCAAAAACGTATCGATCCGCCTGACGTTACATTCAAATTTTGTACAAATTGAAGTCAATTTTTAAGGACAATCATCTTTTTTTCTTGCACCAAATGAATGAAAATTAAATTATAAGGAATGAATTTAATAGCTACCCAAACATAGCTACAAAACTGGGTTGGAACAGTTTACGCTTTTTTATAAACCGCTTCGCGGTTTATAAAGCGTAAACTGCCCCAACTCAGTTTATACCGTATAAAATGGGTAGCTATTAAATTCATTCCTTAAATATATTAAAAAATAGGAAGACAAATATTGAGTAGATCATGCAAGCCCCTATGCCTAGCTTTATTTATTAGACTTGCATGTGGATTTAAATTTTTTTTAAGTCACTTGCCTGCGGACAAGTGGTTGATAAAATTTCACTTGCCCACCCCTAAAATTCACTAGCCCCGGGCATCAGGCAATGGAATTTGTCAGCTCAGTGTTTATTTATGCCCCGGTATAAAATGGCGGAGGCATGTATAGTATTACCCTGTTCCATCATTCCATCACTGACTTTCCGTTTATTATCTTGACAACAGTTGCATACATTCAACTCACATTTTAATATGGATATGTCATAGGGATATGCAGGTCAAGTTTGAATTTGGTCATGGTTCGATGATTTTTGAGAGAGTTATCCCTCTTGAACTTAGGAAAAAAAAAAAAAAATTTCCATTTCCACTCTCTAACTTTTGTAGAGATGTATTTATAAGGATGAAATTGCGTATGCAGGTATTTTACTAGAATATTTAGGTCAAGTTCAAATTTGGTCATGGTCCAATGATTTTTGACAGAGCTATCCCTCTTGAACTTAGAAAAAATAAGAAATTTTTAGTTTCCACTCTCTTACTTTGGTAGGGATGTATGTATAAGGTGGAAATTGCATATGCATGTATTTTACCAGAAAATACAGGTCAAGTTGGAATTTGGTCCTGGTCCGATGATTTTTGACAGTTTTCCCCCATGAACTTCGAAAAGATTTGTGCAAACAAATTTAAAACTAAATATTTGAAATTTTGGTGCATGTGGGGGCATTTGTGGCATTACAACACATCTAGTGATTTTGATGCTGTGGTGAAGTTCTACCTTTAGTTGATTTAATTTATTTTTGTTTTTTAGATCGGAATTACTTTTGTTTTTGTTCTCTTACCATTCTTTCTGATGCTCCTAACCAAAAATACAATTATTTTGTTGTAGAAGATGTCCATTTCCATTACAAGATTCAATCTGTTGGTTTTTTTTTTTTTAACCACGACTATTTGAGCAAATGCCTTTCTAAAAATATTAAGCTATTTACTCATTTGTACTTTTATCTTGGACAAAGATGTTTGGAGATGTAAAAATTTAATTATAGCAAAACAAGTGTAATTATATGAATGTTAATATTGAATTTTGTACAAGTTTTATGATTGGAACAATTATGATTACATTTTTTTGTATTTGATTATAATGTTGATCACTATTTGTTACTGATAAAACTGAAAAACAATTTTTCATTGGTCCAATATGGATCAAAGCATATTTATCATATATATCCGATGCAGATATTATTACATATTATAAATATATGGTATGTAAATGTATTGCTAAGAAAATGTAAATTAACATTTTAGCTATTTCAGTCTATGTGTGCGTATTTTGAAATGTGAACACCTTTATATTTCCTCTTTAATACTTTCAGTGATATATGGGAAGTTTTCCTGAATTTTTCAAGCCTTATATTTAATCATCACCTGTCAAATTGTTGCTATTAAATTTTGTTGTGTTGTACGGTTGACACACACTTATTTCAGGGCAAAGCAGTTTGATTGCTTAAAAACACGGATGTAAATAGAAATTACTCAAAATCACTAAAAAGCATGTGATAAATAATTTTGATTAATCGTATTATGTGGTAAATTAACACTTGGCTTATAGTTTTCTTTTTTTTTCCAGAAACCGTTAAGATCATTGAGATAAGTCCTTAAGAGCTATGAAGGACTTCGAGGAGTTTCCTGTCGTACAACGCCTTAAAGGCCGGAATCATTGTCTTGGTGACAAAGACTGTGTAGCGAAGGTGGTCTTCCACGGAAATTATGCAATCGGTACTTTAGACAAGTGTGAAGGAAAGTCCCATAAGGTTGCAGCTTCAAGTGCAGACATTACAAAACAACCACGGTATAACTGTCAGGGTCAAGGTTATTCAAAGGTCAATCAGAAGAAAAACCTGACAGAACAGGCCAATAGGAGAACAGTGGGTAGAAATGCTGAAAATTTACATGCAATATCTTACAACAAAAGAGAGAGACAGGGGGACAGGAAGAATATAAGTAAAATGAAGAAAACTGACACTGTGTCTGCATTATGCTCAGACAACAATAAGATTTGCCAGGAAAAAGGCAAAGAGGATAAACCTGAAAAGTTTGAGGAAGAGAACAGGGAAAGTGAAAGGAAGAAAATGAAAGTAGATCCTAGCGGCCAATGTAGCCACTCAGCCAGGAAAGCAGGAGAAAAGTATGAGTATAAATCAAAGAGTGTAGTCCATGCAGGGGAAGAAAAGAAAGACAGAGAAAAAAGAGACAAATCTGAGATAGACAGAAAAAACAAAGAAAGGCAGATCAAAATGAGGTAATGTCATTTGCTTTTCTTTTTTTGGAGACAAGTGCACATATAGCATTTACAGTGACTCCACAAATAAATTAAGCATGAATTATGTATACATATCCAGTCTGGTTTTGAGAATACTTGTATAAATTTGTAACAATATTTGTTTCTACTCCATCACTAACTGGATTCAAATAAAAAATAAAAAGAATTAAAAAAAACAATGAATTAAAGTAAAGAATTACTTGTAATTTGTATGCCAAAACTTTTTTCTCTTTTGTAAGGTATGCAAATTTTGATGATTCATCTTTGAATAAATTATCCAATTTGACAGCAACTGTATGTGAATTTGCATGATTTAAAAGCGAAAGTGCTTCTTAGGTTAAATATAACCAATTACTTGATTGATGACCCACATTTTGTATCCATGCATTTCAGATTAATTAAATTCAAATACTTTAACGTGTGTCTAGTTTTATCCATGTTTATAGCCTGTTAAACTGAATTTTGTGAAGTTAATTGTGCCATTTAAGTTTTACCCATGTTTAACCCTTTTAAATTTTATGAATTGAAATAATTGCATCATAAACAAACTTCATGTCAATGTTATTTCCTTGCTTTTTGCGTGATTGCATGTGAGGCATATGGGAAGTTTTAATTTCCTCCTACATGATCTTGAATGTTTAATTTATATAAAAAAAAGCAATGTCAGCTTTGGTCAATCTAATTTACCATCCGTTTCCGTATTAAGTTTTTGAACTGTTGTGCCAAAATTTTACAATGCTTGTGAAATTAATAAAAACTGAATTGAAAAATGTAAAATTGAGGACTTCCCGGATCCTTGATATATATATATAAATATATATAAATATTTATGTTGACTGGTGTTAGGTCTTATTTATTCTATCATTCATATCCCACTTCAAACAAATAGAAGATAGAACTGTAAAATAATTGATCACACAACATTTTAAAATTACAAAGTGCCACAAAAGATTTGATGGCAAAAAATTATAGGACTTAAGCTTTGTTACACATTATATGATAAAAATGCAAGACTTAGCTATTTAAGGAAATGGACAACTAATTTGACTGAAGTTGAACCCTTTGACCATGTTATACTGTATATAAAAATAAGCCAGTTATGACATGTGGGTGGAAGGGGGGGGGGGGGAAGGGTTCAAAACATGAACTAGCATTCATGCATAAAATTTACAAAGCATAGTAATAAAATTTACAAAGCATAGTAATAAAATTTACAAAGCATTATAGTAATAAAATTTACAAAGCATTATAGTAATAAAATTTACAAAGCATAGGAACAAAATTTACAAAGCATAAAAATAAAATTTACAAAGCATAGAAGTTGTCAGAGATGAAAAAGCTCCAAAATAAACATACATTGCACATGCATCCTTCAATGTACCAGCTACTTGTCATTGTGGGAAATTTAATGTAATATTTTAATTTAAATAGAAATTTGACAGTGCATGAAGTAATTGTTTTACGGTATACATGTAATTCAAGGTTGAGAATTTTTTTTTTAAAATTTGCATACTATTTCACAATTTCATTTTCTTATTTATACATGTTATATGAACATGTATTATTTAAAATTAGATACATTAGAGAAAATAAGCATGCCACCAGAATTTGTTGTGTGTGTTTTTTTTGTTTTTTTTTTTATGGTAAATTTGTGATATGCAGCTGATATTGCATATTTAAATATTTCACAATTTCAATTATTGAATATTTTATTGCAATTTTTTTTCCCCAGACAGTTAAAGCAATCATTGCAGACACCAGTTGATACATACACTTCAGAAATTTAATAAATTAAAGTCTGCTTGTGTTTAAGTGAAGTGGGCTAATTTGAACATAGCCATTTATGATTATATTGCAAGCACGAAATTGTACAGATTTAGTGGCGTAGCTCCATGTTGTAGGAGTATGGGGGCAGTGAACACTAAAAACAAGGAAGCCTATGTGAAATGTTTATTTTTATAAATTTACAGACATGAGATCTTCTAGCATTCAACTTCAAATTCTAGTAAACAGGATATAATAATGTTATTCATATCCATAAATAGATAAATATTGTATATATATTTTCAAGTACATGTATTGGAAAAAAAAAGAAAAATGGTGCAAAAAAAAAAATGTAAGCCAAAATGTAAACAGGAAATGATTAAAGGGCGGTGAAAAAATATCTTAAAAATAGATATATAAATTGAAAAAGGATATTATAATGATCAATTGAAAGTCAAGTGCTATTCAAACATGTTTAAGCAATTATGAAACTATGACAGTTGATTCTTTTTTTTTGTAATAGCTTTGAAACATAGACTAGATTAGAACTGTAATATTTAGGTACTGCATAAACTATCTCTGTGTTAATAACTTTTGAAAATGAAATTAAATTTAAAATTATGTTTAGTTCTGCAAATTTTGAATGTTAATCATTTTAAACAATTGAAGACATGTCTATATTTGTTAATGATTGAGACTTTTCCTTTTATAAGGCATCATAATTTTGTATATTGATGACAGTTCCAAAAACTTGTTTTAGCAGTGCTTTGCATCATAAATGTACTTGTCTGCCTGCAAGGTCACAGTTTAACCAACAAAACACAAGAACCTATAATCAAATCATGATTAAAACAGAGATCTTTGAGTTCAGTACCAGTACCTGCTTTGTTATATTTATTTCTGTCTACTAAATGTTATAGGTTGAATGGAAGAAAAGAGACATCTCCCAAAGAATTGTTGTGTGACCCAGTGGAGAAGATGGCCAGATACTGTGAATATTTGGAACCAAAGAACTGGACAACCAAAAGGTATAGGTTTATTGAAGTAGGTTCAGTCAACTCATTAACTCTTTAATCATGATAATGCTAATAAAGAGGTGAAGGAACATCAGCCAATGAAAATTGTCAAAATATTAAGTGCAGCAACCATTGAATACTGTAGGAATGCAGAGTAAGGCAACCAATGAAAACTTTCAAAATGATTAAATTTAAACATTATTCATGAACAAAATATTGGGATTAAAAAGTTTTTAAAAAAATGAACAATTTAAAGATTTTCAAATATGTTGAATTCAGAAATACATTACAAGTTAGATATGTAGTGTGTTTCTAGAAATAAGTATGTCAACTTGTTTGCAGTGAAAATTAAACAGAAAGTTGTAGCACTGTGAAGAAATTGTGTTGAATAAAACTTCATTTTCAAAATTAAGTACAGTCAAACCTCATTATCTCAAATATGACGGGACCAAGAAAAACTGAGAGATATTTGAGAATTCGAGATATCAAGGGTAAAATACTTAAAGAATAAGTCGCGGGACTTCCAAATCACTTTGACATATCCATAGTATTCAAGATATCAGTGTTTGAGATACTGAAGTTCAACTGTATTTCAAATTTTTGTTATCCAGAGATAGCCATGCCAAAGATGACAACAGATTCAAAGAGAATTTGGAAAAAAGTTTGAAATCAGAGAAGGGCACCAGCTTTAATGACTTAGAGAACCAGCAAAAGGAATCCAATATGAACACACCAAAGAACTCAATTCAAGAAAAGCAACTGACACATGGCACGAGTCAGCAAATTCACCAGCTCCACAGGCAAAAGTAAGTATTCTGGATCAAATGAAGATATACTAAATACATCTGTACTTTATCAGGGTTATTTTCGCCCCATGTTATTTTCACCCTTTCACACTTAAGAACAATTTTGCCCCATTCAAATTCACCCAATCACAGTTCTATTTATTTAAGTTAACTGTGTACTTTGAATTCACCTTGTTGTAAATTTGCCCACCTGTGATTAGGGCAAAAGGGGCAGAAATAAAATGGGGGTGAAATTTTCCCTGTACATGTAAACGTACATAAGATAGAGCACACAAAAGTGTAAAGTTCCTTTTCAACCGATTAGCACAATCATAAATAAGCACTCCTGAGTCTTGAAAACAACGTGTAATAGCTTAATCAATTTGTCTAAGTGTGAACATGAATTAGCGGAGAAGAAAGGCACTAAAATAAGTATGTTTGAGTAGCTGATTTTTTCAACACAGCAGTCACAGTCAGGTCAAGAGGTCAAATTTGTCATGATAAGACAAATCTGCTGTCAGAAAAGAACTAAATAGTGCTCAACAAATCAAATTTTGTTGTTTTATTATCCAAAGTTTGTAATTCACTAAACTTGAGAAATTCAGGTCTCATGGCATATATATCTTCCTGATTTTTACAATTGAAAATGGTGCATGTTTTAAGACATTTTTATGACAATGTTATTTATCTTTAATGCTTTGTACAGAAAGTATCAGTAAGTGGAATTTGAGAAATAATTATCTATTTTTTTTTGTTTAGTTTTTTTAGGGTGTACTTGTACATGTATATATATATATATATATATATATATATATATATATATATATATATATATATATATATATATATATATATATATATATATATATACACCCTATAAATGTGATTATTCATGTAAATGGCAAAGCTGTTTGTGCAAGAATTACTATTCACTATTAGAAATATTTCTTGTGCCAATAGTGAATCAAACAGTCATGCATGGACATGTGTATGAGTTTATGCACAATTAAATATCAGTTAACTTAGATATGTGTGTTACTTTGTTATCTTTTGCAGGAGTGCTGAGGAACACATGGGAGATCTAGGAAACCTGGTGGGGGATCTAAACTCTTTGTGGGGCCTTGCGTCCTTAACTTCTCCAAGTTACATAACCTTTTCACCTGAAAAGTTGTTCATTAAAGGCAGATTTAATGGTATGAAAAAATAATACAAAAACAAAAAAATAATTCTCTTAAAGTTCAGTTCTGAATAAGAGCTTAAATGTAGAAGTGCTGACAAAATGATTAATGTTTTTTCATTTTTTTATGGTGATCTTCATGGTTAATTTACTCATTAAAAAACATTATGATATATTGTGGAGAAAGAAAAAAAAAGAGTCAAACTGCATTTTAAGGAGAAACAGTAAACCCTTTGATCATGCAGTTCAAAAAAAAAAAAAAAAAGATTCCCTCTTGCTATTGAAACTAATTCAGACTTCAATGCCACAGAAAAAAAATCTTTCTTTTTTTTTTTAATTGCAATACAACTTTATTATATTTGAAATATTTAGAATGCAAAGCAAAATCAGATGAAGAAAATCAAATTTCAAAAGACACAGAGTACAAGACCAAAGAAGGATTAAATCTGGATAAGGAAGTTGGCTTTAAAGAGGACTTGGTCCCCGAGAAAGGGGAGAAGGAAACTAAGTATGACAAAAACATCATCAAGCACCCTAATGACCTTCAGAAAGAGATATCTGACCTTGAGAAGGACATCGAACAAAATGGTAATTTGATTTACTAACATATTGCGATTAGAAAATATATTTCATTGCTAAATTAAAAAAAAAATAGTCAGATAGTCCTTTAGATAAAACACAATAATCAATATGGACATTTCATATGGTCTTAGAAAACAGCTGCACAGACCTAATTTTAAATTTTTGAAACTAAGGGACTTGCATAGTCTAACTCACAAATTCAAATTATTTGCTATGACCGTATAAGCATACATTTTGCCTTCTTTGCAGAACTTGTCTTAACACAGTTCAGCATGAAACATGAAACACCTTTAATATTTACTTATTTTTCCCCTTTATTTGTTAAACCATCAGCCATTTGTCTTTGACAACATTCTGTAGCATTTTTTAGTAGAACTTATTAGATTATTTCCATGGAGATGTTTTTGTGCTATATTTGACTTCTAGTGTCCATGTATTTGTTATGCAATGATATTTACATTTGCCAACGCGCTTCCTTAAATGACAATTAATACTAATGAAATTGACACTCAATTTTTCATGATATGAAGTAAATCATGTGATCAGACTTTCGTACGTACAGCGGGCAAATTGCACGAGACATTTGGAAAGTATATTCTGTTGTGTCACATGATATCGTACATAAATGTTAGTTGCGCTTTCATAATCGAGTCTGAAAAGTGTAAATTGTTTATTAACAATTAATTGTTTTTTTAACAAGTTGGTTGCTGCATGATCAAATCTGCTATTTTGCCTTTCTGGCATTATAGGATTTAATCAGATGACCAACTTCATATCATATCCCAGTAAAACTCTAAATTTCCTTTATCTATTTTTCCATATAAAGTAAATTAATTGTTATTTTTAACATTGACAGAAAAAATTTTCCGAGAAATTCAGGAATGCATCAATGGCCTTGAATTTAAGTGGTCTCTATGGACACCAGAAATCGTAGAAGAAATGCTACAAGTATGCACTGTATATCAGCGTACATCCACAGCACTGAATGGTAAGATTATCAGAGGTAGATGTGTAATTATATGTGGAATGGGTTTCTGGATGAGTTCTCTCCCCTGATCCAGATCCTCCTAATATTACATATAGCCGTACTTAGTAACATATTGTGAGTCAGGAGTTTGTTTTTTGCCAAAACAATATTGTTATTTTTGTGCATTATGTCAATATTTTCTGTGTTATGCATCATTATTTTTTTGTTTAATGTCACGTGTTAAAGTGGGGGTGTTTCTGTCTAAATTTGGCATTGAATGAGTAATAAATGTTTGATTATTTCCGTCATGTTCGTAAATGTACACTTAGTAAAAAAATCTTTCCTTGTAATCACTTCCTCAAATTTTATGCATGTATTTGTATGTCCTTGTCTGGTTCTTTTTATAGGCGGCCTTTTATAGGTTTAAAAAAAAAATTCAAATGCAAAGTGTATACAGATTTGATGTTTTTCAGCACAGTAAAAACACATCCTAAGAAATATTCATCCCTGGAATTATAAGCATGTACCTATATATACAAGAAATTCATTGTTTGATGTAGACTTGTTATATAAGAGTAGTTGTACAACATTTGTATAGTTGTATGACAGGGGCTACATTTTACATATAAAATACATGGTTACTGCGTTGAGATATAAGTGATTTTTGAGCGAGGGTAAGAAAGTGTGATAAAATCTGAGGTTTGCTGAGCCTTATGTTTTTTCTGACCTGAGACCAAATATCCTTTATATTTTAATTAAGACAGTTACCACATATTTTGTTTATCCTGCAAGATAGTTTTACATTTGACCTCCCAAATGAGCTATTCTCAACAAAATTAAGACAGTTGAAACTATGATGCCATGGCATAAACAGTGCCAATTTTATGACATATTATAATGCTTTTAAAGAGCTATATTTTGACATTGATGGTTGTTGCAGGAAAAAATGCTTTATGTAGTCTGTATGTATATGTATATAAGTCTTTAATTTCTATTGTAAAAAGCATGCAAGAAAAGAAGACCTGAGGAAAAAGAACACAAGCGTCACATTCACAAAGCAGCTTTAAGCAGGCTCCCTACATCTGATCAGAGAAGAAAGGGAGATAAATTATTCAGCTCAGACCCTAGCGACAGTGATGGCAGGGGACATAACTCTTACAGAGGCAGGGTAAGATTGATATAAACGTTATTTTCTCTTTTATACTGTAAATGTATTGCATTTAGCTGTGTATTCTTTTTAGCGCCTTTCACGGAATGCAACTTCCACTAATTCACGTACAATGCTAAATGTCTTGCACATGTAGATATAAATTAGAACATACGGAAATGTGCTAAATCAAATCTTCGCTAACTTGTTCAAAAATCAATTTCCGCCAAATATCGTACACGCTGAATATAATACATTTACAGTATTAGTAATTTACAAGACACATTTGCAATACAGTGGTTAGCTTGAGTATGGAAATTTCCTTTAAATTTTTTCCTCACTGACTGATGAAGTTATTTCATTGTGAACAAATAGAAAGTATTTTTTTTTAATAGAAATCCAATGGAGAGGATCTTAGTGAGAAAGAAAATAGAAATCATGATGATGAGAAAGATAGAGACGAGAAGGTTGGTAGAAAAGGAAACTATCTCCTTATGACTGTATACTGAGTTATTTTCACCCCATGTTATTTTCGCCCTTTTACACTTGCAAACAATTTTGCCACGTTTTAAATTCGCCCAGTCAAAGTTCTGTTTAAGAAATGCTACTGTGTTCTTTGATTTCGCCCCGTTTTAATTTTGCCCACCTGTGAGTAGGGCAAAAGGGGTGTAAATAAAACTGGGGTGAAAATTTCCCTGTATATAATGGAAATCATATCAAGATGTGTTCTAGTTTTCAAGAGGAACTACACAAAAAGACTAACTAATATATAAATCTTCCTGCTCGGAAAAAAATTGCATGTGCACAGTTGTTAATGTATCCTGATTTTGCAAGTAACAAATTATTTAATTAATAAAAAATTATGAAAGAAATGTGTATGAAATAAAGAAGGAAACCATCTAAAATTTTCAATGTTGGTCTTTGGGAAATAAAAGTTTCCATCGTATATCTTATTATACTCTGCAAACAAACTTCAGGAGATGTGGGGATGAGGGTATGGAATATACTGATATCACCCTGTCCTGTCTATCTGACAAACAAACTTCAGGAGATGTGGGGGTGAGGGTATGGAATATACTGATATCACCCTGTCCTGTCTATCTGATTTTTTCCCATCTTTTAACATACACTGTATGTTTAGAGATTATCATTAAAACTGTTCGTATTATCTCTGAAGCTTCCCTAAGAGTGTTTTTTTTTTTGCTATTTGTTGATTTAGAATAACGGAGTTATCATTCCCATTAGGAAAGATCAGGTCAGAGACAGAATTTATTTATGAATATTTGACTCTAATTTAGGAGGATCCTCCCCTGAACAGAAAAGGACCGACACAGGAGCTGTATGCACGATCAAGGGAAGAAACTCCAAAGAAGATGGCAATAGATCCTAACTACAAGTATCGTAGAAAACACGGCCAGCTTCGAGATGGACTGAGACCATTGTCAGATTTTCTGGGACATTTACTTCATATTGACCAGGTAAGGAGGAAATTTAAGTCCCAGCATACTGCTTGTCGTAAAGACATTTTTATCAATTATATTAATGTTATCAATTATGATCAAAATCATGCCTACACATGGTTGCCTTTGTGAGAGAGATACAACTCAATACATTTTATAATAGTGAAAAGGATAAAAAAAAATGGAATGTTGATACAAGCCTTTGTGGGAAGTGATTTCCATAAATGGATGGAACAATGAATTACGCAGGTGAGTTAAGGCTAAATATAGGCATTTCTATGCAAATAATCTAATTAAAATGCCTAAGGACTATATTTATTATACAGAGAAAGTTAAAACTTATTGTCTAATACATACTTGATACCCACGACATGAGATAGCCAGTACACATTATGACGTCATATTATGACGTCATTGTCCTTTACTACACAAGATTATAAAGGGGATCAACAAAAATGCTCCGGCGCAAGGGCATGCTCTATTTTATTTAACTGAAACAAGGTATATTTAGAAGCAAAATATTCTAAATTTTGCTGGTATTGCTGCACAAATATCAACAGCTCAGTCGCATAATTTCTATTAGTAAAGTTTTAAGTTGAATAAGGGTAAAAATGTACAGTCCGGTATAAGTTTCCTCAAATTCCGATCAAATAAGAAAATGCCTGGGATTTGTGCAGCAGTTTTATTAATCTATAGAATATTCTTCTTAGCATTATACAATTTTTATGTAAAAATAAATAGGGTAATCCCTTGCGCCGAAGCTGTTTTGTTGATGTGATTAATACCTCCAGTAGGCAAGATCAGTGACGTCATAATATGACGTCATAATGTGTACTGGCTGTAACATATCGTGGGTACTAAGTATGCATAAGAAAATAAATCAAAACTTTCTCTAAATAATAAATATACCTCTTGTGCGTTTTTATTAGCTCATTTGCATAGAAAGGCCTATACCTAGCCTTAACTCACATGTGTATACTAAAATCAATCCTTGTTATCCTGAACTCGATGGGACCAAGAAAACACTTCAAGATATCTGATGATTCCAGATATCCAGAGTAAAATACTTAAACAAGAGGCCCATGAGCCACAATGCTCACCTGAGTAACTTTGGCCCTGCTGTTCTTCACCAGACTTTCCCCCATGTAATACACCTATTGTGGTCCTATCCTATCCCAGGGGTCATGATTTTAACAATTTATAATCTACACTACCCCAGGATACTTCCATATAAGTTTCAGCTTTTCAGCCAAGTGGTTCTTGAGAAGAAGATTTTTAAAGATTTTTTGTATATATTTCAATGTAAAAAGTGGATTCCCTATTGTGACCCCGCCCTACCCCCAGGGGTCCTTTAAAAAAAAAAATTTAGAATATACACTACCCCAGGATACTTTCACATAAGTTTCAGCTTTTCTGGCCCAATGGTTCTTGAGAAGAAGATTTTTAAAGATTTTTTTTCAATATATTTCAATGTAAAACTTGGATTCCCTATTGTGGCCCCACCCTACCCCCGGGGGTCATGTTTTTAACAATTTAGAATCTACACTACCCTTGGATGCTTCCACATAAGTTTCAGCCTTTCTGGTTCAGTGGTTCTTCAGAAGAAGATTTTTAAAGATTTTTTTCTGTATATTTCAATGTAAAACTTGGATTCCCTATTGTGGCCCCACCCTACCCCCAGGGGTCATGATTTTAACAATTTAGAATCTACACTACCCCAAGATGCTTCCACATTAGTTTCAGCTTTTCTGGTTCAGTGGTTCTGGAGAAGAAGATTTTTAAAGATTTTTTCTATATATTTCAATGTAAAAATTGGATTCCCTATTGTGGCCCCGCCTTACCCCTGGGGGTCATGATTTTAACAATTTAGAATCTACACTACCCCAAGATGCTTCCACATTAATTTCAGCTTTTCTGGCCCAGTGGTTCTTGAGAAGAAGATTTTTAAAGATTTTTTTCTGTATATTTCAATGTAAAAATTGGATTCCCTGTTGTGGCCCTGCCCTACCACCGGGGGTCATGATTTTAACAATTTAAAATCTACACTGCCCCAGGATGCTTCCACATAAGTTTCAGCTTTTCTGGCCCAGTGGTTCTAGAGAAGAAGATTTTTAAATGACCCCACCCTATTTTTGCCTTTTCTTGATTATCTCCCCTTGTAAGGGGATTTGGCCCTTCATTTTAACAATTTAACTTCCCCTTCACCCAAGGATGTTTTGTGCCAATTTTGGTTAAAATTGGCCAAGTGGTTCTTGAGAAGAAGTTGAAAATGTGAAAAGTTTACAGACGGACGGATAGACAGACGGACGGACGACGGACAATGGGTGATCAGAAAAGCTCACTTGAGCTTTCAGCTCAGGTGAGCTAAAAATAAGTGGTTGGGAATTCATAATCACTTCAACATATCCATGGTATTTGAGGTATCAGTGTTAGAGATATTTACATTTTAATAAAAATCAGCATTTTATTTCAATTTCTTTTTTGTATCAGAAATCATTATTCTTGTAGGATATTCCTCCAGATTTAATGGCAGAGGTGAAGGGCTTTATTGAGGATGTTAATCCCTGTCTCGTGCTTTGTTTGAAAAAACAGACAGAAAATGACCTTGAACTTTGTGAAATATGTACCTGCTTGATGGCCTTGACCACTCACTTTGGCAACTGTAACAGCGAAGTCTTGAGATGTAACCTTTGCACTCAACTTTTCCGACTCGTACAACAACATGTGCTTCTTTGTCGAGAAAATGACAGCAGTGCCACATGTCCTGTGCTTGTCTGTCGAAAAATTTCATTTTTGATTGATGAAAATCCACTATTGATCTTCACCAAAGAGGGCAAAATTTGGAGGAAATTGAAGAAGTATATGGGAGGGTACATTCAGAATAGAAAAGAGAAAACAGACACCAAAGTAGAGGATGTTGGAGATACATTATTCTCAATGACTAGCTTGACCAGTATAAATCCATTCGGCTTCCAGAGCTTAGGTACTCCAGTTAATCCTCCCACTGTGCAGAAAGTTCCGCGTCCTAGCACTCAGTACATGCCCTCACTGACAATAATTCCTGAGGACCAAGACAGGAGCCTGAATGTACCAGACAACCATGAGCCTCCCGCTCCCTCCAGAGTGTCCAGTTCTGAGCCCATTGTGAAGAAACGAGATGATGGAACCATTGAGTTTCTAAAACCAAGTTTTCGTCCTAAGATAAAACCAAGGAAACCTCTGCTCAAATTCGGATCCGCGGGGAAGCTACCAGTACATCCACCATCTCCCATGGTTACAGGGCCCCCACCTTCATTTACTATACCCAAAAATGAGCCACTCAGGTCCCCCACAGGGGGGAAACCGATCCGAAAAGTTTCCTTCAAAATGGAAAGGCAACTTTTTGGTAAATTTCGTGATGTAGAACCAGATGCCTTCCCAGAAGCCACCAGTTCTGTTCCGACGCCCGTGGAGAGTGAAGATACCTCGGAATCAGAGTCTCAGTCATCCATACCATCCGAACCGTCATCTCTGGAAAAAATATACGGCTTCCAGCTCAAGAGCATCCGAGAAGGAAGTCAGCGCTGGCATATGGAGGATCCTCAGTTTCTGTCTTTGAAAGAAAAACCTACTGGATTCCCTGGAATAGGTAACATTTTACAGTGTCAAGGGTCAAGACAGATAAATTTCATTTTCAGGAAAGATATTTGTTGTTTATTCAAGTGATTGTTACAAAAATTGTTTAGATAAATGAAGTGGCTGATTACAGAACCTATAAATGATTTGTTACGTGAGAAAAGGTACACATGTACATGTAGGTCCAGGGGAGGTGGTGTATGGATACATAGGAGGTGGTGTATGGATACAGAGATGTTTAACTTGACCTCATGACTTATTGTTGACATTATTATTACAGGGGAGGTGGTGTATGGATACAGAGATGTTTTACTTGACCTCATGACTTATTGTTGACATTGTTATTACAGGGGAGGTGGTGTATGGATACAGAGATGTTTTACTTGACCTCATGACTTATTGTTGACATTGTTATTACAGGGGAGGTGGTGTATGGATACAGAGATGTTTTACTTGACCTCATTAAATACTGGGAGGAGCTTAGATTGCAGTATAAAGAGTTTGGAAGACTGCTACAAAAGAGTGTCAAGGAGGAAGGAGTTATCTACCCTGACTGTAAAGTAAGAATAGGAGTTATTCATCTTGAAATGACATTTTTGTGTAAATTCACCTTGTTTGAAGAGAAATAAACATTTAAAGCACAGCAAGAAAATATGTTTATTTCACACATTTGAAACTTTAAGATGAAAAAAAACCCCACAAACACCATTTGACATTTTTATCATGGTATTTAAGTAATATTCCAATTGAAGGTGCCTGCCTCAACCCAATGTAAAACTTGCTTTTTAAGTGAAATGTTCCTTAGAGATTAAACTTTTTCAGATATCATTTTAATATTGAGATGACATTTTTTTTTACCAGAAAAAGCTGATGATCATGGGACACAGATACCAGAAAGATTTCCAGTGGGTTCGACTGACGCACCTTGGACGTGGAATGTTTGGGAACTGTCACCTGGCTAGCGATTACAATACCGACTACCAGTTCTGTATTAAAAAGGTCAGAGGCTAAATGTCAAGTGTGCAAATCAGTGTATTAATTGTTGTACATTGTAAAGCTTGAACCTTTAAGCATATTTTTTAACCTGTATTAAACTAGATAATCAAAGTAAATTTTTTTTACGAAGGTTGTCCGTAAAGTTCGTGGACAAACTGTACATTACAGCCTTGGTGTTTGTTTAGAGAGGAATAAGGCTTAATATCTTATTAATACTTTATTTGTACTGTCTATCAGTTTTCAAGAAAATCTAACTGTTTGAAAATATGATTATCAAGCTTTAAAAAGATTTGTTATATGTTCACCCAGCAGCGTCAAAATACGTCATAATATAATTGCAAGTTAGTATAAATAAAAATTCCTCAGATTCTCTCAACGTAATATCATTCAAGCAATACTATTTTGGTGTCATTTTGCCCATTTATAAAACATGTTGATTAACCAGTTTTCATTTCAAAAGCTTTTTCATATATGATGTAGTTTTAAATATCCCCCAGTTTTCTGAAACTTCATGCACCGTTAGAAATTTGTCAACATTGAAGACGTTG